>NC_057401.1:30050782-30375689 GCF_019320065.1 Cervus canadensis | reverse complement strand
CCAGAAAACCAGAAGAGCAAACTTCTCCTTGTGTAGGTATTTTTAAGAGCAGGTGCCTTATTTATTAATCATCATTTCTGGACAGGACTGGAGAGACATCTCCTTCTCCTTTGGAGAAATCAAAGACTGAGGGCATACCAGATCTGGAGAGCCAGGGAAGCTAAGCACAGTTGAGAGAACAGTTGAGAAAACAAAGATGTTTTCAGATGAATAGAAGCTGGAGATGAAAGGAGCAGCCTTCTTGGGCAGCTGAGAAAAAGAAGGTAACTGAGTCTAGAAGGATTATAGGTGAACTAGAAGGATGTGAAGTCATAGGAGACCAGGGTTTCTCAAGTTACCAAAAGAAAGAAAGCTCCGCCTTGTTCAGGCTGCAGAATGAGACTCCCTTCAAGTGACATCCACTTGGTTAATTGGATGACCAAGTGCTGATCTTCCTCTCCTCCCTTTGAACCTACTGAAGAGTAGTCCTCTTTCTACTCACGCAGCCTTGACCATCATCACCATAAAAACTACTTCCAGTGTACTACCTAAGGGATAACCTGATAGCATTTTCTTTGGGACTGCTTTCTCTGAAAAACAGACTTGGAGGTAAAGGGCAGAAAGTTTTATTGGTCTGCTGGAGTCACAGCAAGAGCCTAAATTCCATTGCTGTGGTTCAGCTGCTAAGTCTTTGTGACCCCATGAACTGAAGCATTACGGGCTTCCCTGTCCTTCACTATCTCCCAGAGCTTGCTCAAACTCATGTCCATTAAGTCTGTGATGCCATCCAACCATCTCATCCCCTGTTGCCCTCTTCTCCTGCCCTCAATCTTTCCCAGCATCAAGGTCTTTTCCAATGAGTCAGCTCATCACATCAGGTGACTAAATCCAACAGGATGTCAATATAAGCAGGTCAACCCCCAGGGTCCTAAAGTGGTGGTTCTTGATGTATATGTCCATCAGAATCAGCGGTGGACATTTTCAGTAAATACGAATGCCATCTACCGCAGATCTCCTGGGTCAATCTCTATTGATTCAGACATATTGTATTTATTTCCTGGAACAGCTGTGTAATGAATTACCTAATCCTAATAGCTTAAAACAACAAAGTTTAATCTGTCACATTTATGGAAGCCAGAAGTCAAAATCAAGGTGATGTCAATGTTGATTCCTTCTGGACTCTCTGAGAATTTCTTCCTTCTTCTCTCCTAGCTTTTTCTCCTAGTGATGGTTGGTGTTTCTTGGTTTGTAGATTTATTACTTCTGTTCCTATATCCATCTTCACATGGTCTTCTCCCTGTGTCTCTATGTCTGGTCTTCTTTTCTTTGTCTTATAAGGGCAGCCATCATTCCATCCAGAGCCCTAACCCAGGATAACCTCATCTTGAAATCCTTACCTTAATTACATCTGCAAAGACCTATTTTGCAACTAAGGGCACATTCAGAGGTATACCAGAGATACTAACAATATCATGTTAGTTTCTGGCATACAGCAAAGTGATTCAGAGATAGATAGATTCTTTTTCAGATTCTTTTATTATAGGTTATTACAAGATAGTGAACATAGCTCCATGTGCTATATAGTAGGACCTTGTTGCTTATCTACTTTATATGAAGTAGCATAAGGTTTTTTTTTTAATTTCCTCACTAATATTCTTCATACACCCTTGCAAAGAACTCTGGCCTTAACTGTTTAGCCTACCATGTTTCCAATGCTTGGAAAATGCTGGAGCATGCAAAGTTAAACAGTCTTCTTCATTACAAAACCACTCCAAGTCTCTAATCTCTGTTTGGGCACATTGTGAATATCCAAAAGAAATAAAAAAACCACAGCACTTCCTGAAAATAGTTGGCCAGGGAACTTCTTTTCAAAGCATTACCTCCTGCTACCCCAGTGGCCACCAGTGTTCCAAGGAGCATGGTTGCTCCTGACTGGCACCTCTGCCGCTTGCTCAGTGCTGTGGGCATGGTGTGGGTCTAGCGATCAAACATGTAGATCATGGATCAAATATGTAGATTATGGATCAAATATGTAGATTGTGGATGTCTGTACCTACCCTCCCTGAGTATGTGTGACTCCCTCACTAAATACCCACAGGGCAATTATCCTCCAATTTAAAAAATACATATATTTTTTAAAATTTTTTTACCTTAAAAAAAACCACAGGGGTTTGCCTTGAGAATTTGTATATATACATGGATTTTTAGATGTCATCTAGTCTCAATGCTTGCTTCCAGCCATTTTTATAGAGGAAACCTGGTAAAATAGTAGAGTGATAGAGAGGAAAAAGGGAGAATGGAAAGAGGAGTTAGCCAAGATTACACAGTGAGCTTTTTATCTGAAAGCAGCTCAGAATAACTGAAAAAAGATGAAATGACTTCATCCTTTCTATTCCTATCATTACAGTCCCCTAAAATTGCATCAAAACATGAATCATCAGTAAGTTCATAATGATACTTTTTTAAAAATGGTCACCTTTGAAAGTTACTAGGGTATTTACTCATTGTTATAAAAACTGATACATTAGGAAAATAAGAAATTACCTTGAATTTTTATATGAATTGCACTTCAAGGTGAAGGAAAGTTGTTTTCTTTTGGTAGTTATTGTTCCTCATTTAGACATACTTAGCTAATAAATGCAGCTAAAATGGCAGGATTAGAGAAATCACCAGTTTAGAAGCCCTAATGACATAAAGATTTGGAGAAGGAAATGGCAACCCACTCCAGTATCTTGCCTGGGAAATCCCATAGACAGAAGAGCCTGGTGGGCTACAAGAGTTGGGTCGTAAGAGTTGGACACAACTTAATGACTAAACCACCACCACCAATGACATGATTTGGGCAAGATCATCAGTAAATGATAAAAATATGTAGATATGCTCCATTCTAGACTAATCAGGCTGACAACATTTCAAACATAGATAAGTCTTGTCATCATATGATATAATATGTCCCTGATACAGGAGTTCACAGCTACCCATGATGGATTCTTTCCATTAGAGATAAAGTCAATAAGCCTCTGGGTCTTACTGCCAGTTTACAGAAAACAGCAGAACAAGAGGGATATCTTAAACGACTCATTAAGAATGCATAAACCCTAAAGAAAATTATCTTCAACCAAAACAATGATGTAACAAAAAAGTGAAAAGTATTATGAATTTGGACATACTGAGACATTGCATGAGCCTAGTTTGCATCCTGATTCAGACAAATGGCCAAAAGACAGTTTTTGAGATATTTTTGGAAATCTGAGCACAAACTGTGTATTAGATGATACCAAGGAGTCATTATTAATTTGCTAGGTATAATATTAGATTTTTTTAATGAGAGAGTCCTTAGCTTTTAAAGATACATATGTATGTAGCTATAGGTAAAAGCAGATGATTAAAAACAAAGGCAGAGGAAGTACAAAACAGGATAGGTCAAATGCTGATAATTGTTTAAGCTGAGTGAGGACCATATTAAAACCATGCTTGCTATTTTTGTGTATTTGCAAATTCCATAATAAAAATAGAGTAATCCCTCATGAAGAGATACCCATCCCCACCCCCAAGTAGAGTTAATTCACAACCCCAGTGGAAACCATGAATTAGCTTTACTGGTGACCAGAATTCTATGAAAAGGCATTTATATGGAAAAGGCATTTATATGAACACTTTAGTTTAGAAAATTGCTATGGGAAAACCAGAAAATACTGAGTTCTAGCTAACTGGACATGAATTGTGTTGAAGTGTGTGGTCCTAAATGGTTCATATTGAAAGATGAGACTGTTTTCAAGTGGCAAGGAAAATGACTTGTCTAGAATTTAATATTGTGGCTCTAGGCTGTATCGGAACTCAATTTGGACTGAAATTTTCATTGATGCTGTTATCTACCATGATGAATTTGCTTGTGCAACTTCTGCTAGAGGTTCAATGTTGATGCAAGAAATTTCCTAGAGCTGAAGTCAAATTACAGTGAACACTGCTGTGTCCCTAGAGAGATTCCAAAATGGCATGGCCATGGAGTATTTACATTCCTCCCCCTTTGAATTAGCCTCTTGCCACTCCTAAAAGAAGAAAAAGAAAAGAAAAATAACAAACAGGCTTTTGATTAAATCCCAAACCAAAAAGTGAGGGCAGAAAATAGAACCAGTTAGTTGCAATTTTCTAAATGCAGTCTCTTATTTCTGCCTTCAAGATATTTGTTCTTGAAGGTCCAGCTTCAAGGCTGGACATTTACAATCCTGCAGTACATATTTGAAAAATGGCCACCCCTGCCCTTGTCCATGCCACTCAACCTGCCTCCTCTCTACTTCTGCCCTGCTGTCCTATGTCAGCGGCTTAGAGATTGAGAGCTCTGAAGATAGCATAGTCATTCAAGCCTACATAAATAGGATGAAATCTAAATGAAAACCGAAAATAATGGAATTTCATTTGAAAGACTGTTCAGTCCCCTTCGTGGTGTTGCCTGATTTCTTTTTTTTTCCTTCATTTTTTTATTAGTTGGAGGCTAATTACTTTACAGTATTGTAGTGGTTTTTGCCATACATTGATATGAATCAGCCATAGATTTACATGTGTTCCCCATCCTGAACCCCCCTGTTGCCTGATTTTAAGCGACTTACACTCAGCTGTTGGATGTATCAGAACCAAGGAAAGGAATCATTTGTAACACAGACATCTGCTTGTTGGCCTGAAATCTATGAAAATCAGTTCATAATTTAGCTGTTCTAAAAAGAAAAGGAAACCCCATACATTTGAGAAATAATTCCTAAAACAGAACCATGAGACACATGCCTACACATATACATCTTCCCATCACGCGATCCTTTATGGTTTCCCACAATTCTGTCTTCTACTCCTGCTGTACTTAAGGTTCCATGGGGCAAGAAAAGTCAAAGAAAGTCAAGATTTTATGGAACATTTTCAACTACAGGCTTCGGGCAAGCCAGTGAGAGGAGATGAAATACTGGAAATGAAGTGGCAGTCTCTACCTCATCAATGTCAGAGAGCAGATGGGTGTTCTCTCTTAGCTGATTACAAATGAACCCCAGAACATCTAACACCAGACTGTTCCAATCATCCCTCTCTTTGCCAGGTTGGGGCCATGCCCATATGTCAAGAAAATGGTGCTTCCAATCTATGGTGGACTAGCATTTTTTCATGCAAGCTAATATGGGTGAGCCTATGTCACCCACAGTAAAAGTAAAAGCTTTCTGATACATGCACACCAATGTTCATAGCAGCACTGTTTACAGTAGCCAACACATGGAAGCAACCTAAGTGTCCATCAATAGATGCAAAAAGATGATATGGTGTGTATATACACAATGGGATATTCCTCAGCTCTAAAAAAGAATGAAATATTTCCATTCGCAACAACATGTGTGAACCTAGAGATTATCACACTAAATGAAACTCAGACAAAGACAAATATTATATGATATCACTTGTATGTAGAATCTGAAAAAATAATACAAGTGAAATTATTTACAAAACAGAAATGGCCTCACAGACATATAAAACAAATCTGTGGTTACCAAAGGGGAAGGGGGAGTGGAGGGATAATTAGAAGTATGGGATTAACAGATACACCACTATGTATAAAATAGGCAGCAAGGATTTACCATATAGCATAAGGAACTATATTCTATATCTTATAATAGCTTATAATGTAAAATAACCTGAAAAAGAATATATGTATGTGTGTATACATGTATATGTATAACCAATCACTTTGCTATACTCCTGAAGCTAACACAATTTTGTAAATCAACTATAAAACTTTTCATTCACTCAAGTAAATAAGCAAAAGACAGATCTAAAATTCACTGGAGTTGAGTTCCAAGAAAACAGTGATTTTTGCTTTGTCTCTTGCTGTGCACTTCGCATCTAGAACTAGCCGATAGTGGATATGAATGATATATCCATTCATTCATTCATCCATAAAGGAACGAATGGTTGCAGGTTCCACAGGGAACTTCTGCAAGTTCCCTGTGCTTAGATGAGTCATCATCCAATAGGCTCAGAGCCACAGTGTCAGTCCTGCAAACTGACTTGATTGGATGGGGTTGTCCTGCCACCAGGTAGATCAACTGAGAGCCTCCCAAGACCCCACAGTGGCCGCCAGCATGCTAGTTTCCATTCCCTTGCCCATCCTAGACTTTCAAATGAGGAGTTACTGTGGTAACCAGACTGGAAATCATGTTTTCCATAATTTCTCATATTGGGATTTGGGGGCTTTATCTTTTTTTTTTTTTGGTGTCTGAAGTTGTTGTTCAGAGAAGCATATTAAACCATGACTCTTTCCATTACCACGCATTTCTGTTACCAACAGAGGAGGTAAATGAATCACTTAAAATGAAACAATTCCATCCTCTTTAGTACACTATAAACACAGCCTTAGCTTTGACGGTAATTATAGTATGTGGGTGATGCTGCTGAGAAAATGGTATAATTATAACATTATGGTTGAGAACTGTCTGAGTAGAAAACACTGTGCAAAGTTTCAGATGGGATTATGGTCCTTTTTCAATATGAATAAGACTAATTAGCCAACTGCCACTGAGCACTTTGTAGTATGATATTAATAGTGTAATAAAATCAAGGGCCAAAGTAAAAATAAAAGGAAAATCTAATTTTCATATGTTCCCAGGAGTTTTACATGCAAGTATTACGTGCAAGTATAATGAAGAGCAAAGAAGCTCACCAACTGGAAGGAAGCAGAGATAAAATCACAGGAAGCTAGCGTAGAAAAACCAGCACTCAAGCTTGCTTTTCCCTCTTCGCTCCTGGCTAAAGGGTTTTACATTAGGCACATCAAGTACCCAAAGTGGTATTTCCTTGAATATAGCTTTTGGAGTTTTTACTTCAAAATTTTGAGATAAGTTTTATTTCCCTATGGCTTTTCTTTCCCAAAAGAATCAGACACAAATCAACAACTGAACAACAACAACAACATAGTGTATACATAGTATATATTTTATATATTCTATTCTATATGTTATATATTCTATACCGTGATACAATATATAATAGTAATATTATTATTGTTGCTATTATTAATGAAGAGAAATAAAAATAGTAATAGAAAAAAATAGAAATACTTCCTGTACCTGAGTGGCAGCTCTGTGATTTGGGTTGTTTCAGACTTTGCCTCGACAAACTTAGGACAACCTGGAATGCCTTTAGCACTTAAGTCCTATCTCTTAAACGTGACCGATATTTCTTGTTCTTGGAGTCAGTAATGATCATCTTTTCTGAAAGGTTCAAAAAGCACAAGCAGTTTTCCTAAAAATTCCCTCAAATGAGAGGGGTACCTGAAAAGTGAACCCTGAAAGGCGCAGTCTTTGAGACGCTCGCCCGAGCGCTTAGGCTCTGAGTCAGGCAGTTGTGGCTGGCATTCTGACCCTGCTACTTCCTAGCTGTGGGATTTTGGACAAATCACTTAACCTCTGAGCCTTAAGCTGCTGATCTGTAAACAAGGATAAATGCTACCTGCCTCGTAAGCATGCATAAAAATTTCCACAAACATGTTAGTTTCCTTCCTTTTTCTATCCAGCTCTGAAAATATGTGGTGTAGGAAGTCATTAACATTTCATTAACACAGGGGGAAAGTATATAAATACATCAAATGCAAGATCTGAGATCCTTGAGAATATTTTTTTAAAGGGGCACTAATTTGGAATGTTATCAATGAAATAAGGAATATTTGTAAAATAATAAGAATTAATTTAAAAATCAACAAAACATTTTAACTAATGAATTTGGAGAAAATAAACTGAAGATAAACATTCAGAAAAAGAGGAAATTATCAAAGCAGTGAGATACAGGGCATATGATATTTTCAAAGTAATAGACGTCATAAAAACCCATTAAAGAGAAGAGAAAGCCAAACAGGCTGGCTCTCTTTGAAGGGCTTTTGAAAACAGACATCTGGAAAATTATGGTCTACTCCCTGTGCCTTATTTCCCACCCTGGAAAAGCAACCTCCTCTTGCACAAAAAGGACAGCCAGGATATGAAATGATTTATCAGAACTGGTGGAAATAATTAAATCCAAAAAGCATGATCCTGGGCATGGAATGGAGATGATTTTCGCAGAGATTTGAAAATAAAGCAGCTCAATACAAGGATCTGGTTTGACTGCTCGAAAGAAGTGTGACAGGTTGAGAAAATGGAGAATATTCTGAAAATTCTGTTTACTTTGGTGATGAGCCAGCCAGCCAGGGGGGATACTGGAGTCCTTTTCTTTAAGAAATGTAGGTTCCAGGAGGAAGAAAAAACTAGAAAGGTAAGTTTCAACCTTCAACCTAGTGGATTGAGCATATGTGGGTAAAGAATCCACCTGCAATGCAGGAGACAGGGGCTCAATCCCTGGGTTGGGAAGATGCCCTGGAGGAGAGCATGGCAATCCACTCCAGTATTCTTGCCTGGAGAATCCCATGGACAGAGAAGTCTGCCAGGTTACAGTCCATAGCGTTGCAAAGAGTTGGACACAACTGAAGCAACTTGGCATGCACGCATGCACTGAGCCTCTATTAAAGAGCACACAACTAACCTAAATGGCCTAGGGAGTGAATGGTTAGGGGGCCAGGGGCTGCAAAGAGAGAAGCTATAACCCTTGAACCTGAAGCCTTACAATTTATTTGAGGACTTTTTGTCCCTATTTTCCTTACACCATGATGTTACTCAGTCATATAAGAGGCCATATAAATTTACTGGAGATAATATTACAGAGAACAATAGTGACACTTAAATACTTCAATTATATTCACTACCCCAGCTATCTGCAGTTGCCTGAGGAAATTGCAAGCAAGGACAGGAAAATCCAGTACCAGCCAGTTCCAGATAATGAAATTTTTTGCTCCAAAAACTTTCACAGTATTACTAAATTAGATTGGTTCAGACTAAAAAGTAATAGGACTGATTTGCTTATGTGACTCATGAATTAATTTAACTCTAAAGATAATTTCTTTAGAAGAAAGTAACAACTTCATTGGGATTTATTTAAAGCTTCCCAAGGTACTCACTTTTAAAGATAATGTTATTTAAATATGTGAATGCCTGCATAATGATTAAAATGATGTTTTGTTACTTTGTAATCATATCAATTGCTAATAGTTGAAATACAATATATGATATTAGTGAATGTGATGATAATATACAGAATATGGAAGTCTTTCTTTCTGAAGTGTGCGATATATTGCTGTCATTGTAATTGTCCTCTTGAGACCCTGAACCAGATGCCCCAAATAAGTGCGTAAAAATGAGTTGTGTCCGACTGTTTGCAACCCCACAGACTGTAGCCCACCAGTCTCCTTTGTCCATGGAATTCTCTAGGTAAGAATACTGGAGTTGGTAGCCCTTCCCTTCTCCAGAGGATGTTTCCAACCCAGAGATCAAACCTGGGTCTCGTGCATTGCAGGAGGACTCTTTACCATCTCAGTCATCAGAGAAGCCCCAAATAAGGGTGTAACATAGCCTTTATCCTGACCACGTTTCCAAGTACTGTAAATCTGTCAGTGCAGGGAGCCACTGCCAGTTTACAACTATTAACTCCAAGGTGATTTTAAATGGTTATAGGCCTTCTTTAGAATGTAGTGGACTTAGTATCTAACCTGCTGCATAGGGACTTTGCTGGCAGAAAGTGGAGTTGTCAAATAGGGGAAAGAGATCAAGCAAATAGGATTTTCCTTATTTCTCCATTCTAGCAAAAAAGGGTCCTGCATGGGTAGTAAGGACCCTTAGAATTGTTCCCGGTGAATTTGAGGTTCCTGCTTTGTCGCAAAAGAATTTGGAGATGAAGTGATAGTAGAAGTGGATTTATTTAGAGAGAAACACACTCCACAGACAAGAGTGTGGGCCATCTCAGAAGGTGAGAGAGCCTTGAAATATGGCATGGTTAGTTTTTATGGGCTGGGAAATTTCATAGGCTAATGAGTGGGAGGATTATTCCAGTAATTTGGGGGAAGGGACAGAGATTTCCAGGAATTTGGCCACTGCCCACTTTTGGCCTTTTATGGTTGACCTCAGAACTGTCATGGTGCTGGTGAGGGTGCCATTTAGCATGCTAGTGTATTATAATGAGCATGTAATGAGGCTCAAGGTCTACTGGAAGTCGAATCTTCCACCATCTTGGATTTGGTTGGTTGTAACAGTCTTTGTCAAGTCCTATGGCTATATCATTTTTTAAAGGTTGTGTCCTGCCCCCTTCCTTCCTGTTTCAAAGTGATCCTAGGAGACTTTCACGAATGTTGTCAAGGCTTAGGCTTCCTATAATTGAATCCTAAAGAAACCACACCACTCACATGTTTCCCTAAAGTGTGTCTGATTCACCCCGAAAGGCAAAGTCTTTATTTTATGATGGTTTAGTCCCAAGTGACCTTCAGACTCCACCCAGCCACATCTCTGATCTTTCCATGGCCTTCCATCATCTTGAAAATTGTAAGAGAGGTTAGTGAACCGCCAGATTCTCAAGGCTGAACCGGATTTTGAGTGGATACCCTCTGCAGTGTTAAGAATGAAACAGAAAGCTTAGTGCATGGTAGCCTTTTCAATTCAGTTCAGTCACTCAGTCGTGTCCAACTCTTTGCGACCCCATGAACCGCAGCACGCCAGGCCTCCCTCTCCATCACTAACTCCTGGAGTCCACCCAAACCCATGTCCATTGAGTCGGTGATGCCATCCAACCATTTCATCCTCTCTCGTCCCCTTCTCCTCCTGCCCCCAATCCCTCCCAGCATCAGGGTCTTTTCAAATGAGTCAGCTCTTTGCATCAGGTGGCCAAAGTCTTGGAGTTTCAGCTTCAGCATCAGTCCTACCAATGAACACGCAGGACTGATCTCCTTTAGGATGGACTGGTTGGATCTCCTTACAGTCCAAGGGACTCTCAAGAGTCTTCTCCAACAGTTCAAAAGCATCAGTTCTTTGGTGCTCAGCTTTCTTCACAGTCCAACTCTCACATCCATACATGACCACTGGAAAAACCATAGCCTTGACTAGATGGACCTTTGTTGACAAGGTAATGTCTCTGCTTTTGAATATGCTATCTAGGTTGGTCATAACTTTCCTTCCAAGGAGTAAGCGTCTTTTAATTTCATGACTGCAGTCACCATCTGCAGTGATTTTGGAGCCCAGAAAAATAAAGTCAGCCACTCTTTCCACTGTTTCCCCATCTATTTGCCATGAAGTAATGGGGCTGGATGCCATGATCTTAGTTTTCTGAATGTTGAGCTTTAAGCCAACTTTTTCACTCTCCTCTTTCACTTTCATCAAGAGGCTCTGTAGTTCTTCTTCACTTTCTGCCATAAGGGTGGTGTCATCTGCATATCTGAGGTTATTGATATTTCTCCTGGCAATCTTGATTCCAGCTTGTGCTTCATCCAGCCCAGCATTTCTCATGATGTACTCGGCATATAAGAAATAAGCAGGGTGACAGTATACAGCCTTGATGTACTCCTTTTCCTATTTGGAACCAGTCTGTCGTTCCATGTCCAGTTCTAACTGTTGCTTCCTGACCTGCATACAGGTTTCTCAAGAGGCAGGTCAGGTGGTCTGGTATTCCCATCTCTTTCAGAATTTTCCACAGTTTATTGTGATCCACACAGTCAAAGGCTTTGGCATAGTCAATAAAGCAGAAATAGATGTTTTTCTGGAACTCTCTTGCTTTTTCGATGATTCAGCAGATGTTGGCAATTTGATCTCTGGTTCCTCTGCCTTTTCTAAAACCAGCTTGAACATCTGGAAGTTCATGGTTCACGTATTGCTCAAGCCTGGCTTGGAGAATTTTAAGCATTACTTTACTAGTGTGTGAGATGAGTGCAATTGTGCGGTAGTTTGAGCATTCTTTAGTAGCCTTTTACCAGTTAGGAATTGAGAGGAGCTGATCAGGGACCACAAGTTAATAGACATACGTGGACCAAGAGGCACATTTTTCTCAGCCGGGTTGTAGTGTATCCTGGAGCTATGAGAAGTAGGAGAGACATACTCCTTAGAGTGACATGCTAAACTGTTCTCTTTTTTTTAAATTTTTTTAGTAATATTTATTTATTTAGCTGTATTGGGTCTTAGTTGCAGCATGCAGGATCTAGTTCCCTGACCAGGGATCGAACCCAGGCCCCCTGCATTGGGAGTAGGGAGTCTTAGCCACTGGACCTCCAGGAAAATCCCTGAACTGTTCTCAATCTCTGGCCTCTCTGCCCCTCAGTTTCTGTTTATCCTCTCTCTCTCATCCGTCCAGCAAATGTGTTTACTCAAAAACTTTTTCTAGACTGATATTATCAATCCAGAGATGGATGTAGTTTTGAATTAAAAGGGAAAGTTATATTAACCAATTTCATTTTGTAGGGCTTCTGCTGTATTCTCAACTTAAGCATTATGTCCCAGTACAATTATTTTTAAAATGTGTTTTCAACCTGATAGGATATTTGCATCAACCATGAATTAAACTCTTGATTTAAAAAAATTAACCCAAAAGAGTACAAAAGAAAAAAGCACTGTTTTAAATTTTATAAATGACCTATATATTTAACTATCTGGGGCATTATTCAGTTGTGTTTGTTTTTATTTAGACTTATTCAGAAAGAGAAATTTCTAAGTGCTCCTTTCCTGTATAACTGTGCTGATAACATAGCTTTCAAATTACAAGTCATAAACCAAGAGTTGTTGGCCAAAGAAAAGTTCAAAATTAGACTCTGGTAAACTCTCTGCCAAAAGAATTAAGTAAAATATTGCTCACATCCCACTCCTTATACCAAACAGACAAGATGAAGGTACTAGACGCTATAGCACAGGTAGTTGTGACAACTATAAGGAATTCTGAGCTTTAAGATTTCACATTCTGAACTCAGGTTTTTTGACCTTAAAAAATAAAATATGGTCTTTAAAAGTAGGTCTTTCAAAATGATGACACTGCTACAGCATGAACTATCAAAATTACAGTCTGCATACGGTGGGTATGGCTAGCATGTCAGATGGGGTCTCTGATCTAATGAGTGCCTACTTTTAAAGACCATGTTTTTATTTCTCCTCTTTTTCCTACCCTATGATTTCACTGACCCAAATGAGTTTTACTACTGTTCCCATTACAGAGGCCAGAATGGGTTATTAAAATGGGTTATTGCATTAAGAAGAAATTGAGATAATATTTTAGTTCATAAAACACTGGCAAAGTTATTATTTGATGCAGAATTATAAGGAAAGGTTTGTAATCATTGAAAGGGGTAGGGACAGATTGTTTACAGTGCCAGTGTTGAAGACATCCATCGTCAGATTTACCACATGGAAATATTTTATTAATATAATGGGGTTTTCATCATGTTTACTATGTGCTAAACACTTTACATATTTTAAATCAGTAATTCTTATAACAATCCTACTATTATCCGTATTTAGCGGATGAGGAGATGGTACACAGGAGAATGAGGACTTGTTCAAGGCATGCATCGCTAAGAAGTACAAAGTGGCAATTCAAACCCAGGTAAACTGACTCGGGCAGGCTTCCCTAGTGGCTCAGCTGCTAAAGAATCCACCTGCAATGCAGGAGACCTGGGTTCGATCCCTGGGTTAGGAAGATCCCCTGGAAAATGGAACAGCTACCCATTCCAGTATTCCGGCCTGGAGAATTCCATGGACTACAGTCCATGGGGTCACAAAGAGTTGGACACGACTGAGCGTCTTCCACTTTCACTTTCTCACTAACTGACTCAGGCACCCTTGCTCATCACCACTGCCTCTGTACATCTTCTTGATGTAGAACTCTTCTTCTAGAATAATGGGAAGTGGTGATATAGAGGGGCTTCCCCGGAGGCTCAGGGATAAAGAATCTGCCTGCAATGCCGGAGACGCAAGAGCCATGGGTTCAATCCCTGGAGGAGGGCATGGCAACCCACTCCAGTATTCTTGCCGAGAAAATCCCATGAACAGGGGAGCCTGGCAGGCTACAGTCCATGGGGTCGCAAAGAGTCAGACATGACTGAAGAGACGGGACACAGCACAGTGATTGAAAGTATGGGCTTTGAAATAGGACTTCCTAGGCATGGTATTTTCCATCTGTGGGTCAAAGTTTTCCCATCTTTACCATGGGTTACCATCAATCCCCACTTCATAATACTTGTTAGAAATACTGAATGAGTTAATACACCAAAGCTCTGAGGACAGAGTCTGAGAGATGGCCTGTTCAAGCACTGACAATAAATATTACCTCTTGTTTTCATAATATTTATATTACTATCACCCCTAGGATGTGAATTACAGTAGCCAAATTTCCTGGGTGGAAGATGATTGGCATTTATTAAGTGGGCACTTTTTAGAGTTTATCTCACAATAACTCAGTAAGATAACTCTTACATTCCCATTTCACTGAATTTGAGAATAGTCAAACTCCAGAAACATATGTTATTTTCTAAAATCAGATAAGCAAGGATTCAAACTCAGAACACTTGCCCCAAAGCCTTAGCTCCATCTACCACTCTTGTCTTGTTCTAAACCCCAGGATTGTTCTGTCAGTCCCTACATTGATCAAAAGCACCAATGCAAAGCAGAGGTAATAGTTAAACAGGGAATTAATGTTGTGCTTATGAAATTACATCATGGGCATGTAACAAATGCAAGGCGGCTGTATTGGCTCAGCGGATAACAACCATGAGGCTCTGTGCTAAAAGCTGTTTGAGTCCATAAATAAAATCACATTAATAATTATGGTATGGTGAGAGACCACCCAGGAAATCTTGCTTGATATATGAAGTGGCAGCTGTGGCTTCTAATGGAGAGTTAACTGCTTCTTGAATCAGTGCTGAACCATGGCTCCAGGGGGCTATTAAGACTGCTCTGTCCATGGAAGATGTGAAACTCAACAGCTGACCCGACCACTTGTCATTGTTGACGATCCTATAAATTTCTCTTAAGACAGGAACTTTATGTTCTAGTTCAAACCAAGTGAATATTTCCTGTTTGTTGACCCACAACTTCATGGGTGATAAGTCATCAGTTTAGAGAAATTCTTTTACTCCCCTTTACTGTAAGGGTTATTATAGTTCTATCAAATGGTCAGAGGGAATGCCTGCATATTTCCATTTCACCAAATACACTAGCTGTTCCCTCTTGTTTCCTGTCTCCTCTTTACTTTGGGGCTTCCCAGATGGCTCAGTGGTAAAGAATCCGCCTGCCAACCAGGAGATACAGGTTCAATCCCTGGGTTGGGAAGATGCCCTGGAGAAGAAAATGGCAACCTAGTCTAGCATTCTTGCCTGGGAAATCCCATGGACAGAGAAGCCTGGTGGGCTGCAATCCATCAGGTCACAAAGAGTCGGACATGACTTAGTGACTAAACAACAACCATACTTTTACTTTTTCTCTCATCTGTTTATTAATGGTACCCTGAATTTTAAAACCAGGATAGTGGTGCAAAGGCAGTGGGAAATGTACTAGTTGTGAATTTCAGAGATCTGGTGCAAATCCCACTTCTGCCTCTTATTAGCTGAATGAACTTAAATAAAACATTTATCCTCTCAAAGTCTTACATTCCCATCTGTAAGGTGGGAATAACACTGACTGCCTTCTGTGGTTGCCTTGAGCATTAAATGTACATGTTTCTGGAACATAGCTGCATGTAGTAAGTGTTAGCTGAATCTGTCCCAGTGCCCTGCCACTACCCCCATGTAAGCAAAGACACATCTCAGAAGACCAAAAAGAGGTTTCCCTTTCAAGGTAAAGATTTGCAATCTCTTCTTAAATGAATCCATTCTAGTGTTTAATTTTCTTATATCTTACTGAAATTCACAGCATGAATATAATACTGTCTTTGAAGAGGGCGCCCCTAATGATCTCAGGCCAGCAAGGAAACCTCTGATCTTTCTCCGTTTGTGGTTACCATACAGCAGCAATCACCAACCTTTTTGGCACCAGGAACCAGTTTCATGGAAGAACATTTTTCCGTGAACCAGGAAGGGGATGGGAGGGATGGTTTGGGGATGATTCAAGTGCATCATATTTATTACGTACTTTATTTCTAATTTAATGCTGCTACTGATTTGATGGGAGGTGCCAGTCCCTGGCTGGAGGTTGGGGACCCCTGCCACACAACACATTCTGCCAGAGAGTTGGGACCCAAAAGTATACGAATCAACTAGGGAAGCAAAAATAGTGATTCCTATGCTTCTCTCAGAGAACTTGGTCTGGAGTGGAGCGCTAAAACCTAGGTGTTTCTCAAGTTCCCCTGGTGGAGAGCACAGTGGTCACCGAAGACTACGTATACCTTCTGCTTCAGGATTTATGTAGATCATTGATCATAGCTCCACAAAGTAGAGGGAGCCAACATGGAGAAAAAAACTACTGGGGCTAGGGAAATGCCTCATCTGGGAAGGAAATTCTCTTGTACCTGTCCCAGAATACCAAACGATTTTCTCCATGACCACATCAACCTTTTATGTTTAAGCCATTCCTCACTTTCCTGTGCAGTTCAAAAGAGTGAATACATTTTTAGTAATTCTCTTACTTAGCTTATGAGAGTTCATTTGACAAGATTAATTATAGGAATAAACACTTAGCTTATCCTGTGGTATCTTTCTGCTGTAGTATCTGGGTCCTTCTATCACACATAGTTGCATTTTTTGTGATGGTCAGATGCCTTCTCTTTACTACTCCTTGCACCTTTGTGCTTCCAACAATAATTCTTTAAGGATAAAGGCATTTGGAGAGTTGTAAGAGGATAAGGTCTAGTGGTCTGCCCTGGTCCTGTGTATCTAAATGTATACCTGATAAGTTAAGCCTCAAAAGGGGATGAAAGCAAATAGAAAGCAATGGAGTCTAGATATAAAGAATTTAAAAATTAATGTTCTGTATTGACCTTAGTAGTCTCTAAGCCTCTGGCCTCATTTTGCTCTTTCATCTGTAAAGGGATTATGCTCAATCATAGGTCACTGAAGTTTGGATTCTATATCCCAATATTTAGTAAAATTTTTTAAAAACTCACAAAATATATGCTTCCATATTTCTAATTTATGTGCAGTGTTCTAATATATTTTGTTACAGAATGTTCATAAAAATATACATTTTAAAGTCTTAAGTTGAACCAAGCAACAATATAAAATAGTCCAGTGTTTGATAAAACAAAATACTTCCTGCAGTGTGTTTGAAGTTTACTTCTTTTGGAGAAAGAAGTCTTCATTTAACAGTTTAGGAAACACAGTTTGAAAGGTTGGATCTGTGCTACATTTATTTCATTACTTTGCTTTAATTACAATCTCAGTCTCATATCTGAAAAGAATAAGATATATCAAGTTAGATGTTTAAAAAAATGAAGAGTAGTTGTAGAAGATGTCAATCTATATTTCAAATAGTCTTTAGGATAATTTCCCCTTTTGGAAATCAGCTTCCTATCAGATTTGGATAAAGCTATTGTACGGATAAGAAAAGCATCAGCTAGGCCAATGCCTTATTGTTGACTTGGGCTGGCATCATTAGAATTACTCTCAATAATAGATTTCTTTACTTGAATATTTTTTTCTTCAATTTTTTTTTATTGAAGTATGGTTGATTTACAGTGTTATGCCAATCTCTGCAGTACAGAAAAGTGATTCAGTTATACACATATACACACTTTTTTCATATTCTTCTCCATTATGGTTTACCCCAGGATATTGAATATAGTCCCCATGCTATACATTAGGACCTTGTTGCTTTTCCATTCTATATTTAATAGTTTGCATCTACCAAACCCACTCTCCCAGCGCATCCCTCTCCCTCCCCCTCTCCTCCTTGGCAACCACAGGTCTGTTCTCCATGCCTCCGAGTCTGTTTCTGTTTTGTAGATAGATTCATTTATGCCATATTTTAGATTCCACATATAAATGATATCATTACAGGAATATTTTTAAATCATTTATTTCCTATGTTATGATTAGCTAAACCACCATAATATCAGTTTAATCTCTTTAGCCATTAAATCAGCCATGTAGAACCTATTTTTAAAAATGCTCTAACATGTTAAAAAAAAAAGAGACAGTGAAGGAACTACTCACCAACTCTCTAAACTATGCCTTCCCATCCTTCCTGCAGAACCCTTCTTATGCCAAATGTGGCATGTGACTCTGACACAACTGAATGAAGGCTCCCTGTGACTCTCCATGTTCATTATTCAGTTTCAATTCAGTTCAGTCACTCAGTCGTGTCCGACTCTTTGAGACTCCCATGAATCGCAGCACGCCCGGCCTCCCTGTCCATCACCAACTCCCGGAGTTTACTCAAACTCATGTCCATCAAGTCGGTGATGCCATCCAGCCATCTCATCCTCTGTCGTCCCCTTCTCCTCCTGCCCCCAATCCCTCCCAGCATCAGGGTCTTTTCCAATGAGTCAACTCTTTGCATGAGGTGGCCAAAGTATTGGAGTTTCAGCTTCAGCATCAGTCCTCCCAATGAACACCCAGGACTGATCTCCTTTAGGATGGACTGGTTGGATCTCCTTGCAGTCCAAGGGACTCTCAAGAGTCTTCTCCAAAACCACAGTTCAAAAGCATCAATTATTGGGTGCTCAGCTTTCTTCACAGTCCAACTCTCACATCCATACATGACCTCTGGAAAAACCATAGCCTTGACTAGATGGACCTTTGTTGGCAAAGTAATATCTCTGCTTTTTAATATGCTATCTAGGTTGGTCATAACTTTCCTTCCAAGGAGTAAGCGTCTTTTAATTTCATGACTGCAGTCACCATCTGCAGTGATTTTGGAGCCCAAGAAAATAAAGTCTGACACTGCTTCCACTGTTTCCCCATCTATTTCCCATGATGTTCATTATTAGTAACCCTTAATTTCTATGTTAGATAAACACATGTTAATAAAAGCTTTAGTATATTCCTTTTCATTCCCAGTGGATCATTTTACATGGTCCATTTTGAAGACAATAACTTAGACAGTCTTTCAGTCCTTTTGGTGATTAGGTAGCCTCAATTTTTCTAAATACCTGCCAGTATTTAGAGCCTGCTTTTCTTAATAGACATTTCCACCCTGTGCATCATAGTGGTCATATCCTGCAACATCTCTTCCCAGACCTGTCTTCTCACTACTGCACATCCCCTATCCTCTGATAGCCAGAGAAAAGATTCTGTAAATAAATAAAATATTGCCTTACCTGCCAAGAGCCAATGATTCTACAGTTCAACATTGCAACAATTCACCACAATTTTTAGCACCCTACTATACATAAGAAGGAGTCTCAGTAAAAAATGTACAAGAACCACAACTTCAAGAATGTTTGAGAGCATACAAGAGATTAATACTGTGGACTTCCACTTTATTCAGTGAATATTGTATGAACTACAGTCTGTGTGTAGTTTCATTTTGTTTTCAATTTCCTAGTTAACTGACTATATACCTAGATACCTATTTGCTGCCATCTAGTGTAATAAAAGGTTAGTTATGCATGGAATTCTGGACTCATTACGTGGTTGAATGTAGTACTTAAAATATTTCATCTGGGTTTCTTAATAGTTTTCAAAGTGCGTAATTAGTGGCCTAGTTTTTCTAAAAACAGGGATCCTAGACATGGTTTAATATTGTCATAGAGTCTACGGCTTAGGATTTAGCTTGGTTCACTCTATAAATGTGACACTTTGAAATTTGGTGAGGATTTAGAGGTTGTCAGATGTGAAGTAAATCCATAATAATCATCAGGTCATCATGTTTAGTGACCGTGATTTTTACTTCATGGAGGCAGTGGAACACATAGCCTGGCTTCTTACCAGCTGTGTAACCTTGGCCAACTCATTTCTCCTTTTTTTTTTAACATTATATTCTTCAGCTTAGTGAAATGGTAGGCCTCGCTGAGTGTAAGTGTATCTGTAGTCACAGCTCTAAGAGCGTGTGACTACATATAAACTTCTGTTTGGAATTGCCAAAGTCATGTTCCCAGAATTCTGTTTTTATGTCTGTAATATATGTTGCTTCTCTAATTCTTCTATATGTTTGTCTGTCTTTTGGGTTATGGTTAGAAGTGAGTAGAAATCCTGACTTGGAAGAGAGAAAGAAACAAATATGGGCCATGATTGTATGTCCTTGATTCTCGCGAGTTCCCCCAATGGAATGTTGTCCACCCATGGATAAGCAGATATTCACCAAGGTGCATTTAACCTCCTCTCTTAACTCAAGATGGCAAATTTAGAAGTATAATATCTGTTATAAATGATCAACTTCCTAAAATGCACCTCCATTTTTTCTCTCCTCCCATCTAGACTTTTCTATGAAAGATTCTAGATCCATTGTAATTTATACTGCTTCTCCCTTTCTTTATACAGATCGATATAGCTACTCCAGTATTTCCTAAATGGTTTATTTTCTGATCATTTTATATATGTACGTCTTACTTCCCCAACTAGACTGAAAACTTCACAGAGGGAGGGACTGCTGTTAGTTTCTTGTTTTGAGGGGATCTGACACTGCTAGTTAGGGATACATATGGTTCTGACTATAAGCATGCTTTTCTGATTTGCATCAGTTAAAAGGTGAAGTACAAGACCTTCTCAGACCAAGTACAGGACACTTAATCTCTAAACTCTAGTCTCTACATCCTATCTGACAGCTCATAGAAGCTGATAACTCTCTGAGCCTGATGTCAAAAAAGCAACCTTACCATAAAGAGAAAACCAAATAAAACTGAAAGCAGCAGTGCAGCGTATGAGGAAAAACATTTTGAAATGAAAAGAATCTGGATTCAAACCCCAGCCTTGCTGCTTGCTGGTTTGTGCTTTGGCTAAAAATGCTGTACCTTTACTGAAGTTAAGCTTCCTTATCTATAAAGATTATTATACTCTCATACACCATTCCTCACAGAAGAGTTGTCAAGATGAGATGAGAAGTATGGGGCAAGAACTTAGCACATAGGAGAAGTTCAGTCCATGGTAGTCAAAAAGAACTTTTACGCATTAAGTAAAATGCTTTTACTAATGTACAATAAAAATGATTCCATTTATTAATTGTAAGTGCAATTTCAGTATAATCAGGGCATTGGTAATTGAGGCACTAAAGTGAGTGGTACATTCCCATGGAGCACTGGTTCTTACCAGGGGTGATTCTCACCCCCAGGGGACATTTGGCACTAGCTAGAAATATTTTGGTGGTCACAGCTGGGGGAGAGAGCAGAGCTGCTGGCATCTCGTGGGTAGAGAATGATGCTAAACATCCTCCCGTGCTCAGAATTGTTGTTTTGTAGTTACTCGGTCATGTCAACTCTTTGCAACACCATAAACTGTAGCCCACCAGGCTCCTCTGTCCATGGGACTTCCCAGACAAGAATACCGGAATGGTTGCCATTTCCTTCTCCAGGGGATCTGCCCAACCCAGGGATTGAACCCGTGTCTCTTGCATCACCTGCACTGGCAGACAGATTCTTTACCTCTCAGCCACCTGGGAAGCTCAGGATAGCCCTCACAATAGTTAGCTGCCCTAAAGTATCAACCCTGCTATAGAACCTAGAGAGCCCATTACTTCTGACAAAAATATGTTTTACATTTGAGACTGACTGGATACATGAATAAGAAAGTAGTTTCCATTTTGGTGGATTCTGAGTAGATTTGCCTAGTCCTAAATATCTTTCTGGGCTTCCCTTGTGGCTCAGATGGCAAAGAATCTGCCTGCAACTCAGGAAACCTGGGTTCAGTCCCTGGGTTGGGAAGATACCCTGGAGACAGGAGTGGCTTCCCACTTTAGTATTCCTTCCTAGAGAATTCCATGACAGAGGAGCCTAGTGGGCTAGTCTATGGGGTTGCAAAGAGTCGGACACAACTGAACAACCAACTTTTACTTTATTCAAATACCTTTCTATGTGAACCATTTTGGTGTTTCAGATTCTCATTGTGAACCATATTTTTAGACTAAATTATTACAATGTATAAGGCCCTGTTATATTTCAAAAATAGCCTTGAAACTCAATAGATGAAGGAGTAAGGATCTAACTAATCCACATGAGTAAATATGAGAGCTTCATATGCAATTTTAAATTCAGTGAGTTTGTCCTCTGTAATAATGGTGATGGTTCTCTGTTGAAAACCAGTCACGTGTCAGGCACTTGACGTAAATAATCTGATTTCATTTTCAGCCACTGGATAGGCATTTTGCTTTCATTTTACACATGGGAAAATATAATATTTCTAGCAAGTTGCACATCTGAGATTCACACCCACATCCAGCTGGCCCTCAAGCCTGTGCGTTTTCTGCTGCTCCGTAATGCCCCTATTCACCAAGGGTCTAAGACTGGAAACAGAGGTGGGTGTGTTTTAGAGGTAGGAAAGAAACATCGATTAGGGGCTTTGCTCAGGGCGGTTGGATTGGGTCTCTTGCTGAGGGGCCCATGAGTGTCCATGAACTAGGTGAAATCCCCGAGCTTTCTCAGGACAGTGGATCAGAGAGAATGGATTTGTTGAAATGAGTATTAGCTTTATACCTCAAATTTATACAGTTTGCAGCTTAGCAACTTTTTTTAGGTCTTCCATGACTAAGCTGATGCAATGAATTTTCTGAATTCTTCCTTTTTAATTAAATATTTTTCTTTTGAAATCAGTTCTACCATCTAAGCCAGTACTGTCAAATAGAAATGCGAGCACTACATATGCAGTTTTAGGGCTTTCCAGGTGGTACAGTGGCAAAAAAACCTGCCTGCCAAAGCAGGAAGCAAGAGATGCAGGTTCAATCCTTGGGTCAGGAAGATCCCCTGGAGTAGAAAATGGCAACCCACTCCCATATTTTTGCCTGGAAAATTCCATGGAGGAGCCTGGCAGGCTACAGTCCATGGGTTCACAAAGAGTCAGACACAGCTGAGCACCCCTCCACACACACACACATATAATCTTAAATTTTCTATTAGCCACATTAAAAAAGAAACAGGTAAAATTAACTTTTAAATATTATTTAGTCCAATATTAAATAAGATATATTTATACTATAATTTCAACATGTAATCAATCTAATAAAATGATATTGTGATATTTTACATTATTTTTTCATAATGTTCAAAATTCAGTGTGTATTTTACATCACACTTTGGGATGCCAAAGTTTCAGAGAAATGAAATGTAGTCCTATTGAAACAAAGTTATATTTAAGGAAAAACATTTTACCCTGCTTTCATTTTTAAATGTAAATTAATTAAAATTGAATAAAATTAAAAATTCAAAATCTTGGTCACAGTACCCCCATTTCAAGTCCTCAATAGCCACATGACATTAATGGCTACCGTACTGGATGACACAGATCTAAATTCTTGCCCCTCGGAATGTGGTCACCAGAAGCAGCATCCAGAAACTTGTCAAAAGTTCAAACTCTCAGGTCCTACCTACTGAATCTGCATTTTAACAAGATTTCAACTTTAGATTTCTCATACTAAAGTTTGAAAAGCATCTCTCTCAAAAAACATGAATCTCTCCAACAGAGAACTGCAGGAGGAGTGAATAAATGAAGAACTATGAGGACTTAGGAAATTTGCTGCTGGAGGATTGCCAGGGCTTGGTCTGATGTGTTCCGCTGAGACATAGTCATTTCCCACAAAGGCAGCCGTGGCCATTCTACCGTGTGGACTAACAGGGCTGTCCTGGAGCCGGATCTGGCTCTACTCCCAGGATCTATGGCACAGAATCTCACACTAACTTCCGTGACTCCCACAATTAAGGCAGCTGCACCCTCACAACACCGTATATGCTTAAAACTGCAACTTTAATTCCCCCTGAACACAGCTGTGAGCATGTGTTTCTGCCCCACACAATGGAATTTAAGGCTGGGCCTTCCTGGGAGACCCCAGGAAGATCACCCACAGAGGAGCTTGTGCTGTTCACCACACTGCCATCTCCAAGAGCCGACACAGACACACTCAACATCCCCATAATTGCGGCGTTTATCTAGTTCCCCTCGGAGATTTCAGTGCATGCTGCTTTGCCTTGCTAACCTTATATGGTGTGTTTTTCACAGGACTCGGCATTTCAGGGGCCTTTCAATATATCTGCTAAGGAATTCATTGTACTAATCTAACATAGAAGCTCATTGTTCTAATTCAGAGGTTCCCAACAGTGCTTGCACATTAGAGTCACCTGGGGCATTTTTAAAAATACCAATGCCTAAGTATCACTTCAGTCTTTTTCCCTCTGTACATTGAGAGTAGTGTTTATATTTTAAAAATATAAGTGACATCTAACACTGTAACGGCATTACCCCATCTAATTAAATTAGATCTCTGGAAGGTATTTTGTTAAAGACCTCCAAGTGATGCTAATGTGCAGCCAGCGTTGAGAACCACTGGTCCAGTTTGAAAGAGCCCTTAGCTGGCAGTCAGATACCTTAAGTTAATGCTTCTCAATCTTTAATGTACATAATACAGATAACTTGGGAACTTGTTAGAATGCAGATTCTGATTCAACCCAAAGAGGACAAATAAGCCCAACCTTATGTACAGATACTGCCCTCGTGGCATTTGGTTCTTGACCATCATCAATCTTTTTCCATCTCAGCAAACTAGGATAAGTTCACCACTCTGTCCTTACTCGTCTTTGAAGACTTCCTCTCTCTCCACCCTCAGCTATGAGTCATCACAAGTTTCTTTGATTTCCTAAAGCAGTTATTATCTTTATTGAAACTACCTTTTATTGTTAACTACTTCTCACATATTATTTCCTGTACTACTACAGCCCTTCAAAGGCAGAATCCATGTGTCATGTTATTTTCATAATTCCCACAACACTCAAAAGAGCCTTACACATAATGGGTACCACATAAATGCTTCCTGATTAATAAGAGTGTCTATATGAAAGTCTCTTTAAAATCCCAAACAAGTTAAAAATGCAAGACGTTTTTCATTGTTGAGCAGAAAAAAAAAAAAAATTCAATTTTTGTGTTAGCTTTTTCCATCCTGGGTACATATTTAAATTTTGGAGAACTACTTTGTAATTTTAATAGTCTAAATTATTTGTTTGGAAGAGGGCATTATCATCATTTTAGACCAGATAATTCTTTGTTATATGGTCACAGGGAGTCTCCTGTGCACTGTAGGATGTTTCACAGTATCTCTGGCCTCTACCTGAAAAATGTCATCCCTCCCCCAGCCATGATGATCCAGTATGTCTCCAGCAAACATCTACTGAGAAGGAAACCCACCCTGGTTGACAGCTCTTGGTTTAGAAGAATGAAGAGTGACACAGCTGCCTTGCTGCAGCACTAAATACCTTTAAAAATTCATGTACACACACACACAAGAATTACAAGCTATGTTCCTGAGAAATATGTATATAAGTATTTATAGAAAAATGTGCTCTCATATTTTGGAAGCCATGGCTGTGTATACCATATTTATCTTTGCATTTGTCATCCTGGACATTCTTTTATGGAAATAGAAATATATACATGAAACATTTTAAAAATCTGAATATAGACTTCAGAATTCAAACATGTGGTGAGAGTAAATTATACCAAGCAAGAGAGTATCCACAGAGCAAAAGTTATTAAGAAAGAATGATTCTCTCTCAGGGAACTGGCCCAGCCTCTTGATATAAAATTATCTGCTGTGCCATCATCCTGGGACCATATTCACTGTTTCAGCAAGTGATAATGTTCATTAAGCTGGAGCCTGGCACATAAACAGATGTTCAGTGATTGTTGAATAAGTGGACAAATGAATGAATTCGTGTTGCATGTGCCTGTAACCCTAAAACTAAAACGCTTTGGTGTCCTCATTACATAAGACCCTGTTTTACTGCATTTGAAACTCCAAACCTTAGAAGTGAAATTACATAGAAGACTACATCATCATCAGTGAGAATTAAACAGCCTTGACAAAATTACAAGGAGGGGAAAATAAAGACTCATTCATCATTTGGTTTCTTCTGGCGATAGAAGGCTCCCCTGAGCCTTTAGGAGGTTTGTGTTTTTCAGTGACAAGAGTTTTGACTTTGGCAAAGCATGGCTATACTTTTAGGCTTGGATGAGACTATACCAACATGTACTTTTCCCTCCCATTCCTGGCAAAGAACTTGTCTGTGAGAACCAGACAAGAGGCTCCAGTGGTGGGAACAAGCAGGATGTCTCCTGGACTCAGAAGGGAAAAGATGATATAAGTCAGTGGTTCTTGAATTCTTCTGTCCTTTAAAATCGCTGGGGAGCTTTTAAAAATCCAATGGCCAGATAACTAAATTGGTGATTCCATATATTATCAGTTAAAGTAGAATATCAAAGTGTAGAACACAGCATCAGTAATTATTTTTAATTCCCCAGGAGATTCCAGCATACAATGTGCTAATTCTGAGTATAGCCCCTCTGCCAGCCACCTATTTCCAGGAATTGGGATCATTCCACTAAAAAGAACCTGATAACCTCATTCACAACTGTTTCAGCTAAGTTTCACTTGGGACATTTTCATATGACTAGGGGATCCAGTAGTCTTTTTTTAAGATTTTTTTTTTAATGTGGATCATTTTAAAGTCTTTATTGAATTTGTTAGAATTTTGCTTCAGTTTTATGTTTTGGATTTTTGGCCATGAGTGATCTTAACTCCCTGACCAGCAATAGAAGCCACACCCCCAGCACTGGAAGTCTTAACCACGGACCACCAGGGAAGTCCCCTTCTAATACTGTCTTCTGTGCAGTGAGCTATAAACCCTTATACTGTGACAGGGGCATGCCTAAATTAACAACGCATGCTGTATGCTGAGTCATGTCCAGCTCTTTGTGGCCCCATGGACTACAGCCTACCAGGCTCCTGGAGTTTTTCCAGGCAAGAATACTGGAGTGGGTGCCATGCCCTCCTCCAGGGGATCTTCCTGACCTAGGGACTGGACCTGCGTCTCTTGCGTCTCCTGCATTGGCAGGCAGGTTCTTTACCACTTTAGCACCACCTGGGAAGCCCCGTCTAACTTGTGAAGAACTGTTAAACTTTTTCTACAGTGACTATACCAGTTTACTTCCTACTGGAGGTTTCAATTATTCCACATCCTCTTGCTTTATATTTTAATTATTTGATTATGTTATCTAGGATGTCCCTTGCTTCAACCAAACAGAAAATAAATTTTACTAAATTTAGTGTTAACTGTTTCTTTGACATATTAAAACCATGCTATATAGATTTTTTTTTTAATAATGAAACTATGGCAGTTCTATTTCCTAAGTCAGTTATCCTGCAGGGCTGTAAATATGCATCTTGGCAGTGACGCTCCCCTTTCATCTTCCAGCAGGCTACACTGTTAGAAGCTGGAGCAGCTGCAGCTGCCTTGGTAGATCCCCCTCCCTAGCCAGAGAAAAAACACCAGGAAAAATAGTGTTCCCACCTGCCCACCCAATTTTAAGAGAATTGATGGGAGAAGAGAGAAGGTCTTAGATAGGAAGTGTGTGACCATTCTGTCCTAAAGAATTGAGTGAAATAATGGGAAAATACTGTGTATGTGTATGTGTTAGTTGCTCAGTCATGTCCAACTCTTTGCAACCCCATGGATTGTAGCCCACCAGGCTCCTCTGTCCCTGGAATTTTCCAAGTGAGAATACTGGAGTGGGTTGTCATTCCCTTCTGCAGGGATCTTCCCAAACCAGGGATTGAACCTGGGTCTCTCACATTGCAGGCAGATTCTTTACCGTCTGAGCCACCAGGGAAAGCAATGAGTAAGCTAAATATATTGAATAAATGCCATGGAGAAGAGAGGAAAGAGGAGAAGGATGATTAATTAATTACCCTGAATATTCAAAACTAGGATTAATTATGTTCAACCACAACTGTTTCAGAAGGGAAGTAAATACATTTGATAATGAAACTGTTCCATGAAAATTAAATAAAACAACAAAACAAACTTTGGTGAAAAGATAGAGGCTTAAATGCTAACAGTACTGCATGCATAACTCTGTTTCCTAACCCTGCCATACAGATGAGCTATCCACAGGGGCTGCATCCAGTTAAGTTCCCTGCCAGACCACATGTGCCACAAATATTGTTCCAAGACACTGTAAAGTTCACTTGACTTGACATTCATCTTAAAGTAACTGGATGTTTTCACTAAGTCTTTGTTTTAGTCAAACTTACAGTGTTTTAAATGCACCAAGAATCCATTTTTTAAAGCATACTAGAATTATTTAAAATAATAAAAAAGAAAGAAGTGAATAGTTCAGGGGCAAGTTTGTGAACTCTCGCTCTGAACTCTAAGCCATTAAGTGCCTAAGCAGAAGATTTTACAGCTGTGCCTTCCTCAGTTCTGCAGAGAACCATAAAGGAAATCAAGCGTGAAGGTGAATTCCTTACATTTAGTATCATCCAATGCAAAATACTTTCTTAGATTCTTTGCCAATTCCCAGTGTTAAAGATTTTTTTCCAATAGCTTATACAAATTGAGCAGTCACAGTTTCAGAACCATTTGGTAATTCGTAGGTTATAAAAAGCCTACCAGACTTTTAAAACGTGTGTTCTTTGACACTAGATTATCTATGTGCTCAGTTGTGTCCAACTCCTTTCAGCCCTCTTGGACTGTAGTCCACCAGGCTCCTCTGCCCATGGAATTTTCCAGGCAAACACTGGAGTGGGTTGCCATTTCCTTCTGCAGGGGATCTTCCTGACCCAAGGATCAAACTTGAGTCTGTTGAATTTCCTGCATTGGCAGGCAGGTTCCTTACCACTAGCACCACCTGGGAAGCCCATTTTATCTCTAAGGCAGCTTAGTTACTTAACACTAGTGATCAACCAGGAAGTTTACATACTTCTTTTACCATATTTTGACAGGCTAACATCCATCAAAGACAAGACATTTATTTAGTAAAGAGGGTGTAAGATGCTCTAGGGTAGAGGAATCACTGAATTTCTGAAGCTCTTCAAATAGATGAGTGCTTTGAAAATAACAAGTGTACTTTGGAGAAGGATGAAGTGAAGTGAAATTCTCTCTGTCATGTCCTACTGTTTGTGTACAGTCCATGGAATTCTCCAGGCCAGAATACTGGAGTGGGTAGCCATTCCCTTCTCCAGGGGATCTTCCCAACCCAGGGATCAGACTCAGATCTCATGCATTGTGGGCAGATTCTTTACCATCTGATGGTAAGGGGTGCATGGTAAGGGGGCCAGGAATGCATGGCCTCAAAGCAGAATTTCAAAAGGGAAGACTCCAGAAAGCTGGGCAAGGGATTCTTTCCCCTCCACCTAAGTGTTTACAAGTGCGTGCAAAATACAGTGCCCCTCAGTCCAGAACCTAGTCCCCAGGAAGACCAGCAAATATTTAGGCTTTACCAAAAAAATAAAAGGTAACATTTTAGAAACACAATTCAACCACCTAGCCCATTACTTACTTATGAAGTTCATTTGTCTGTTCTATAAAATTGTTGTCTTTTGTATGCCTTTGCAAGTTTTCATTCTTAATCATATCAACGGCTTTTGTTTTCTTTCCTTACTGTTTGTCTATGCCACCCAATTCAAAAAGCAGCTGTCAACTGTCTGCGCTCAGTTATGCTTTGGTCAGAGAGCAAGGTTGTCTCTTCACAAGATATTGAGTCCCCAACCCCCTTTCAGCGGTGAGAACACGTGTCCAGGACTGTTGACAGCAGATGGTCCACACGACAGGCTGCCGTGGAGGTGGTACATTGAAGGGCACGTGGCTGTGGTGTGCCTGCCTTCCCCTCCGTGACCTGGTGCTCCAGGAAGAAGGTCGTCCTTTCCTTCCAAAGACCCCTTTCCTTCCAGCCTTCCCCTCCCACTTCAACCGCTCCTCCTCTTCCTTCTCTTCTAACCCTGAACCCTCAAGCACACACTGGGCACTTGTCTGTGATTTCATTTGGTTTTTGTTTCTGTTTTGTCACGAGCTGAGGACAGGAGAGCGTGACTGGTGAGAGAGAACAGGGGGGAAGAAGGCAAATGACTATTTCAGTGCGCGGCAGCTGCTTGATGTCTGTGTCCTGCCCAGGAAGACCGTCTTCCTCCAAGGGGAGAGCCACGGGCCGGGAAGGGGACCCGGCCAGTCTGGCTGCAGTCAGTCGTGGTCACTGTCAAAGGCGATGCGGGGCCACCAGCAGTGCCTCCCAGCCACTCTGACATTGTCCTTCTGTCTTAATTGAACGAAAATCGACTTTTTTCAAAACTTGAATTGTAGTAAAACTCTCTTCAAGCTTTCTTAAAGTAATAATTTCAGTAAGAATACTAGTTTATTTTTAATTTTTATTACCAGTCTATAGTCCACTAGAAATTTGGGCAGGTTTAACATTTAGATGTAACATTTTATACATGTATTTGAAATATCTCTTAGTTTTCCAAGGGTTCATGAACCATTATTATATTCTTTTGAGGCCATAATTAACATTCATATCCTTCTAGCACCCTCCAGAACTTGGCTCACAGGACTAATACCAAGTATCACTCTTGATCTATAGTTGTGCTAGAACTGATCACAGAACCTAACGGATGTGGGAAGCTACCTTTTCACTGCTTACATATAGCTGTGTTTCTCTACAGCAGTGGCTCTCTCAATCTGGGCTACATATTTCAAGCAACAGGTGAACTTTAAAAAAATCTCACTGCCCATGCTGCGCCCCTGACACATTGGGTCAAGCCTCTGGGAGTAGACCAAGGCATCAGTATCTTTCACAATTCCTCGGTTGATTCTAATGTGCAGTCACAGTTAGGAAATCCTGCTCTTAGGGCTCACTGGGGAACAGATTACCAAGAGTTTAGTTAAGAGCACATCTGTTTGCTTATCATCCTTCCTTTCTGGGGATTTTTGAGAAGCGAGAGAGAATTATCTAACAAAAAAGCTACTATTTTTTGCTAGTGCTAAGAGTTTAGATGAAATCACATAGATTTGTGTTTTAATCCCATCTGCATACAACAGTAATATAATTATGGGCAGCTCACTTCTCTGAACTCACAGTTTTACCCACATTTCTAAGTGAAAATAGTACCTGCCTTCTAGAGCTGTTATTCGTGTTAAAGGAGATAATATAAGCATAATATCATCAGCATGATGTAATATATAGCATGAGGTATGTAACCTAGTAATAATAACTAAAATAAGTATGTCATTAGTTATTTTCAAAATGAAACCCCAAAGAGAATGAAAATGAATCCCAAATTTATTGTTAGTATTTTTGAATGCTGAGCATTGTTAATACTGACATTTCTTCAGGAGGCAGGACCACTTGAGTTGGAATAGTCATTTGTCTTAGTGAGAATTAATTTAGGGTCAAAGGTGGTTTCTCTTGTCCATTGCAACATTAAGAGATGCTGTAAATGGATAGTATACTACACTGTCTTTGCTACTGCTGCTACTGCTAAGTCACTTCAGTCGTGTCCGACTCTGTGCAACCCCATCCCTGGGATTCTCCAGGCTAGAACACTGGAGTGGGCTGCCATTTCCTTCTCCCGTGCATAAAAGTGAAAAGTGAAAGTGAAGTCGCTCAGTCATGTCTGACTCTTCGCGACCCCATGGACTGCAGCCCACCAGGCTCCTCCGTCCATGGGATTTTCCAGGCAAGAGTACTGGAGTGGGGTGCCACACTGTCTTTAGGACTATACTAAAAAAAAAAAATCACGAGCAGGTAGGAAGTATTTCTACTTTAGAAATGACTGTATGTGGCTCATCAGAGAGGACCTCAGAGAGTATCATAACCATTGGTCATCTTCATAGTGAAACACAGAACAAGTTTCTACTGGGATTTTTAGATCTAAAAGACAGGTGCTCATTTTAAGGTTAGGCCAGTACCACTCAGATTTGGAAAAGCTCAGTATGACTCTAAGGAAATGGACTTAGGAATGCTGGATGTCTTCAACCACAGTGGTAACAGCTGAAGCAGGAGGAATCTAAGAAAAAGAGAAGCAACCAGCCATACTGCAGTTCTTCTTGCCTCCAAAAGGGAATTTACCCCCTTTCCTATGCTCATTGTGACATATTCTATTTGTGACTTATGTCATTCTTAAATGCTTCTTTGAAGTTCTAATGTGTTAGTTGCTCAGTTGTATCTGACTCCTTGCAACCCTAGGGACTGTAGCCTGCAAGGCTCCTCTGTCCGTGGGGATTCTCCAAGCAAGAATACTGGAGAGGGGTGTCATGCTCTCCTTCAGGGGATCTTCCCAACCTAGGGATTGAAGCCAGGTCTCCCACATTGCAGGTGGATTCTTTACCGTCAGCCACCAGAGAAGCCCTGATATATTGGATTTATTCCTTATATATCAACAACATTCAAACATTTACTATGGTTAGTATTTTTCCCTATCCTTCCTTCACATGGACTTAGCAGGTGGGCCTGCTTCAGATTCTCTCGCAGGGCTGTGCTCAAAGTGCCAGCGAGGGCTGTGGTCTCATCTGTGGTGTGGACTGGGGAAGGATCGGTTTCCAAGCTCACTAAGCAATTGTTTCCCAGGATTCAGCTCTTGGAGGGTTGTTAGACTGAGGGCCTCAACTTCTTGCTGATTGTGGACCAGAGGCCACCCTCAGTTCTTTGCTGTGTGGTTCTTACCCCCATGGCGGCTTGCTTCAGCAAAACCAGCAAGAGACTCAGCCAGCCAGCAAGACCGAAGTCAAAGTCTTTTGTATCCTAATCACAGATGTGACATCCCCTCAATGCTGTTATATTCCACAGGCTATAGGCAAGTTGCTCAAGGGGAGAACATACTTAAGGTTGTGGACAACAGGAGGCAGGGATCCATGGGGCCACAGCACCTAACAGCACACACCCAGCCATAAAAGAAAGGAAGGAAGGTGAGGAAGAGGGTGCAAATAAGGAGGGGGAAAAAGGAGGAAGGCAGGGAAAGGAAGGCAGGCAATGAAAGACAGACATAAAAAAAAGACCCAAAAAATTAGCTTTGCTGCACTGCGTCTACAGCAGGATTCCTCTGTGGGCATGTTATTTCATCACATTAGCACCACAACTAAGAATTTCCTATTTCTTACTTAAAATGGAAGATAACATGGGGCTTTCTATACATCTGGAGTTAAAAGGAAACAGAATAATCAGGAATAGTAAGTTGAAGCAAGGAAAATGTGTTTCAAATTAATTCTTTTAAGTTCTTTTCCCCAAGCTAGCAATTTTTTTCCTTCATGTTTCAAGTTTTCGGTATGGATTTATTCTTCTTACCAGTATATGGAAGGCTTATTGCACAGAGGCTATAGGAACCTGAATGGTGTTTACATTTGGTGTTCTCTGGTGGTTTCAGCTCAAATGCCACAATTGTATTTTGATTATGTACATTGTTATTAATGGTTGTTTATGTCACTTAAGGGCTTCCCAGGCGACTTAGCTAGTAAAGAGTCAGCCTGCAATGCAGGAGACCCCAGTTCGATTCCTGGGTCGGGAAGACCTCCTGGAGAAGGGATAGGCTTACCATTCCAGTATTCATGGGCTTCCCTGGTGGCTCAGATGGTAAAGAATCTGCCTGCATTGTGGGAGACATGGGTTCCATCCCTGGGTTGGGGAGATCCCTGGAGGAGGGCATGGCAACCCACTCCAGTATTCTTGCCTGGAGAATCCCCATGGACCGAGGAGCCTCGTGGGCTACAGTTCATGGGATCACAAAGAATCAGACACAACTGAGCAACTAAGCATAGCACAACACACATCACTTAACTGTCAAAGTGAAGTCACAAAGCTTAAGAAAGAGTTCATCTATTCCAGCCTCTCTATTGAGGAAGTTGAGGCCCAAATGACTTGGGAAGTTCAAGGCTAAATACTGTCAGAGCTGAGACTAGATCACAGATCTCTCAATTTGAAATCTGGGGCATTTCCTCTCCTCACATTCTGTCAAAGAGCAGTCAGAATGTACAGTCCTCCCTCAACATTGCAGGTGTTAACACATGTTTACTGTTGTTGTTAAGTTGCTAAGTCATGTCAAACTCTTTGCAATCCTGTGGACTGTGGTCCACCAGGCTCCTCTGTCCATGGGATTCTCCAGGCAAGAATACTGGAGTGGGTAGGCACTCCCTTGTCCAGAGATGGATCTTCCCTACCCAGGGATCAAACCCACATGTCCTACATTGGCAGCCATATTCTTTACCACTAAGCCACCTGGGAAGCCCTAAAACATGTTAGTTGTGGCTTAAATTTGGTTTATTTAGCACTGATTTTCTGGAAGGATCTGAAAATAACACTTTGGGTGCATCAGCTAATAGAAGAAGGAACTTTTCCAGGAACTCTACTGTATAATAAAGTGCCTGCCTAATAAAACACACACTTTTTTCATTTGCAACAGATCATACAAGCTCCTATGCTTCAGTTAATTAACACTGACCACCATCTTCAAAATGGCCATGGAAATCAGAAGAACAATTAAAACTGATACACAAAAATTTCTTTTGCCTCAGACCTGCTGAAGATTTCATAGATGCAGAGGAATCAGCTAATATCCTCACATCTAGGAGGCTTTTTCCACTTCCCATGTTAGAATTGATACATATATATGCATAAGTTGTTTAAAGTAGGTATCTATTTAATAAGCTTACTGGCTGAATCTTTTAAAAGAAGGCAAACATTAGTAACTTTTTATCAAAAATTTGTAAAAAGGGAAAAGGCTCTGTGGTGAATGCTGTGGTCCCCACACCACATCCCTTGGGCCCACCTGTTACCAAGACAACCATCCATGGTGGGCAGCTGCCACCATGCATATCACTGAGCACATTTCAGGTGTCTGTCTGGGTTTTTAAGAAGTCTAGCAAGGACCCTCAACCCATGTGCAGGTGCAGCCTGGAAGTTCGTGGGCATTAATACCTCCCGGGCAGCCCTCAGCCTTTGGGAGGTAGGAGTTGACATATAAACGCCCTGGTCTTCCATCCTTGTCAAGGATACCAGGAAGGCACACTCTGCACAGCTTCTCAGGGGGGCCTCTATGGGGTTGGGCCCCCGTCGGCCACTATGGGAACGAGCTGAATAGTACACGCTGTATTAGCTGTTCCCTGCTCCTGGCATCCCTCTCTCCCTTTCCTGGAGTCGCCCTCCTAGTAAACTACTTGTGCCCAAGTCCTCATCTCTAGCTCTGGTTTCTTAAACAGCACCCCCCACCCCAAAAATAATGTTGGAAATAAAGACAAAATGGTTTGTTCTGGAATCAAGGGCTAACAAATAACTGACAACAGCTCTGAAGCTATGGCCCAGAGAAACAGCGTTTCTAGAAGTGGTTATCCTTGATCACTTTAAATATATGTCTCATTAGGACCATCCATTACCCTCCTGATTTCATGACTTGTCTTTTTATCCTGCAGATTCTTCTGGGAATCCTAAATTCACCAAGTGCCGTTCACCTGAACTGGAGACTTTCTCGTGTCACTGGACAGATGGGGCTAATCACAGTTTACAGAGCCCAGGATCTGTACAGATGTTCTATATCAGAAGGTATTGGCTTCATGTTTTTCTGATTTCTCTCCATGAATTTTCTGATGAAAATGCATTGAGTGTCATGCAGTGGTGGGAATGGAAATGATCTGCTTTGGTGATCTAAATGCATTCACCCATTCATTCATTCAAATATATTAGTTAAGCCCTTACTATATGTTGGGTACTATTTTAGATGCTGGAAATATGGCAGTGATGACAAAAAGATAAAGTCCCTGTCCTCCTGAAGATTAATTTCCAGTGAGGAAAGACAGACAAAAAAATTTAAAAACTTAAAAAATTAAATTTCAACTGGTATATGGATTACTGAGAAAAGTAAAGCCAGGAAGAATGTTAGCACTGTGTAAATATCTGCATGTGCATGAGTGTCTGAGGGTGAATATGTGAGTATGAGTGAGCACATGTGAGTGCATGAATGTGTGTAAAAGTGGGTATAGTGTGACTATGCATGAATGTGGGAAAGCAGGTGACTATGCATGTGTGAATATGTGTGAAAGTGTGGGTGTGTATGGATATGCATGAGTGTGTGTATCTGTAAATGGGAGCATATGGGAGAGTAAACATGTGAAAGTGAGCCTGTGTGAGTGTGTGTGCCTGTTGAGAGCTCAGGTGATACCTTAAATGAGGTCTTCAGAGGCCCCTCTAGTGGTACCTGAGAGCAGAGACATAAAACAGGTGAAAAAGGCCTTGTGACTATCTGAGGGGAAGACTGTACAGACAGAGGAAATTGCAAGTGCAAAGGCACTTTGGCTGACATGGCAGGTTGGAGGAAATCAGGAGGCTGGCTAGGACAAAGTGGAAGACAAGGAGAGTGACGGGGGGAGCAGTCAGAGGGTTAAGTGGGACCAGACCGAGACGAGCCTTGAAGGCCACAGCCCAGCCGACTTCCTCTGTGCTGCAAAGCCATAGGGTTTTGTTTTGTTTTTTAAGATATGTGTAAGATGATTTGGTTCCTATGTAGAAAATCGACTTTGTCCCTGTTAAATTCATTATCTTCAATAAGGGACTGTGATACTTCTCTTTTCCATTTTTACGGGTGGTCTTGTAAAGAAGAGTGAAGACAAGGATCTTTCAGTGTAATCACCATCCAAGTCATTTATTGCTTGCCCCTCACTTGGTATGATTTCCATTTCTGTATATTCTCATGTGTACCTTTATGCTCTTTAAAACCTTAGGCTCAAACTCTCTATCATCTTCTCTTGTCCACCCAACCCTCAGGGAGGACCTAAACCAAGAGGTAAGGTTAGTGGAGACCCCCTTAGGTGGCGGTCATCAGTCCCAGGATGGTGCTATCGGTCCCCCAGAGGAGCCAGGAAACTAAAGGAAGGGGCAGCAGGAAGTGAAGGGAGAGAGCTTAGGGCCAACCATCCTATATTTCAGCCTGGCTCCAGCCCTTGCTCAAGAGTAATACTGTACAGATTAGTCATTCTGTACACAACTCAGCCACCTCATATGCAAAATGAAGATAACAGACCTTTCCCCATGGCTTCTTGGGAGGATTTTATTAAGTAACATATGAAAAAGCCTTATCACAGTGCTTGGTGACAAGTGTAGTAAGTGCTGAATGAATAATAGCTCCTATTCTTATTATTGGTAGTATGAGAATAATTTAAAATACTATAGAATTCCAGTTCCTGGGCTAACAAAAGCAATTTTTTTTTTTACTGCCTATGATTATTGATATGCTATAAGACCATTTTTAATGCAGAGACAGGTGCTTAATTTGCAAATAAATACTTTGAATTAACAACCAGGATGGGCCTTCCAGATGTGTGAGAGGTCTCTCAAACATACCCCAAAGGGCACACAAAGATGAGATGCTTGGGCACCAAATGAACTTTTACCCCTGCAAGGCTGATACTGCAGAGGTTGGACTGCATCACGCCAGGCTTCCTTGTCCTTCACCATCTCCCGGAGCTCAAACTCATGTCCATCTAGTTAGTGATACCATCCAACCATCTCATCCTCTGTTGTCCCCTTCTCCTCCTACCTTCAATCTTCCCCAGCATCAGGGTATTTTCCAATGCGTCAGCTCTTTGCATCAGGTGGTCAAAGTCTTGGAGCTTCAGTTTCAACATAAGTACTTCCAATGAATATTCAGGATTGATTTTCTTTAGGATAGACTGGTTTGATCTCCTTGTAGTCCAAGGGACTCTCAAGAGTCTTCTCCAACACCACAGTTCAAAAGCATCAATTCTTCGGCACTCAGCTTTCTTTATAGTCCAACTCTCACATCCATACATGACTAATGGAAAAACCATAGCTTTGACTATACAGACCTTTGTTGGCAAAGTAATGTCTCTGCTTTTTAATATGCTGTCTAGGTTGGTCATAGCTTTTCTTCCAAGGAGGAAGCGTCTTTTAATTTCATGGCTGCAGTCACCATCTGCAGTGCTTTTGGAGCCCAAGAAAATAAAGTCTGTCACTGTTTCCATTGTTTCCCCATCTATTTGCCATGAAGTGATGATGGGGCTGGATGCCATGATCCTAGTCTTTTGGATGTTGAGTTTTAAGCCAGCTTTTTCTACTCTCGTCTTTCACTCTAATCAAGAGGCTCTTTACGTCTTCTTTGCTTTCTGCCATAAGGGTGGTATCATCTGCATATCTGAGGTTTTGATATTTCTCCCAGCAATTTTGATTCCAGCTTGTGCTTCATCCAGCCCAGCATGTCGCATGATGTACTCTGCATATAAGTTAAATAAGCAGGGTGACAATATACAGCCTTGACATACTCTTTCCCAATTTAGAACCAGTCCATTGTTCCATGTCCAGTTCTGTTACTTCTTGACCTGCATACAGGTTTCAAAGGAGGCAGGTAAGGTGGTCTGGTATTCCCATCTCTTTTTTTGTTTGTTTGTTTGGTTTTTGTTTTGTTTTTATTCCCATCTCTTTAAGAATTTTCCAGTTTGTTGTGATCCACAAAGTCAAAGGCTTTAGCGTAGTCAATAAAACAGAAGTAGATTTTTTTCTGAACTCTCTTGCTTTTTCTATGATCCAACCGATGTTGGCAATTTGATCTCTGGTTCCTCTGCCTTTTCTAAATCCAGCTTGAACATCTGGAAGTTCTTGGCTCATGCACTGTTGAGGCCTGGTTTGTAGAATTTTGAGCATTACTTTGCTAGCATGTGAAATGAGTGCAGTTGTGCAGTAGTTTGAATATTCTTTGGCATTGCCTTTCTTTGGGATTGGAATGAAAACTGACCGTTTCCAGTCCTGTGGCCACTGGTGAGTTTTCCATATTTGCTGGCATATTGAGTGCAGCACTTTCACATCATCATCTCTTAGGATTTGAAATAGCTCAACTGGAATTCCATCACTACCTCTAGCTTTGTTCACAGTTATGCTTCCTAAGGCCCACTTGACTTCGCACTCCAAGATGTCTGGCTTTAGGTGAGTGATCACACCATCATGGTTATCTGGGTCATGAAGATCTTTTCTGTATAGTTGTTCTGTGTATTCTTGCCACCTCTTCTTAATATCTTCTGTTTCTGTTAGGTCCGTACCATTTCTGTCCTTTTTTGTGCCCATCTTTGCATGAAATGTTCCCTTGGTATCTCTGATTTTCTTGAAGAGATCACTAGTCTTTCCCATTCTATTGTTTTCCTCTATTTCTTTGAATTGTTCACTTAGGAGGGCTTTCTTGTCTCTCCTTGCTATTCTTTGGAACTCTGCATTTAGATGGGTATATCTTTCCTTTTCTCCTTTGCCATCACTTGTCTTTTTGTCTCAGCTATTTACAGGGCCTCCTCAGACAGCTGTTTTGCCTTTTTGCATTTCTTTTTCTTGGGGATGGTTTTGATCACCACCTTCTGTACAGTGTTATGAACCTCGAGTATTTCAGCCCAAATAGCCCAGTGCTATTTTTCTGGAAAGGGTAGAATTGATGGGATAAGGAGTATTAGGGAGTATGCAGTAGCAGGGCCGCACCTAATAGAGTACACGTGTGTACTGCTTACAGGAAGAGGCAAATACAGATGCGCCTTCTGGCTCCAATCACTGTTTCTTGGAAACCAGTTCCCAGGCACCTCCTGGAACCATAAAGTCATGACTCCCCATCCCTGGCACACAAATGAGACTGTGACCCGAAGTCATCCAGAGGCAGAGTAGTGGAGGCAGGGAGGAGTGGGAGGGGCCGCTGCACTCCAGGCCTGGCCTTGCTAGCTGAAGCACCGGGGAATCTAACCAGGTCAGGCTGGTCCACAGGACAGGCCCAGGCTGCACGCTTGGCTGGCTCTGCTTCCAGCCAGGTGAGCCAGTGGAAGACGCAGCCAATTCAGAACAGTCCATGCCACCCTGTGCCGGGCCCATGCCAGATTCGGCCTCGGAGCTGGGCCGGGACTCTGCAGGAATGCAAATCACAGGCCCGGTGAGAAGGGGGCTCTGGGAGCCTGTCAGCCTGCTCTGCTCTAGCCTGTTCCTGCAGATGCTTCGTTTCCAAAGAAGTGGGCGAGTGAAGACTCGTTCCCAAAGGCTATATATCCCCCATCCCTACAAACCCCCCCTCAACAAATTATCCTGGTTTCTGAAAAGAAAGTTTATTTGCTCTGCCAGGTTATGGAGGAAATTAGAAAGGAAAATGAGCAGTGTTACTTTCTTTTTTCTAAAAAGAAAAAGAACAAGAAAGAAAATGTTAAATATTAAGCCTAAAACACATGATCTGGATGACTTGAAAACAGTTGCCCTTAGGACATAAATGATAGTCTGTCTGGGTCTTTTTGTCTTCCGGTTGGGTACCTTTAGGTGGAAAGCACGTCTTCTGCTCTTTATTCTGATTTTTATGGATAGGCTCTTTCTAGAGTTCTCAGCCCTATTTCACAAGCCAGTCTGGGAACAAACCTAAAGCACTTAAGTCTTGGGACTAAAAGAAGGAGAGAGTAGCTTTTAGAAATGGACTTTGGTCATCTGTAGAGAAATTCAACCCAGTGAAGGCAGGCAGCAGAGCATCTGTGTTGTGTGTCCATTTGGACAGTTTGTCTAAATTTAACAGTTTAAAAATAAGTTTTAAGTATGTATTTAAAATAAAATTCAACTTCAGTTAATGAGGGAGGGGGTTGGGAGTTGTGTTTTGAAGTAGCTCTTCCTGACCCATTGCACTTTAGAGAAGTACTTTAAGTTGTTTGTTCTGTGGAGCTTGGGTTGGAAATTATCTAAACAGGGTTTTTCATACCATGCCTGTGGGGACCAGGTTGCTGACAGGCCTGAGTTGAGAAACTGCATGCCATACACAGAACTCATCTCCTACTACCAATCCAGACCTGCTAAGCACTGGCCTGCATCTTCAGAAAACGTTTTCATACTATCTTTAATACTGTCAATTTGCTAAATACATTTGACTATTATACAAAACTTGACTCCTTAACTATTATATGAAAATCTCATTCCCTAGGCAATCTTATAAAACCATTATCTTTTACTACACTCGTATTTATTTTGAAAGTCTATCAAGATAAACTATACTATATAGTTCAATGACCTACCTATCCATATTTTCCAGTCTTTTTCCTATTCTGAACACACACACACAGAGTTTATCCTTCCTTCCACCCTCTACACCCTTAATTTTCCCATTGGAGATGAATCTCCCTCTCATTCAAGGGTATGCAACTTTTAAGAGCCTCAACCAGAAATTAAGTAACAGTCCACTGTCCATGTTAATCCCAAGTTCTTTCCAACAGCTGATGAGCAGCTGTCTCAAGGACCCCTTGATATTACATAAGTGTCCTCCGAGTGCCAAACAGACCAGCTTGGGAAACAGCTGTAAACAAGAAAACGTGTCTCTTCTCCCAGCTTCTCATCCCTTCTTCCAGTCCCTGCCCTTGCACAGCCTGTGGGGTCCTTCTTGTCTCCCGCTGCCAAGCACCCACTCCCTAGAGCGATGCTCACAGACCTCCACAGCCTGGCCCACCAGCCCCAAGCACCTCAGAGACATAAGCTCATTCCTTCCCCCTTCTGTTTCAGCCACACGTTACCTGCTTTATGTCTTCTTGACTTGTAAAACACCCTCTCAGCCTAGTGAAGAGCAAGTAAATAACGAATGACACCACCTAAGTAGCAATTTTAAGGAAGTTTTTCCCAAGGATTCCACTGCCTTCTGTTCCCTCTCTTCCTTCCCCTATTGCCATCTTTTAAACTTTTACCCATCTTCAAGATTGCTAAAATACCACGTCCACCTTGAAGCCGTCCATAAATGGTCAAGGCAATCATTCTCTTTTCTAACTCCAGTGAGCACCAGTGAACACTTGCCCAACCTGCTTTGTAATACGATTTCTCAGTCATTCCCCTGAGGCTGAAGTATTTCTTTAAACACACATGACTCCTCTGTAATATCCAGCAATATATTTTATGTATAATCGATGCTTACGAAATACCCATGTACTGAATAAAGGAGATAAAAAAAAGAAAGTATTCAGTGGGTAATTTCTGAGTCGCCATCTAGCCTGAAAGTAGGGATCAAGTCCTTTTAATCCTTACGGCCACACAGCGCTAGTGTCAGATATGATACCTACAGAGTGCTTGCATAGGAGGCACCCAAAAATGGCTTGCTGAATTCACTCATTCAGGCAGGCAGGCAGATGGGAGGTTGGAAGAGAGCTATGTCACATTCTCTCACATGTTCCTGCTACGATGGACTTGAGTCTGAGCCATCTTTTGATTGCTCTGCATTTTTGTTCAGGTCCCCTTGGCAGCTAATCAGGGTAAATCCTTTCCCCAAACTCTGACATCCTCCCCCAGTGACCTTCCTGCCATCTCTTTTCCATTTGACATCAGTCCTGCTGTTGTTTTAAGTCCTCGAGGTAAATAATGCTTTCTGTAGAACAGGGTGGAGGTGAATAACTCTAGGGTGGATCTTAGATATGGAGGTATAGCTTTTCTGATTTCTTCAGTGTTCTCCATATGTCTATCTGTCCTTCATGACTTGTTTCATTTGTTCTCATCTGATCCAAGATACAGGAAAGGATAAGCTCATTCTTTGTAGAGAAACTCACAAAGGAACTGATAGGTAAACTCACTGATTCAATACAGCCCCATTTTTGTTTTTTCCATTCTTTTGATATTATAATTAAATGTCCATTCCTGTTTACAAAATGGAGAAGAAAAATGCTTTCTTAGTTTGGATAATTTTTTTTAATTTCTAGGTTTTAAATTTCTTTGGTTTCTTTTATGAGTAGAGGGGGAAAGACTAGGAGTCCCGTGTTTCTTACTTGGATCTTACTTGGATGTCCAGCATGTTTGAAATGTTACCATGGCTCTTTGTTTAATTAAGCAAAGATACCAGGAATATGGGAAGGAGTTCAAGGCATCAGGAAAACTCCCGCCCTCCACTGCCAAGCACAGGACAACCTCGCAGAGGAGATGGACATAGGATGCAGTGGTTCAGAGTAGGGTGGTAGCTGATTTTCTTCTTCAGGACCACCCACATCTCAATGTCACTCAGCTTGAAGAACACCATCCATGTGTCGCCTCAGTTTCTTCCACCATGAGTTAGGGAAATACCCAGGTTTAAAGACCCAACTGTTCGCTGGGAATCTCTATAGTTTGGGAGTTGATTCTGCAGTGTTTTAATAAAAGAATATTTTTAAACCTCCATAAGCCTCAGAACTTTCATCTGTAGAGTGGGGAAAATACCTACCAATGAATCACTTAAATTAGGAGCTGGCACCTTATATGCAGTCAGTGAAGGGATGCTTTTACTGTAGACAGATGTGCCAAAAGGCCTCCTCTCAGTCTGCAGACACTGATCATCAGCCCACAGATGTGCTAGTCCTTGAAAATGGTACCACTAAGATACTGCTCTTAAAATACTTGTGTCCTGGTTTATTGAATCTGACTCTTGAGCAGCTTGCTTTGACTTGCACTATTGCATGATTTGGGGAACAATTTTTCCTTTTTACCTTCCATTTCAGGGACATTCAAGAATGGAAAGAATGCCCTGATTACGTCTCTGCTGGTGAAAACAGCTGTTACTTTAATTCATCTTATACCTCCGTGTGGACCCCCTACTGCATCAAGCTAACTAGCAATGGTGGTATTGTGGATCATAAGTGTTTCTCTGTTGAGGACATAGGTAAATCACAGGTTTGTGTTTTATTTGACATGGCTTTAGATTACATAAGCGGGGAAGGCTGCAAAGTCCAAGTGCATGCAAGTAGGAAGACTTTGTCATTGCATTGCATTCTCTGGGTGGATGGAAGTCGTCATTATAGCACATGAGATAAGCTGGAAAACAAGAGAGAAAGGGCAGACAGAAGCTCAGGTTGGCTCTAATATTAAACAATCTGGCAGGAGGTTTATAAAGAAAAGAAAAGGAGTCTTATGGAGTCTTTTCCTTGAAAAAGTCTCTGAATGCCAGTTTGTATTCTTGTGTGCCACTACAAGGAAGAAACTCAATGCACTCTTAAGATTCTTTCTCTCCTCATGATCTGGTATGATGATTATATTCAGCTCTACTAGAATACATTGGCCTTGATCTCTGGCATTCCTATAATAAATGCCTAGATTCTCTTTGGGTTTCCCAGGTGGCACTAGTGGTAAAGAACTTGCCTGACTGTACAGGAGATGCAAGAGACACAGGGTCAATCCCATGGTCAGGAAGATCTCCTGGAGAAGGAAATGGCAACCCAGTCCACTATTCTTGCCTGGAGAACCCCACAGACAGATGAGCCTGGTGGGCTACAGTCCAAGATTTTCTTTGCCACAAGGCATAATCATTCTGGAATTTTACATTGACAAAACAGCCAAAATCAGTTTGAAGGCATGTTTATAAGATCTCAAAACAAACACTGGAGATAATCAGTTCAGTGAACTAAGTGAAAGATTCAAGCAGCTTATCCCTTGCCCACCATGTGGACACAGGGGAAATAAAACAAGACAAAGAGCCATAATTGGAATATTCGTGTTTATACTATAATCATATAAACAGCTAAATAGAATCACAGAAGACCATGAGTAGCTGACACTGATGCCTCACATCTATCCACAAAGCTTGTTTGTTGCTTACAGGAACTCCTTGGAGCCTCACTTAGATGTGCTGTTCTTGTGTGTGGTTTCCAGGCTGGAAGAGGCTGAGACAGGGAGGGTGGAAGATGCAGATAGAAAGGAGTAAATCTGATAGACTGACTTGGTGGGAGAAGATTGAAAAAAATGTAACAAGCAGAAGATAACCCATCTGCATGGTTTAAAGAAACTATTGAATCTAGAGAAGCTGTTAGTAATTGAATATATGCCCTGAAGTTAGTAGATGTAGCTATCTAATGACTACATGGGTAGTAGAAAGAATACAGTGTCAAGACCCGTGTTCTAAGCCTGTCCTGCCAGTAGCCACCCCACTCATTCACTTGGCTGATTTTCCCTGAGTGCCTGGCTCCTGGCTGGGTGTGTTGGCTACAAAATGAGTAAGACACAGTCAAGTAGGGAAAGCAGGCATGTTTACAAATAACTGAGGTACCACACAGTAGGTGCTGGCCTCAAGGTGTGTGGAATGCACAGCAAGCCAAGGGGTGGCCAGAGGTGTGAAGGGTTGACTGGGCCTGAGGGATGAGAAGGGGCTGCACAGAGATGGTGACAGTTCAGTTCTTAAAGCCTCAGCAGGAGCTGCCAGGTATACAAGATGGACAGTGTCTGCTAACGGCTACTGAGTTCCGAAAGTGATAACACAGAATGTTCAGACTCAGGAGCGATTTGGCAGGCCTGATGGGTTGACCAGAGAGAATCATCAGTGATTCTGTGTGCCCCACAAAGGAACCTGGACTTTATCTGACTGCCCAGGGGTATGTTTGAGGATGTTTAAGCAGGGGAATGACCTCAGGATATTTACAAAGCATGTACCATAAATCAGGTATGATAACTGTGCTAGATGGCTTCTATTATAATTCCCATATTACAGATGGTGAAACTGATCCCCAAAGCAGTTCAATGTCTAGCCCAAGGTCAGAACTACTGGTAGGCAGAGCTGAGATTTGCACCTAGGCAGCATAGCTCCAGAGCCCTTGCTCTTAACCTCAAAGCCATAGTGTGTGTGTGTGTGTGCGCGCGCGCACGCACACAAAGCTGCTTCAGTTTGTCCAACTCTTTGCAACCCTGTGGACTGTAGCCTGCCAGGCTCCTCTGTCCAAGGGATTCTCCAGGCAAGAATACTGGGGTGGGTTACCATGCCCTCCTCCAGGGAATTTTTCCAACCCAGGGATCAAACCCACATCTCTTATGTCTCCTGCATTTGGTGGGCAAGTTCTTTACCACTAGTGCCACCTGGGAAGCCCAAGAGTATGGTACTAACGTCTCAGGGAAATTCATCTTGCTGCAGTGTAGAGGGCAGATTAGAATAGCACAGACTAGATTGGAAGGCTTTGTGATAATCAAGGCAAAAGATGATGACACACAGGGTTACCATGATAGCAGGGAGGGAGGGAGCTGAGAATAAGAGACAACAAAGAACAGGGGTGACCCTGTAGCTCTTAAGATGCTGATCACAAGCTTCAGCTTCCTTGTGTATCATGACGTATTCTACTAGACCTCTCAGGGCTGGTCTTTGGATTTAAAGTCGTATATGAGTTAGGCATCTGTCATTCATTCAGTTTATTCCACGCTTCTTTGAGTCTCTTCCTTGGGCCAGGAAGCATCTGCACCAGGGGGTCATTTTCTCAGTGTGGGTGGAAGGAGACCATGCTGGGAGGAAAGACAATGTGGGAAAATAGGAGAGGCTGCAATGGGAGCATTATCACACATGGCCTCATTGAGACAGAGACACTTGAGTAAAGAAGGAAATGAGAAAACAGTCCCATGTCTATCTGATGGAAGAGGGCATAGGCAGGGTAAAGATCTGGGGGTGGGAGCACGCCTTTGCTCACTCAGGGAAGAGCGTGGGGTAGTGGAAGGACACGTGGAGAGAGAAGAGGAGCATGATCATAAACCAGATCCTGGAGATCAGAGGGTCAAAGCTATGGCATCCTTTAAGCCATGGTGTGACTTTGACTTTCGTCTAGAGATAGGAAGCCTTCAGAAAGCTGTAAATGATGAGCAATGTGATCTAACTTAAGTGTTAGGATGACCAGCATGTCCACAGTGTTGAGGATTGCATCGAGAATAAACTGAAGGAGGACAAGGACCACAGGAAGAGACTAGTTAGGAGGCTAATGCTTCAAAACAAAATGACAATGGCTAGGACCAGGTGGGGCAGATGATGAGCGGGTCAGGTGATGAGAAGTGGGTAGATTCTGGAGATATCTTGAAATTACAGCTGACAGAATGTGACGTGGTGTGGGGGCGGGGGGGAAATAGTGAGTCAAGAAAGGATTCACCATTTTCATCCTGCAGGAATGGAGTCATCATTAACAGAATTAGGGAAGGTGGAAGAGGAGCAGGTTACAGGCAGAAGACTAGAAGTAAGAGAGATGGTTATTATTATGCTCATCATGGTGGTACTGAGCGTTCTCAAAAGGGACCCTGTTCTATATCCTCTCTTGAAAGTAGGGGAGGGGGTTAAGATTCAACATGAGTAATAAGTTTGAGAAAATTTCCCTTTAAAAACATTTTTATAGTTCAGTCATATAAAGCATTAAGCTTTGGTTTTCAGAATTCAGCAATCCCCAACAAACCTGGAAAGATGAGGTGTAGCTATCATTATGCAGCATATGTAGCTTAGCCATTTTGCAAATCCCTCCAATTTAATTTCCAAAATGTGGTCATGATTAGTCAAATTGGGACTTTCTCTGTTTTTTAAAAAGTAGTATCCACTCCACAGTAGTCAATAGCATGCAGTTAAGTAAAACACAGAAAGCGCTGATTCATCACCATTTGAAAGATCAGTGTAATTCCTTCCTTTTATATCTGAAGAAATGATCACATGGGGCTAGGAAGACAAATGAAGGGGTATTTATCAAGTGTTCTGAAGGACTGTGCTTCTGTAGCCGTGCAGAAATAAATGAGAAAAGAAAATTTAAGAGGCCTTGCCCCAGGTAACATACAGATCAGAAGAAAAAAGATTTCTCAACCCTTCACTCCAAAATGGCTCCAACATATTTAAATACACTTGCGTGTTTCTGACTCTCTATTCCTTTCAGTTCTGAGTTAAAGTGAATTCCTTTGCCAAAATCCCAAAGGATTCATCTTCTCAGAGCCAAAAGAAATGCAAAATGTGACAGATCTTCAAGAATGGCTATAGATCAGATTTTAAACTCAAAATGGAATTTTTTATAGGGGCTTTTTTTCCAGTTAATAACAGGTCATCCTTAATTTAAAAAATGATACTTTGCCATTAAGTGGAAGTATAATGATGGGAATATTGGAAGAATTGAGAATAATGTATGAAGTAACTTAGTCTTCAGAAAAAAGCATTCCACTAACATCAAGCTATGTCTGTGTACTAATTCTCTGCTGAAATGCACAGTACAACCAGATCCACCCGTTGGCCTCAACTGGACTCTGCTGAACATCAGTTTGACAGAGATTCATGCCGACATACTAGTGAAATGGGAACCGCCACCCAATACAGATGTTAAGATGGGATGGATAATCCTGGAGTATGAACTGCACTACAAAGAACTAAATGAGACCCAGTGGAAAATGGTAAGATATTACTACATCTCACATTGAGAAACCCTTTGACTTTTCTGTGTTCAAAAACCCCTCTCATTTCTAATTAGACTTTCTGTTGACTTAATACCACATATCCCAGTTCTAATTTCTTATTTGAGAAAAATGGATATAATCAGTAAAATTTTATCTTGGAATTCTTTAAGACAGCAGATGCTTACATGGAGTTTTATATGGAAACCTATAGGAGAACAGGAAAATGATTTCTCCAGTCATCCCTGGTGTCCGGTCTAACCTTAGAACAATATCACATACTCTAGTCACTCAGCTGTCTGTGAGGATGTGGCTAAACATGGGAAAGGTTATGATCAAGATCAGTAGTGAACTGTGGCTAAATATTCGCCCAGGATTTTAGTTGCTACTGTTCAGCAGACTCCCACTAAAATAAGTTCTTCAGTGACTCCAGGAGGGAAACAAAGGGAGGGAATTGATTCCCTAGAGTTTCAGAAGAATGTTTTGTCACATACCCCAGGGGAGAATCAAGCTAAGAGGTTTTTACTTAGGCAAGCAGCCTGGTATGGGTTGACCTCTGAACTCCTCACTTCCTTGCCAAGGGCGTGGGAACTGGGCACTTAAATAAATTCCGCATGGCACACAACAAGAAGGAAAACAGGATTATCATGCTGCTTTCAATGTAACCAATTCTAAATCAGTCTAACCACAGCCACAGGCCTGGCCAAGCCAAGTGGTTTCTGGCCAGTCACCAGGTCGTGCCCAGCATCCTGGCATGGCCTCACTCCTAGAATTGAGACACCAGGCCCTGTCCATTCAGTAAACTGCTGAAAACGAAGCCAGTTTTGTCATTACTAGCAAGTTAAGTTTAGGGCACTATGAATAGTTAAATATTGGCTTCAAGGTTCTGTTTGTGGAATCATTCTGACTTAGATATCTGTTCCATAACTTGGTACAGAAAAGTTTGGCTGGATACTGAGTCAAACAAGGCTTTCTAAACTCAAACTTCAGTCAAACATTTATTCAGCAACTGACCGAGTATTGAAATAACTAGTATACACAAAGCACCATGCTAGGCACCCCAGGGCAGCATTTTCCCAAAGTATAAATTTTGAACCCTTGAGGGTCCCTGGGACTCTTTCAGGGACTCCACAGGGTCAAGACTGTTTCCATAATACTAGAATGTTCTTTCCTTTTTTGACTGTGTTGATTTACACAGGTGGTACAGAAGCAATGGTGGAAACACTGCTGCTGCCTTCGCACAAATCAGGGCAATAACTCCAAACGATACTGATAGTCACTATGCTCTGCACCACTCTGTACTCAGAGAAAAGAAATGGGAGCAGGCAAGGTGGGGGAAGCAGATCACCTAAGAATGTCCTTGACAAAGCAGTATATATATTTCTAAGTTTATTAAATCATGATTTCTGACTATGTAGCTTTTTCATATTCTGTGTACACATAAAGCACTTTGGCTGCATACTGAGCTGTGGATAGTTATTTTGAGCAAAGGCATTTAAACACCTGAGTTCCTGCTTGAACTAGCTGCTTTTTGCTTGGAACACCATTTTTACTTTGAAAGAACAACTGATAAACTGATAGATGGTTTTTCATATTTGAGTTGGCAAATATTTGGCAAATAGTTCTCAGAAAAGAATAAAGTGAGCTAACACTTCAAAAAAAACAATTGACAGTATTTGTTTCCAGTGAGAAAATTTGAGCTTTCAAAGTTAAGTTAAAATTTTGGAAAACTTTGCCATCTGCAGCTGTGAGCTTGAGAGTGTTCCCAACCTTTGAAGATCTGATGCGATTAATGGTGATCTTAGCAAAAGTGTGTTTTTTTAAAAAATATTGTATAATGAAATGTGTGAACAGTTAGAAAATCTGCATAACTCAGTGAATGATATTTTCCAAGTGACCAATACATGCTGTAACCAAGCCACGAATGGAGAAATGATGCATCCAAAGTACTAGTTGTAGTGGTGGATTTTAATATAAAGAAGTAGGAAAGATTTATTGACACAGTTTCAGATTTCACACTGCAACTAACCTTTAAGAAAATACCACTTACTGAGGTTTTTTTGTTGGTGGTGGTATTAAGAATATATACAATTAGCTGAAACAGCTATTAAAAGATCTCTTCCATTTCCTCCCTATATATCTGTGAGATCAAGTTTTATTCATGCACCTCAACCAAAACCACACATCCTAACAGTTTTAATTCAGAAGCAAATGTAAAAATATAAGCATCTTCTACTAAGCCAGATAGTAAAGAGATTTGCAAAAATGTGAAACGGTATCATTTTTCTCACTATAATTTTATTATTTCAGAAAGTGCAATAATTCTTATAAAAATATGTGAACATAAAATTGATTTATCATCATTTTGAAATTAGTATTTTTGAAATTCTCAGTTATAAATTCATGATACTTATAAATTTGGTAATTTGCAAGGGTCTCAGAGTTGCCATGAGCATCAAGGACCCATCTATGAGAACTGACCTTTCTTAAAGAACTTATGATCTAGTTGGTTGTGAAAACAAGAGGCATAAGCATAAGAAAAAAAAGAGGATTGTAAGTCAAGGGGGAAAAGGCTAATGTGTGTTGCTTATATCAGGAATTTACCATTTGACATCACTGAATTTAGTATTAATATACCCATTTTTTAATTTATTAAACACATTTTGAATATAATAGTAATTCTAATGACCATGTAGTTGCTTACAACTATCTACCTACTAAACCAATTGTGTTTTTGAATTTTGGGGGTTGTTTTTTTAAGACTTAATGAGTGGCATAGAATTATCCACAATGTATGGGTCATCTCTTGAGCACCCACTGAAAAAGTAAATGCTAAAAGTGTTAGTCACTCAGTTGTTGTGGCAGCACTGTGGACCGTAGCCTGCCAGACTCCTCTGTCCATGGAATTCTCCAGGCAAGAATACTGGAGTGGGTTGCCATTCCCTTCTCTATCTACCTGATATTGTCCTGGGCTTCGGAAATGTAAAGAGAATGAAAGCATTGTTTTCCCTGTGGGAATATGCAGTATAATACAGAAATTTGAGCAATGAATTAAAAGAAGTAATATGTGTATTCTCAGGCAGGATGGAGTAGGGAAAACTGCCAGAAAAGACTTCTTAGAATATCAGCAGTACCTGCACTGAGAATTAGCCAAGAATAGGTGTCCCTCATAGGCAGGTGACAGGGGTCAGGGCGGTATTAGTCATGTGAGCAAATTTGAATTTGGTGTGGCTGCTGTGGAGGGTTGAGGGAAGATGGAGAGGGGGCCGTAGATCGAATCACTCAGGGCCTCTTTGGGATTTTGTTATTAATGAAACCTGTAAAGAAATAATATATTGGTGATGGTGACAGAGAAATTTAGGGCTTCAAGAATAGTAAATAGACTTTTTAAAACATTTTAAGAAAAATAAAAACTTTAATATTCAGAAGCATTTTAGTTACATAAATATTCCATATATTAAGAAGCTTCTATAAAAGATGCAAAGTAACCATTCTGTGTACATGGAGGGGGAAAAAGAGGTACTTTATGAGTAGAAACTGACTATAGTGAAAGGAAATTTGTTTTAGAAGCTAAAGGTCCAGCTTCTGACTTAACAAATTATGAGAATCTTATTTGTGTGAATAACCCAGGCTACTGAAAAAGAGTGTTCCTGGTTTTCCTATAAATGGGAGTAAGATGTTCTACCTGAAAATATATAAAAAGCATATACTGACTACTGGCTTTGAATATTTGACTTGAAGGAAAAGCCCATCATTAGTTGTGTCTACCTCTTTGATAGCAACATGTATGACAGTCTCACCTACCTTCCCTGGGAAAGTAAAGGAATGTCCCGGCCTTCAGGATTGTGGAATCCTAATGTTTGTTACCAAAGGCCTCTAGTGACTTTTCTTCACAGATTTTAAATAGCAAACTATTATATTTTGAGGTGGTTTTAAGCCTTATAGAACAAGCTGATAGAATTATTTGACACTTTAAGACAACTGATTTTTCTAGAACACTTTCCAATTCTGTGATCATATGAATGACTACCCAGGATTTCCAAAGAACAGATATAGACGTAGAGAATAGGAAATATGTTTGGTTTTTTCTGTCCTGATGTCTTCATATAACAACATAAGATTCCAAAGGGTAGGCAGTGTATCCATAATCTTCTTTATAATTCTGCCATCCTCTATAATAATTCTATTATGCTTTGATCTTAGTAGAATATCTGACAGCCTAATGCAAGAATAGAGATGCATTTCTTTAAACAAGTCTATCATATCTTTGGGTTTATAACAAAACTAATCTGAGGACTGTGATTTATTTAACAAAGTGACTTTTTCCATTTTTTAGTTAAAGTGTAGTTAATTTACAATGTGTTACGAAGTTACTTATTCAGATCTTTCTCTAAATAGCAAACTCCACAAGCGCATTTTAAAATATTTCCAGAAATTCATTTTGAATAAAAATGCTGAAGCACTTCATGGAGCTTATTGCATTGAGTTGTTGACTCTCTAACCAGTAAGTTTTATATTCTGTCTTGAAAGATGGACCCTTTATTGGTAACCTCAGTTCCGATGTACTCGCTGAGACTGGATAAAGAGTATGAAGTACGTGTGAGAACCAGACAACGAAACACTGAAAAATATGGCAAGTTCAGTGAGGTGCTCTTGATAACATTTCCTCAAATGAACCCATCTGCATGTGAAGAAGGTAAACCTACGAGATTAAAATGGCAGCCAACATGATTTCTGTCAATATACAGGCATACATTCCCTACATTATTAGAGTGTTGGCCAGATCAATATATATTAGCATCAGTTTTTCAGGATGAGGGACCTGGAGTTCACTACCTGTAACAGGTATTAGCCATTACAAAAGAGGAAGAAGGATTTCGCTTCTGAATTATTCAGGAAAAGTCATGATGTAGGTGCAAGTTAAAGAGAAGAGACACAAAGTTACTGATGGAGGATAGTGGGGTGATAATTCCAGATAACAGAATTTCAGGTGATTCTGTTCTTTATATGTTTCTGTATTTCTAATATTTCCTTTGAGTTTGTTTTGCATTTATAATGATAAAAAAAATGTTTTTCAAATATACAGAGAAGAAATTCTGAATCTGGATGGATGGCTATCTATGTGGTTTCTAAGAGAAAGCCTAGTATTGAATCAGCATAAGTAGTCAATGGCAGGTGCTTATTGGTTTTAGAGAGTTTGTGTGTGACTTTTGTCTGGAGGAAGGCTTAATTAAATCATGTGCTAGTTATGCTTAAGGGTGACATAGAATATTTGAAAATCCTATATAAAAGAAATATAATTTTAAAATAGAAACACAATTTTCTGCATGTATGGTACAGGTAGAACCCATGATATTATATAGCACAGGTGAAAATGTCTATAGCACCATTTTTTCTAAGCTGTCCTCAGTAGGCTTGTTTCAAACAGTATTTGATATATGGAAATTCTGGCTTAAAAGTACATTTGCCACATGCCCTTTATTGTGATAGCATTTAATTCACTTAAAGAGTTTTTTAAACAACTTTTTACTTCTGTTAGAAAAGGAAAAAAACTCTTGCTTTATATTATGTTCCTGAGTACATCATTGATATAAAATTATAGATACCACAAGAACAAAAAAAAATGGTATTCTCTCCCCCACTAATTCTTTATAACATGCATAATATCTCCCTTGTGGATTTTAATATGTGAATAAGAAAATAAATAAAAGAATATCACAGCATAAAAGCTTACTTTCAGTAAAGCAATGTTAGGGTAAAAGTGAAAAGAAGTGGGAAAGTGTTAGCTGCTCAGTCCTGTCCTATTCTTTGCGACCTCATGGACTGTAGCCCACAAAGCCCCTTTGTCAATGGGATTCTCCAGGCAAGAATACTGGAGTAGGTAGCCATTCCCTTCTCCAGGGGATCTTTCCCTGCCTTGCAGGCAGATCCTTTACAGTCTGAACCACCAGGGAAATTTTACCTTAAAAGTAGTTAACACCTCTGCCACTGTGGCACTTGTTCTAAAGAAATGAAATAGAAGTTTTACAAACAGTCTCCCACAAATTTTCTATCAATTATACTAAAGTCTGAATCAATGGGCATGCCTCAATGAACACGAGTCTGAGCAAACTCTGGCAGATAGTGAAGGATAGGGAAGCCTGGCGTGCTGCAGTTCATGGGGATGCAGAGTCAGACATGACTTAGCAACTGAACAGCATACTAAAATCTGAGAGTCCTAGTACTGATCTTCTTCTGTCAAACAATACTTTTTAAGCTGTAAAAATATACACCCTGCATATCTAAGAAGTTTTAATAATGATTCAAAAATACAACTTGGCCCCCATCTTTTTTTTTTTTTTTGGCCCCCATCTTATTGATAGATCCACAGTCTAGATCAGATCTAGATCTAAAGATCACATTTTTTTTAAAAACAAGTGGACATTATTTAGGTAAAGTAGTATATTAACAAGCACCACTTTTCCCTCGGGCTAAAGCCTTTTAATGACACACCCTGAATACATAAAATGTTCAAAGCAGGTTGTTTATATAATAAACATGGATTGTGCTTAAATTGTATGCTGTTACTTTTTCTTTTTTTGGTATATGAAAGGATCTGAAGAAGTGGATAGAGGTGTTCTTAGAAAATACTAAGTCATTGCGTTCTATTTCAGTGGTTATCAAGTGAAATCATTGACTTTACTAGATGAATACAAATTAGGAAGTTTTATGTGAAACAGGAGAATGAGATGTGAACTTCAATTATTCATAGTTCTGTGAGATATTATTTTTGTGTTTTTCAGATTTCCAGTTTCCATGGTTCTTAATTATTATCTTTGGAATACTTGGGCTATCAGTGACATTATTTTTACTCATATTTTCTAAACAGCAAAGGTAAGTGTGATATAACCTACTCTGATATGTTTTGCCAGTTATTTAGCAAACGTCCATGTTTCCATTTATGTTTTCTTTTGTGTATCATGAGTGAAGTGTTTCATCAACCCAGTGAAATGTTCTCTCTCGCTATACATCTTTGTTGTGTCCACATACAGACAACACAGGCCTCAGTTTTATCCAGAAAGTTGCATAGGATGTTAAGAGGGTGAGGCTAGTGATTACATTCCTTGTGACATGCACCTTAAAGTTCTGAGCTGATATTTATTCCAGGACCCTGAGGTAGCTTTGAGACTTTGGCTAAGTCTGACACAGTCCTAATACAAGAGCAAAAATTTAAGTGGTGAACTAAAGCTGCTAGATAATTCAATCTAATAAAAACCTTTCTTTAGATTTCATATGATACCAATCTTAAGTAGATTTGGGTTTATTTAAATTGCTTGGATACTTACAGTTTGGTATTTTACCTTCTTTTGTCAGAGATAAAATTCTAAGTTTGAGGATACCATTCTGCATCCCCTTGCAGCCAGAAGGCAGGTTCCAGTTATTATTCCGCCACTGTTGTTTGTGCTCATTTGAGTCCCTTTATCTCTCTAGGACTCCATGTTCTCATGAGTAATATGAGGGTGTTGGAATATATGATGTTTAAATTTCCCTTAAGCTGTAAGGACTAATTATTCTATTTTCATTCTTGAAAGAAACTCAGTATAGACTACAGGAACTTTTAATACAAAATATTGGAAAAGTTACTGGTATAGTTTGCCAGTTTTCTTACATTTAGAATATGTGTAAGTCCCATGGGTTAATCTTGTCCCTTCTCCTAGAATTAGGGTAGCTAACACTCTGTTTGCCTGGGACTTTCCTGGTTTTAACACTAAAAATTCTGTGTCTAGGCAAACTGAGACAGTTGGCTACTCTATCTAAAACCAAAGACAACTTCTCCAGGTGAAGCCATGAGGCATCCAGAACTCAAATAGACTCTATATCATGAATATATTGTAAAATTTTTTTTCCTTTGTATTTTGAAGCTGTATAACATTTGTAAATATCAAAACAGAATGTCAATAGAGAGAAGAATTCTAGGGTTCCAGAGTGTCAAGCATGCTTAAAAGTCTCCAAGTGAATGCAAGAGGGATTATTTTTAGTAAAGTTTCATCTCCAATTTAATAATGTAAACTCAGGGGGACAAAATTCACCCTGGAGAATTTTATTTTCTATCTTTCCAGCAACATTACTGTCTTAGAAATACAAGTATTATAAAGTAGTACAACAGCTTTCAATTTGGGGAGGGGGGAAATTAGTAAATAAAATTCTAAACAATTATTTACTTAAATAATGGATACATTTAAGTAATGCCAAAGGAGCCAAATTATTCTGTAGATTAATTTGAATTCACTGAACTGTCCAGTTAGGTGATAGGCTAATTGATATATAACTACGGTAGATAAACTCACTACATACATAAAGTAACTTACTTTTAACATTAGTTGTCAATTTCAAATCATCACAAAGGCCAAGCAAATTTATGTTGCTGAATTACATTAGCTAACAATATTTGGAAGAAAAAGTAACCCTCTGATCAAATAGAATTTCAAAGGAAATATATTAACTTTTGTCTAAAAGATTGTTTTCTATGAATAATGACGTTTTTAACTATGACACTTGGTCAAAATCACCAGATTGGAAAAAAAAATTTGAAAATCTATTTGTACTGCCAAATTCCCTGTCCTGAATTGAATTCTTTGAAACAAAAAACTTATCTTCCTTTTTCATATGCCCACAAAAACCCTTATCATTGTCTAAATTTCCATGTTCTAATGAAAGTAGGAAATAGTAGAAAATAGCTGTCAGCAAGTGTAGAAAGAACAATTAAAATAAAACTCAAAGAATGAGATACTATGTCAGTTACCGCAGAACTTCAGGACTGTAAAGGATTTCAGGTTCTCCTTGTGTTTGCTTGAGATTTTGTTAGTTCACAAACCAAGCCACTGCTCCCTTTCTTCATCCAAATCCCAATCATTAAGAGTCAACTCTAGTAAAATGTATAGTGTAATTTGGATTTGAATTAAACAATAAAGATCAGAAACATAGTTTCATGCCAGTTTATCTTAATTCTATACTCTGTTGCTCCCACCATACAACTCACTCTAGCCATCAAGCTATATGACTGAATCAGGAATGAAATAACTGAATCAACATAAAACAACAGTGGCAACCTGAAAGCCAGATTCAGCCTGCAGATCCATGTTTTGCTGGGTTTTTTTTTTTCTTCTGATTTTTGAGGAATGGTTTTGCTACAGAGTGTTTCTAAAACAGGGAGTTTTCACACAAAAATCAAGATCACTAGATTATCTTTAAAAACAGAGATCTCAGACTTCCCTGGTGGTAGGGACAGTGGTTAAGAATCTGCCTGCCAGTGCAGGAGATGTGTTCGATCCTTGGTCTGGGAAGACCCAACATGCTATGCAGCAACTCATCAATCCTGTGCACAACTATTGAGCCTGTGCCCTAGAGCTCAGGAACTGCAACCACTGAGACCCCATGCTCTGCAATGAGAGAAGCCACTGCAGTGAGAAGCCCACACACCACAACTAGAGAGTGGACCCCACTCCCCACAACAGAAAAGCCTGTGCAGCAACAATGACCAGAACATCCAAAATAAATTTAAAAAATTTAGTCATTGCCATATTAAAAATAAAAAAAAACAGTGAAACTGGGTTGATAATCCTGCATGGCAATATGTCCCGAGACAGAGGACCAACCATCCCATTCAGAAAGGGCACATGCTGTCTGTCACAATTCCCCTCTCTCCCTATGACTGGCTTGGTTGCTCCAGGCTACAGGGTGTGCCACCCCAGCCTAAAGGCAACAACACTTCCCTGATTCTCAAGTACCTAAATGCATCATCCTCTTTTTAAAAAAAAAAAGAAAGAAAAGAGGGACTCATACAGAGGAAAGCATATTTGGGGATCTTTGCTTTCCTCTAATTAGAGTTATGTTACATTTTTTGTTTTTGAACCTGTGAAGCTCTATACAGTCAGCAAAAAGAAGACCTGGAGCTGACTATGGCTCAGATCATCAGCTCCTTATTGCAAAATTCAGGCTTAAATTGAAGAAAGTAGGGAAAACCACTAGGCTATGCAGGCATGACCTAAATCAAATCCCTTATGATTATACAGTAGAGGTGATGAATAGATTCAAGGGATTAGATCTGGTACACAGAGTACCTAAAGAACTATGGAAGTTCATAACATTGTACAGGAGGCAGTGACCAAAACCATCCCAAAGAAAAACAAATGCAAGGAGGCAAAGTGGTTGTCTGGGGCGGGGTGGGGCGGGGGGTGCCTTTACAAATAGGTGAGAAAAGAAGAGAAGCAAAAGGCATGGGAGAAAGGGTAAGATATACCCAACTGAATGCAGAGTTCCAGAGAATAGCAAGGTGAGATAAGAAGGCCTTCTTAAATGAACAATGAAATAAAGAAATGAACAAAGAAATAAAGAAAAACACTAGAATGGGAAAGACTAGAGATCTCTTCAATAAAAATGGAGATATCAAAGGAGCATTTCATGCATGGATAGGCAGGAAAAAGGACAGAAATGGTAAGGACCTAACCGAATCAGAAGAGATTAAAAAGAGGTGGCATGAATACACAAAAGAACTATACAAAAAGGTCTTAATGACCCAGATAATCATGATGGTGTAGTCACTACCTAGAGCCAGACATCCTGGAGTATAAAGTCAAGTGGGCCTTAGGAAGCATTACTACGAAGAAAGCTGGTGAACATGACGGAATTCCAACTAAGCTATTTCAAATCGTGAAAAATGATGCTGCAAAAGTTCTGCACTCAATATGTCACCAAATTTGGAAAACTCAGCAGTGGCCACAGGACTAGAAAAGGTCAGTTTTCATACCAATCCCAAAGAAGAGCAATGCCAAAGAGTGTTCAAGCTACTGTACAATTGTGCTCATTTCACATGCTAGCAAGGTAATACTCAAAATCCTTCAAGCTAGGCTTCAACAATATGTGAACCAAGAACTTCCAGATATACCAGCTAAATTTAGAAAAGGCAGAGGAACCAGAGATCAAATTGCCAATATCTGTTGGATCATGGGGAAAGCAAGGGAATTCCAGAAAAACATTTACTTCTGCTTCATTGACTATGCTAAAGCCTTTGATTGTGTGGATCACAACAAATTGTAGAAAATTCCTAAAGAGATGGAAATACCAGACCACTTTACCTGTCTCATGAGAAGCTTGTAGGCAATAGTTAGAAGCGGACACAGAACAGACTGGTTCAAAATTGTGAAAGGAGTACATCAAGGCTATACATTGTCACCCTGGTTATTAAACTTATTTGCAGCGTATATCATGCTAACTGCTGGGCTGGACAAATCACAAACTGGAAGCAAGACTGCCGGGAGAAATATCAATAACCTCAGATATGCAGATGACACCATTCTAATGGCAGAAAGCAAAGAGGAACTAAAGAGTCTCTTGATGAGGGTGAAAAGAGAGTGAAAAAGCTGGCTTAAAACAACATTCAATCATGTCAATGTATGACGGAACCCACTGCAGTGTTGTGGAGTGACTGGCCTCCAACTAATAGAAATAAATGGAAAAAAAAAAAGGAGTGAAAGGGAAGAAAAACAACAACATTCAAAAAAACTAAGATTATGGCATCCAGTCCCATCACTTTATGGCAAATAGAAAGGGAAAAAGTGGAAGTAGTGACAGATTTTATTTTCTTGGGCTCTAAAATCACTGCTGACAGTGACTGCAGCCATGAAATTAAAAGATGCTGCTCCATGGAAGGAAAGCTATCACACACCTAAACAGCATATTAAAAAGCAGAGATAACACTTTGCCAACAAAGGTCCGTATAGTCAAAAAAAGCTACAGTTTGTCCAGTAGTCACGTACAGATGTGAGAATTGGACCATAAAGAAAGCTGAGTGCTGAAGAACTGAATATTTTCAATTGTGACGCTGGGAGAGTCCCTTGGACAGCAAGGAGATCAAACCAGTCAGTCCTAAAGGAAATCAACCCTGAATAAATCATCCGAAGGACTGATGCTAAAGCTGAAGCTCCAATACTTTGGCCACCTGATTCGAAGAACTGACTCATTGGAGAAGACCCTGATGTTGGGAAAGACTGAAGGCAAAAGGAGAAGGGGGCAGCCGAGAATGAGATGGTTAGATAGCAACACCAACTCAGTGGACACGAGTTTAAGCAAACTCCAGAAGTTAATGGAGAACAGAGGAGCCTGCTGGTATGCTGCGGTCCATGGGATTGCAAGAGTCAGACATGAGTTAGCAACTAAACAACAACGACAGAACCTGTGAATTATTTATTTAGAAATGCAGAACCAAGTTAACCCAGCAGCATGACAGAAAGCAAAGGGCATGGGTTTTGGAGTCAGCTGCTTTGAATCTGAGTGTCAGCTGAACCAAGTTATTAGTGTGTGATTTGAATATGTTCCTTAAATCTCTAAATCTTCCCACAGATAATATCTTCTTCCTCCCTGGTAGTGGTAAGCACCAAAGGAAATGTTTAGCGCAAGTTTTGGCAAAGTTGTTTTAAAAATAACTGAACAGTAAATCTTCGGCTTTCTGGGCTACGCAGTCTCTGTCACTACAACTCAGTTCTGCCACTGCGGCATGAAAGCAGCCATAGATAACATGTAATCTATGTTACATAGATAATATGTAAAATGAACTTGACTCCATGTTCTAAAAAAATACTTTCTTTACAAAAACAGAGGGCAGAACAGATTTGGCCCACACACTGAAATTTGCCAATGCAGAGTTTCAGTGTTTGGAGGCATTATTAGAGGCATTCAAAAGTGGTAGCAGTTATTAATAGCATGCATTTTTTTCCTATTATTTCTATTCATCAGTAACAATTTAACATTTGTCCCACTAAGTAAAACTAGTGAGTCTACTCAAACTCAACTTACAAAATGAAATTTGCCTTGGATTAGGTTAAAAAGTGATGGAAACAAATGATTTACTCAGATTTATTCAGGCAATGTTTCTCTGTGCTAGGAATTTTCTAGGTGCTGGGAATACAATTAGGCACAAGATAGGCAGGAAAGACATTGAAATAAATTATGGTCAAAAAATAATGTAAATATTTGGGACAGAAAATTTAAGTGCATTATAAAATTGTGTATATAAACCTGTGCTGATTAGAAATAGTTCAAATTTAGTCTGTCCCAACTGAAATGAACCATGCAATGACATCCTGGTTAATGAGATTGTCTTAGATAATTTTATAATTCATGTGAACATTGTGGTATGAACTTATCCCAGCCCACTCTTTTTTTAGGGTGCATATCTCTATATGGATTGGCTCTTTCTCCTCCCCCTGCCCCAATAAATTATGGATATGTATTAAAATTACCTCCTTATAACTGACATGGAAATTGGCTTCAGATGGAATTAAATGTCTAACTCCCAATTCTGAAACTGTCATAAAAGACATTACGGAAAAGTTATAGGAAAACCACATTTTATTTAAATTCACTTCAGATGAGGATTTTTTGGGTTTTTTTTTTCCTGTTCTTTATTTTTGCCTCATCACTGCTTAATGCTTTTCCTTCTCTTTCTCAGATTCACTTATTCCAAATGTTCTGCTACTTTATATTAGTAATAGTATTGTCAATATTTTATTTGTCTTTTGAATGAGAATGAGTAACTTACATCAAAACAAAATTTTGTTTTCAAGGATTAAGATGTTGATTCTACCCCCAGTTCCAGTTCCAAAGATTAAAGGAATTGATCCAGATCTCCTCAAGGTAATTAACAAAATATCTAAGTTGTACATAACACTAATTAAATGTTACCTTAAGAACAGAGCCTTATGTTGAAACCTTTTGCAAGCTGTATGAATCACGTTTAATTTTTTTGTATTCCTTCTGGGAAAAGTTTTAAATAATACATCCCTTAAAATTATGAGAATGTCTTGTGTATTTTAAAGTTCTTAACTTCTGAATCAAGATGATAGAGTAGTAGAACATGAAGCTCACCTCCTCCCACAAATTTATCAAAAATACATCTACATATGGATTGATCCTCAGAGAATATCTGCTGAACACTGGCAGAAGACATCCGAACTCTGAAAGGGCAAGAAAATCTCCATGGAACCGGATAGGACAAAAGAAAAAAGAAATCGGAAAGGGACTCCATCCCAGAAGTCCCTTCACTGGTGGGGAGATCAGCCAGGACAGAGGGGGACCTTCAGAGCTTTAGAAAAGAACACAGGAACTGGTTTGTAGCAGCCAGCATGAAGAGAAAGCTGAACAGATGGTCAATGCCACTGCCCTGCACTCCCCAGCCAGAGACCCACGTCCACCGGTGCAGGCTGGGTGCTGAAGCTCAGGCTTCAGATATTAGACCCAGGGAAAGGACCTGGGTTGGTTGTGTAAAAACAGCCTAAAGGGGCTGGAGTTTGGTGTAACCACACCTGAGGATGTACCTGGTGGAGGCCTGGACCATCTTAAGAGGTCAGGCACCGTTGTTCGGGTAAGGGTTGAGGTGGGACCTTGCAGCCTTTATCCCTGCATCTGCTCTCAGGTAACAGGCACCCCCCCTCACCAGCTCTAAGAGCTATCACAAGCCACAACCCTGCCCCCTACACTTCAGGAGTGGTCATGAGCTGACACCACCTTCCTTGTAGACTCAAGGAGTGACTGTGAGCCACCTCTGCTCCCATCACATGCTCAGGAGCACACATGAGCCACCACAGATTACCCCAGGATTAGGCACCAGCTATCACAGCTGCACACTCTCCTCATCAAGGGAATAAGGCCAGCAGATACTGAGAAAAAAGTGACAGGCATCCATAATAAAAACAAACTCCTAGAGTGAATTGCCATTTCCTTCTCCAGGGGCTCTTCCCAACCTGGGATCAAACCCGTATCTCCTGCATTGGCAGGCATATTCTTTACCACTGAGATACCAGGGAAGCCTTTGACTGTGTGGATCACAATAAACTGTGGAAAATTCTGAAAGAGATGGGAATACCAGACCACCTGACCTGCCTCTTTGAGAAATCTGTATGCAGGTCAAGAAGCAACAGATAGAACTGGACATGGAACAACAGACTGGTTCCAAATAGGAAAAGGAGTACATCAAGGCTGTATATTGTCACCCTGCTTATTTAACTTATATGCAGAAAACATCATAAGAAATGCTGGGCTGGATGAAGCACAAGCTGGAATCAAAATTGCCGGGAGGACTATCAATAACCTCAGATGTGCAGATGACACCACCCTTATGGCAGAAAGTGAAGAAGAACTAAAGAGTCTCTTGATGAAAGTGAAAGAGGAGAGTGAAAAAGTTGGCTTAAAGCTCAACATTCAGAAAACTAAGATCATGGCATCTGGTCCCATCACTTCCTGGCAAATAGGTGGGGAAACAGTGAGAGATTTTATTTTCTTGGGCTCCGAAAGCACTGCAGATGGTGACTGCAGCCATGAAATTATAAGACACTTGCTCCTTGGAAGAAAAGTTATGACCAACCTAGAGAGCATATTAAAAAGCAGAGACATTACTTTGCCAACAAAGGTCTGTCTAGTCAAGGCTATGGTTTTTCCAGTAGTCATGGATGGATATGAGATTTGGACTATAAAGAAAGCTGAGCGCTGAAGAATTGATGCTTTTGAACTGTGGTGTTGGAGAAGACTCTTGAGAGTCCTTTGGACTGCAAGGAGATCCAACCAGTCCATCCTAAAGGAGATTATCCTGAGTGTTCATTGGAAGGACTGATGTTGAAGCTGAAACTCCAATACTTTGGCCATCTGATGTAAAGAGCTCACTCATTTGAAGCCGCCCTGATGCTGGGAAAGATTGAAGGCGGGAGAAGAAGGGAACGAGAGAGGATGAAATGGTTGGATGGCATCACTGACTCTATGGAGATGGGTTTGGGTGGACTCTGGGAGTTGGTGATGGACAGGAAGACCTGGTGTACTGCAGTCCATGGGGTCGCAAACAGTCAGACACAACTGAGCAACTGAACTGAACTGTACCAGGAAAGCCCACTGAAAATACTAAACCCACACAAACTACACAGGAACAATGCCACATATAAATAGTCCTCTAAGACCATAGATCATTATTTCTCCTAAACTCACAGAATAAGAGAAATAATTAAAATGAAGAAGCAGAGGAACAATTTCTACTTAAACCAAGAGAATTCCCCTGAAAGAACAATGAAACAGATCTCTTCAGTCTAATAGACATCTAGTTCAAAAAAGAAGATAATGAAAATACTAAAGGAATTAAGACAGGCTGTTGACAGAAATGCAGAGTACTGTAAAAAGAAATTAGAAACTATAAGGAAGAACAAAGAAAAATTAGACAATTCATTTGCCAAGATGAACACTAAACTAAAGGCAATGAATAGCAGGAAGAATAATGCGGAAAATTGAATAAGTGACCTGAAAGAAAGAATAATGGAAATCAACCAATCAGGAAAGCAGAGAGAAAGTCAAATTGGAAAAAAAAAAAAATGAAAGCAATGTAAGAGACCTATGGGATAATACAAATCTTGCCAAGTGAAAGTCGCTCAGTCATGTCTGACTCTTTGCAACCCCATATACAGTCCATAGAATTCTTCAGGCCAGAATACTGGAGTGGGTAGCCTTTCACTTCTCCAGGGGATCTTCCCAACCCAGGGATCAAACCCAGGTCTCCCACATTGCAGGCAGATTCTTTACCAGCTGAGCCATCAGGGAAGCCCAAGAACACTGGAGTCTTCCTTCTTCCCTTGCCAATCTATGCATATAGGGATTCCAGAAGGGGAAGAAAGAAAAAAGGGTATTGAAAATGTATTTGGAATGCTCAAAACTTCCCAAACCTAAAGAAAGAAACATCCAGGTATAGAAAGCAGAGTCCCAAACCAGGTAAACCCAAACACACCAAGACATATTATGATAAACATAGCAAAAGTAAAACAGAGGATTCTAAAGGCAGCAAGAAAAAAAAAAAAAAAAAAACAAAGAAAATATTGATTACAAGGGAACCCCCATAAGGCTACCCACTGATTTCTATACAGAAACACTGCAGACCATAAGGGAGTGGCAAGATACATTCAAAAGTCCTGAAAGGGAAAAAGCTGCAATCTAGGATGTTCTACCCAGCAAGATTTTTATTTAGAATATGAGATGAATTTCTTAGACAAGCAAAACCTAAAAGAATACAGCAATACTAAACCTACCCTAAAGGATGTCCCTTCTATTGTTTTCCTCTATTTCTATGCATTGATCACTGTGGAAGGCATTCTTATCTCTCCTTGCTATTCTTTGAAACTCTACATTCAAATAGGTGTATCTTTCCTTTTCTCCTTTACCTTTAGTTTCTCTTCTTTTCTCAGCTATGTGTAAGGCCTCCTCAGACAACCATTTCACCTTTTTGCATTTCTTTCTCTTAGGGATGTTCTTGATCACTGTCTTCTGTACAATGTCACAAACCTCTGTCCATCGTTCTAAAGGAACTCTATCAGATCTAATCCCTTGAATGTGTTTCTCACTTCCACTGTATAATCATAAGGGATTTGATTTAGGTCATACCTGAATGGTCTAGTGGTTTTCCCTACTTTCTTCAATTTAAGTCTGAATTTGGCAATAAGGAGTTCATAGTCTGAGGCTTCCTCAGTGATCAGTACAAAGAAATAGAGGAAAACAACAGAATGGGAAAGACTAGAGATCTCTTCAAGAAAATCAGAGATACCAAGGGAACATTTCATGCAAAGGTGGGCACAATAAAGGACGAAATGGTATGGACCTAACAGAAGCAGAAGATATTAAGAAGAGGTGGCAAGAATACACAGAACAACTATACAAAAAAGACCTTCATGACCCAGATAACCACGATGGTGTGATCACTCACTTACAGCCAGACATCCTGGAATGTGAAGTCAAGTGGGCTTTAGGGAGCATCATTGTAAACAAAATTAGTGGAGATGATGGCATTCCAGTTGAGCTATTTCAAATCCTAAAAGATGCTGCTGTTAAAGTGTTGCACTCAATATGTCAGCAAATTTGGGAAACTCAGCAGTGGCCACAGGACTGGAAAAGATCCGTTTTCATTCCAATCCCAAAAAAAGGCAATGCTAAAGAATATTCAAACTACCTCACAATTGCACTCATCTCACATGCTAGTAAAGTAATACTTAAAATTCTCCAAACCAGGCTTCAATAATACATAAACCAAGAGACTTCCAGATGTTCAAGCTGGATTTAGAAAAGGCAGAGGAACCAGAGATCAAATTGCCAACATCTGCTGGATCATTGAAAAAGCAAGAGAGTTCCAGAAAAACATCTACTTCTGCTTTATGTACTATGCCAAAGCATTTGACTGTGTGGATCACAACAAACTGTGGAAAATTCTTAAAAAGATGGGAATACCAGACCACCTTACCTGCCTCCTGAGAAATCTGTATGCAGGTCAGGAAGCAACAGTTAGAACTGGACATGGAACAACAGACTGGTTCCAAATCGAGAAAGGAGTACATCAGGGCTGTATATTGTCATGCTGCTTATTTAACTTAAATGCAGACTACACTGTGGGACATGCTGGGCTAGATGAACCACAAGCTGGAATCAAGATTGCCGGGAGGAATATCAACAACCTCAGATATGCAGATGACACCACCCTTATGGCAGAAAGTGAAGAAGAACTAAAGAGCCTTTTGATGAAAGTGAAAGAGGGAGAGTGAAAAAGTTGGCTTAAAACTCAACATTCAGAAAACTAAGATCATGGCATCTGGTCCCATCACTTCCTGGCAAATAGATGGGGAAACAATGAAAACAGTGACAGTATTTTGGGGGAGCTCCAAAAGCACTGCAGATGGTGACTGCAGCCATGAAATTAAAAGACGCTTGCTCCTTGGAAGAGAAGCTATGACCAACCTAGACAGCATATTAAAAAGCAGAGACATACTTTGCCAACAAAGGCCCATCTACTCAAAGCTTTGGTTTTTCCAGTAGTCATGTGTGGATGTCAGAGTTGGACTATGAAGAAAGCTGAGCACCCAAGAATTGATGCTTTTGAACTGTGGTGTTGGAGAAGACTCTTGAGAGTCCTTTGGACTGCAAGGAAATCAAACCTGTCAATACTAAAGAAATCATTCCTGAATATTCATTTTAAGGACTGATGCTAAAGCTGAAACTCCATTACTTTAGCCACCTGATGCGAAGAACTGACTCATTGGAAAAGACCTTGATGCTGGGAAAGATTGAAGGCAGGAGTAGAAGGGGACGACAGAGAATGGGATGGTTGGATGGCATCACCAACTCAATGAACATGAGTTTGAGTAAACTCTGGGAGTTGGTGATGGTCAGGGAAGCCTGCCATGCTGCAGTCCATGGGGTCACAAAGAGTTGGACACGACTGAGCACTGAACTGAACTGAACGGACTTCCCTACCTAAAGGGCTTCCCTGGTGGCTCATTTAGTAAAGAACCCACCTGTCAATGCAAGAGATGCAGGTTCAATCCCTGGGATGGGTAGACACCTGGAGAAGGAAATGGCAAACCACTCCAGTATTCTTGCCTGGAAAATTCCATGGATAGAGGAGCCTAGCGGGCTATAGTCCATGGGATCACAAAGAATCAGACATGACTGAGCATACACAAATGCAAAGGAAATACTGAAAGGCCTTCTCTAAATATAAAAGAAGAGAGAATATATAGAGAAGAGGAAATCACAGTTAGAAAGCAAATCACCTGAATAAGCCAGTATACAGATTTTTTTAAAATGTCTGTGAAAGTGATGAACAGCAAAAGGATGAACATGAAGATGTAAGAGGACATCAAAATCCTAAAATGTGGGAGAAAAGAGTACAAAAATGTCAATTTTTTTTATCATTTCCTAGAATGTGTTTGAGCCTGTATGATTACTAGTCTAATACAGGTAGAATATAATATGGTATATACATACTTGAAAAACATGGTAACCACAAATTAAAAACATACAACAGATTCACAAAAACCAAAAAGAACATAATACAAAAATAATTCATACCACAAAAAAAGGAGGGGGACAAGGAAGAAATTTAAAAATCAATGGGAAAGCAGGACTTAAAACAGCAATAAATACATATCGATTAATAATTACCTGAAATGTCAGTGGACGAAACATCCCAATGAGAATACACAGAGTGGCAGATGTGTGAAAAAATGAGAGCCTACATTACGTTGCCTACAAGAGACCCAGTTTAGAGCAAAGGAGACACAGATTGAAAGGTGATGGGAGAAGATTTCATGAAAATGGAAATGACCAAGTGGGAATCACAATATACATGTCAGACAAAGCATACCTTAAAGGCCATAGAAAACATAAAGAAGGACACTATATAAAGATAAAAGGATCAATACAAGAAAAGAACTTTATACTCATCAACATATATGCACCTGATGTTGGAGCACCCAAATACATAAAACAGATTCTAACAGATATAAAGGGAGAAACCAACAGGAATATAGTAATAGTACGAGACCTTTAACACCCTACTCCCATCAGTGGACAGATCTTCTAGACAGAAATCAAGGCAACAGGGATCCTAAATGACATGATAGAACAGTTAGACCTAATTGACATTTTCAGAACATTACTGGAGAAGGAAATGGCAACCCACTCCAGTACTCTTGCCTGGAAAATCCCATAGACAGAGGAGCCTGGTGGGCTGCAGTCCATGGGGTCACTAAGAGTCAGACACAACTGAGCGACTTCACTTTCAATTTTCACTTTCATGCATTGGAGAAGGAAATGGCAACCCACTCCAGTACTCTTGCCTGGAAAATCCCATGGACGGAGGAGCCTGGTGGGCTGCCATCTATGGTGTCACACAGAGTTGGACACGACTGAAGCGACCTAGCAGCAGCAGCAGGACATTATATCCATAAAAAACAGAATACACATTCTTTAAATGTACATGAAATATTCTCTAGGATTGACCACATACTGGGGCACAAAAACAGGCCTCAACAAAGAATATAGAAATTATCTCAAGCTTCTTTTCTGACCACAGCGGCATGAAACTAAAAAAATCAACCACAGAGAAAGAAATGAAATAAAAAAGATCACAAAACAATATGCTACTAAAAAATCAATGAGTCAGTGATGAAAGAGTAAATTAAAAATACCTTGAGAAAAATGACAATGAAAATACAACCATACAAAATCTTTGAGATGTAGCAAAAGCAGTTCTTAGAGGGAAATTCATAGCTATACAGGCCTTCCTCATCAAAACAAGAAAAAAAACCTAATCTACCACTTGAAGTAGAAAACGAACAAACAGAACATAAAATCAGCAAAAGGAAGGAAATAATCAAGATCTAAGAGGAAATAAATAAAATAGTGGTTAAAAAAAATAGAAAAAAAAATCAATAAAACCAAAAGTTCATTCTTTGAAAAGGTAAACAAGATAAACCTCTGGCCAGGCTCACCAAGGAGAGAGAGAACCCAAATAAACAAGAAATGAGAAAGGAGACATAAAAATTGATACACAGCAATAACAAAGACCATAGGGAATGCTATAAATAATTATATGCCAACAAATTTGACAACCTAGAAGAAATGGACAAGTTTCTAGAAACATGCCCACCAAATTTGAATCACAGCCCACCAAAATTCAATCAAGAAATAGATCATTAGAAAAGACCAATCACTAGAGGTAAAATAGAATATGTAATTTTAAACCTTCCTATAAACAAAAGTCCAGGACCAGATGGCTTCACAGGTGAATTCTACCAAACATACAAAGAATAAATGACACTGATCCTTCTCAAACTCTTCCAAAAAATTGAAGAGGAGTTCCAAAGACATTCTATAAAACCACCCTGATACCAAAACCAGACAAAGACACCACCAAAGAAGAAAATTACAGGCCAATATCTTTGAGGAATATAGATGCAAAAGTTCTCAGCAAAATATTAGCAGACCAAATCCAAAAGCAACAACAACAAAAAAAAAGATTATATACTACAACCAAGTCATTAAGTTCACAAGGATGTTCAACATATACAAGTCAATGTGATACATAAACAATAGACAAAATCACATGATCATCTCAAGAAAAAAGACCATCTGACAAAATTTCACATCCATTCATGATAAAACTCTTACCAAAGTGGGTATAAAGGGAACATATCACAACATAATAAAAGCCATTTATGACAAACCCACAGTCAATGTAATAGCTAATGGTGAAAAGCTGAAATCCTTCATGCTAAAATCTAGAACAGGACCAGGATGCCCACTCTCACCTCTTCTATTTAACATAGTATTGGAAGTCCTAGCCACAGAAATCAGACAAGAAATAAAATTTATCCAAGTTGGAAGGGAAGAGGCCAACTGTTATATGCAAATGACTTAAATATAAGGCATTTTACCATCAGGGCTTCCCTGGTAGCTCAGACAGTAAAAAAATCTGCCTGTAATGCAGGAGACCCGGGTTCAATCCCTGGGTTGGGAGGATCCCCTGGAGAAGGGCATGGCAACCCACTTCAGTATTCTTGCCTGAAGAATCCCCATGGACAGAGGAGCCTCCTGGGCTATAGTCCATGGGGTCACAAAGAGTTGGACACAACTGAGCAACTAACACATACATACCATCAAGCTCCTAGAAGAGATCATAGGCAAAACATTCTCTGACATAAAGCATATCAATGTATTCTTAGGTCAGTTTCCCAAGGCAATAGAAATAAAAGTGAAAATAAACAAATGGGGCTTAATCAAACTTACAAGCTTTTGCACAACAAAAGAAACCATAAAGGAAAAGAACCTACATAATGGGAGAAAGTATTTGCAAATAATGAGACCAAAAAGGGCTTCGTTTCCAAAATATGAAAACAGCTCATATAACTCAACAACAACTATAAAAACCTAATTGAAAACTGGGCAGAAGACCTAAACAGATATTTCTTCAAAGAAGAAATACAAATGGCCAATAGGCACATGAAAAGATGTTAAACATTGCTAATTTATTAGAGAAGTACAAATCAAAACTACAACAAGGTACCACCTCACACCAGTCAGAATGGCCATCATTAAAAACTGCAAATAACAGATGCTGGAGAGGATGTGAACAAAAGGGAACCCTCCTACTCTGTTGGAATGTAAGTTGGTATAGCCACTATGGAAAATACGGAGATTTCTCAGAAAACTAAAGAATTACCATATGATTCAAGCTTTTTGCTGGCAGGAAAGCTATGACAAACCTAGACAGTGTGATGAAAAGTGGAAACATTACTCTGCCAACAAAGGTCGTATAGTCAAAGCTATGGTCTTCCCAGCAGTCACATACAGTTGTAAGAGATGGACTGTAAAGAAAGCAGAGCACCAAAGAATTGATGCCTTCAAACTGTGGTGATGGAGAAGGCTCCTGAAAGCCCCCTGGACAGCAAGGAGATCAAACCAGTCAATCTTAAGGGAGATCAATCCTGAATACTCATTAGAAGGATTGATGCTGAAGCGGCAGTATTTTGTTCACCTGATGAGAACAGCCAACACATCGAAAAAGTCCCTGATTCTGGGAAAGATTGAGGGCAGAAGGAGAAGAGGGCATCAGAGGATAAGATGGCTGAACGGCATCACTGATGCAATGGACATGAACTTGGACAAACTTTGGAAGACGGGGAGGGACAGGGAGGCCTGGTGTGCTGTGGTCCATGGGGTCGCAAAGAGTCAGACATGCCTGGTGACTGAACAACAACAGTGATTCAACAGTCCCACTTCTAGACATATATCCAGACAAAACTCTAATCCAAGAATATACATGCACCCCTATGTTCATAGAATCACTATTCACAATAGCCAAGACTGGGAGACAACCTAAATGTCCATCATAAGTGAATAAAGATGTGATACATATATACAATGGAATACTACTCAGCCATTTAAAGAAGAATGAAATCATGCTATTTGTAGCAACAAGGATGCAACTCAAGATTATAATACTAAGTGAAGTAAATCATAAAGAGAAAGACATATACCATATGATACCACTTATATGTGGAATCTAAAATGAATCTATGTACAAAACAAAAACAGACTCACAGACGTAGAGAATAGACTCCTGATTGCCAAGGGGGAGAGGGTTGGAGGAGGGATGGTGTGGGATGTTGGGGTTAGCAGATATAAGGGATTATATATGGAATGGATAAACAACAAGGTCCTTCTATATAGCACAGAGAACTATGTTCAGTATCCTATGATGAACCATAATGGAAAATAATTTTAAAAAAGAAAAATTCTTCACTAATGTATTTTTTATATGGTTATATGATTTTGTTACTGATTAGACTCAATATTATTTATTAAATCAATTGTTATGAGTTTATTTTCATAGATCTTCTTTTTCTATTTTACAGGAAGGAAAATTAGAAGAGGTGAATACAATCTTAGCCATTCATGACAACTATAAACACGAATTCTACAATGATGACTCTTGGGTTGAATTTATTGAACTAGATATTGATGACCCTGATGAAAAGACTGAAGGGTCAGACACAGACAGACTTCTGAGCAATGACCCTGAAAAATCACTCAGTATCTTTGGGGCAAAGGATGATGACTCTGGGCGTACCAGCTGTTACGAACCTGACATTCTAGAGACTGATTTCCATGTCAGTGACATGTGCGATGGTACCTCAGAGGTTGCTCAGCCACAAAGGTTAAAAGGGGAAGCAGATATCTTGTGCCTTGATCAGAAGAATCAAAATAACTTACCTTCTAATGATGCTGCCCCTGCTAGCCAGCAGCCCAGTGTTATCCTAGCAGAGGAAAACAAACCAAGACCACTTCTTATTGGTGGAACTGAGTCAACTCATCAAGCTGTCCATACACAGCTCAGCAATCCAAGTTCATTGGCAAACATTGATTTTTATGCCCAGGTAAGCGACATTACACCAGCAGGGAATGTGGTCCTTTCCCCAGGCCAAAAGAATAAGACTGGGAACCCCCAGTGTGACATGCACCCAGAAGTGGTCACACCCTGCCAAGCAAACTTCATCATGGACAACGCTTACTTCTGCGAGGTAGACGCCAAAAAGTACATTGCCCTGGCCCCTCCCGTCGAGGCTGAATCACATGTAGAGCCAAGCTTTAACCAGGAAGACATTTACATCACCACAGAAAGCCTTACCACTACAGCTGGGAGGTCAGGGACAGCAGAACATGTTCCAAGTTCTGAGATACCTGTCCCAGATTATACCTCCATTCATATAGTACAGTCTCCACAGGGCCTTGTACTCAATGCGACTGCCCTGCCCTTGCCTGACAAAGAATTTCTCTCATCATGTGGCTATGTGAGCACAGACCAACTGAACAAAATCATGCCATAGCTTTTCTTTGATTTCCCATGAGCTACCCATTGAATGGCACAGAGTTGGCTGGGGCATGAATGCTTAAACCAAAACAATGTTTAAACTTTTGGGGGGAGGGGGTGAGTTGAGGGTGGGGAATATGAATTCTAAATGCCTTTTCCTGAAATGTTGAAACATGATATTAAAAAAAGAAGAATCCTTAATCAGATAGATATTCCTGTTGTGAATTGTAAATATTTTAAAGAATTGTCTCAAAGACTGTTTAGTGGCAGTAATTGTCTTGTTATTGTGGGTGTTAATTTTGTGCTACTAAGCATTGAATGGCTATGTTTTTTAATGTATAGTTAATCATGCTTTTTGAAAAAGCGAAAAATCAGGTGGCTTTTGCAGTTCAGGAAGATTGAATGCAAATCATAGCACAGGTTAATTTTTTTAAGAATTGGGAACTAAAATTATAGGTAAGAAGACAAGAAATAGTTTGGATATGTAAAACATTTATTTTGGCATAAAATGGATAAAGATATTTTTAATAATTTACACTTTAAGCATGGCTATTTTCTATTACACTGTACACAGTGTACTGTAGTTCATGCCAACCCATCTAAAGAATGTAATAACTGCAGTCTAAAGCTGGTTTAATGCTTTGGTCAATGCACCTGAAGAAAAACTAGTTTTTTACAAGCCCCTTTTTATACCTCCTAAAACTCTTAAGTGATTCTGAAATGATTGTAATTAGCTGCATTATTGGAAAGTGCTCATCTTATCTGAATTTGTAAACAAATATTTGTTAATTTAGAAAACTTTTAAATGTTTGCACAAGTCAACTTACCATGAACCAAAAAAAAAAAAACAAACCACAGAACAACAACAAAAAAAACCTTTTCTTACCCAAGTTTTGGTTCATGTCAGAGGGCTATATACTAAGAGAAGTAGAAATTACAGCTCGTTCCTATTGACCAGGATGCTTAATCACTGCAGTACCCTGGGAAAAAGTGTCTTAGTGCATGCATCATAAGAGTCAAGCCTTAGAACCTCCACCGCAATGTCTTGTATTTCATATTTATCTAAGGAAGGAATAGGAATAAGATGCATTTTGTAAGTTGAAGCTGGTCAAAGTGAAGTTAACCAGATTATGGAATAAAAGTTCAGGAAGTAGGTTTTTCTTTCATAGCCGATAGCCAGACACATGCTCATTGTTAGTGATAATGAGAAACAAACAAACAAACAAAAAAAACCAAGATTTTAAATCCCGAAAGATAACTCAAAAATTTATTAAAACCCATAGCAGAAACTTTCTTCCTCACTACATTTTTTGTAGGATTTATTTGAAGCAGTAAAATGAGTTTCATCATTTTTTACCTCCCCTCTGAGTGAATTGGCCATAAAGCTGGTAGTTAGAAGAAGAAGGGGTCTGAGTAATTTGTAAGTTATTGTTCAATCCCTTAATAAATTAAACATCATTCACAGGAGCATTGGGATTGCTCCACAAAATGTTTGTCAAAAAGAGAAAACTCATCTCACCCGTGAATGCTTCTCACTTTAAGTATTTTTTAAAAGTTAATAAAACTTTAAAGTTAGCTTTAACTTAAAAAGCATATTTGCCATTTAGCTCAGATCTTTTTAGAAAATAAGCTTAATGGTTGGTAATTTTAAATTCCTTCTTTCTTGCAGGAAGGACAGTGAAAAATTAGAATTGGGTGTTTAAAGTTTGACATGTTACTTGTAATAAATGTTCAATAGGTTTTCTGCTATCTTGCTGCTATGGTTTTCTCTAAGAGCTACATAATTTAGTTTCATAGACAATTTCATCTATGTAGAACCTAATTCAACTTAAAACTGTGTGTTTGGGGAAACTATCTTACCATTTCACAGTAGGCTGACAACATTTCTATAGCCAAAAATAGCTAAATACCTCAATCGGTCTCCGAATGTCATTTTGGTACTTTGCTGGCCACACAAGCCATTATTCACTAGTATGACTAGTTGTGTCCTGCAGTTTATATTTAACTTTCTTTATGTCTGTGGATTTTTTTCCTTCAAAGTTTAATAAATTTATTTTCTTGGATTTGTGATGGTATCCTTCTGTTATCAAACACCACAGAAAAACATCCTCAATCAGACTGCATACTCTTGAGTTCTTCTCCTTGTAAGGAGAACTTAGCACAGTAGCTTAAACATAGTAGCAATGTGTGTGGTTTTTGATCTGGGCTGAAATACAGAAGCAGAGGAAACAGCTCCTTACTTTTTTTTTTTTTTTAAGGAACCAAGAGCCCAGCACAAAAATATCCTGCTGGCTTTCCTGGACTCTTAGAGCCATATTTTGGATGCATCAAAGCATGCATGGCACATGTGGGGGTGTTTGTTTGTGAGAAGGGGCAGAGCTTAAGCCTGTTGCCTAGAAGGGAAAAACAGCTCTCCCTGGACCATTCACACATTAGAACAAGTCAGTTTGTCAGACAAGCTCCTTGTCATAATGGGAAGCTGATAAGAAGTCAAGACTGGGAGGGAAGCTAGTCAGGTTGTGTAGGACCCTAAGAACAGGAAAACCATGAGGCAGAGATTCTTCCACAGAAGGTTCCAGCTCCTGGAGAGGTGAAACTGTGATAAAAGCAAATCCTATACACACCAGGTGGGCAACCCACAAACAGAAAAATGATTATATTAGAGAGATTCTCCCACAGGAGTGACGGTGCTGAGTCCTCCTGCATCAGGCTCCCTAGCCTGGGGGTCTAGCATTGGGAGGAAGTGCCCCCAGAGCATCTGGCTTTGAAGGCAACTGGGTTTGATCACAAGACTTCCACAGGACTGGGGAAAACAGAAATTCCACTCTTGGAGGGCACATACAAGGTCTTGAGAACCCAGGAGGAAAAGTAATGAGCTCATAAGACCCTGGGTCAGACCTACCTGCTTGTATTGGAGGGTCTCCTACAGAGCCAGCAGCAGGTGGCTGGGACTCACTGCAGGGACAACGACCCTGGTACCAATAGTTCTGGAGGGTACTTATTGGCATGAGCTCTCCTGGAGGCCACCATTTTCTCACCAAGACCTGGCCCCACCCAACAGCCTATAGGCTCCAGTGCTGGAACACCTCAGGCCAAACAACCAACAGGGTGGGAACATAGCCCACCAATCAGCTGGCAGGCTGCCTAAAGTTTTACTAAGCCCACAGCTGGTCACTAAACACAACCCTTGACATAGCCCTACCCAGAGGAGGAACAAGACCCAGCTTCACCCAGCAGTGGACACAAACCAGTCCTCTCCCCAGGAAGCCAGCACAAGCCCCTGAGACCAGCCTCATCCACAAGGGGGCAGATCAGCAGAAGCAAGAAGAGCTACAACCCTGCATCCTGCAGAATGGAAGCCACGAAAACAAAGACAAAGATGACAGAGGAATATATCCCAGATGAAGGAACAAGATAAAACCCCAGAAGAACAACTAAGTGAAGTGGAGGTAGATATCTTCCTGAAACAGAATTCAGAGAAATGATAGTAAAGATGATCCAAGATGTCAAAAAAAAAAAAAAAAAAAGAACAGGGACACAGAACAAGAAAATACAATAAATGTTTAGTATGTTTAGTGAAGAACTAAAGAACAGAGATAAACAATACAATAAGTAAAATTAAAAGTACACTAGAAGGAATAAACACCAGAATAAATAAGGCAGGAGAATGTATATGTGAGCTGGAAAACAGAATGGTATAAATCACTACTGTGGAACAGAATTTTAAAAAAGAATGAAATGAGGACAGTCTTAAGAGACTTCTGGGACAATATTAAATGCACTAACATTAGCAATATAGGGGTACCATAAGGAGAAGGGAGAAAGGACCTGAGAAATAATGGAAGAAATAACAGCTGAAACTTTCCTAACATGGGAAAGGAAACAGTCACCCAAGCTGAGGAAGTAGAGACTCCTCTCAGGAAGGATAAACCCAAGAGGGGACACACATAGACTTACAGTAAGCAAATTAACAAAAATTAAAGACAAAGTGATAATACTAAAAGCAGCAAGGGAAAAACAACAAATAACATACAAGTTTATCAGCTGATTTTTCCAGCAGAAACTCCACAGAAGGTCAAAAGGGAATGGCAGGATATATTTAAAGTGATGAAAGGGAAGAACCTACAACCAAGAAGACTCTTGTTCAGTTTTGATGGAGAAATCAAAAGCTTTACAAACAAGGAAAAGCTAATAGAATTCAGCACCACCAGATAAAACCAACTTTGCAACAAATGCTAAAGGAACTTCTCTAGGTGGAAAGGTCACAACTAGAAGGAAGAAAATTGCAAATGGAAAAGCTCACTGGTAAAGGCCAACATTCAGTAATGGTAGAAAATCATTCACACATAAATATGATCTCAAAACCAGTCATCATGAGGAGAGTACAAATGTAGGATATTGAAAATGAAATTTAAAAAAAAAAAACAGCAACTTAAAACAACCTTGTTTATAGATATAGACTGCTATATCAAAACCTCATGGTAACTGGAAACCAAAAATCTACGATAGATACACAAGCAAAACACAAGAGTAAATTTAGTCATCACAAGAGAAGAGAACAAAAGAGGAAGGGAAGAAAAAAGACCTACAAAAACAAATCCAAAACAATTAACAAAATGGCAATAAGAACATACATATAAATAAGTGTTGAATGTAAACAGATTAAATGCCCCAACCAAAGACACAGACTGCCTAAACAGATACAAAAACAAGACCCATATTATAAGAGACCCACATCAGATCTAGGGACACATACAGATAGAAAGGGAGGGGATGAGAAAAAGTATTCCATGAAAATGGAAATCAAAGGAAAGCTAGGGTAACACTACTTAAGACAAAATAGATAATTTAAAAAAAAATACTCTTATAAAGGACACTACATAATGATCAAGGTACCAATCCAAGAAGATGTAACAGGTATAAATATATATGCACCTAACATAGCAGCACCTCAGTACATAAGGCAAATACTAGCAGCCATAAAAGGAGAAATAAACAGTAACACAATAATAAAGGGAGACTTTAACACCCCACTTTCATCAATAGATCATCCAGACAGAAAATCAATAAAGGAAACAGACCTTACGGGTACACTAGACCAGATGAACTTAATTGATATTTATAAAACATTTCATCTAAAAGGAACAGTATATACATTGTTTTCAAGTGTCATGGAACATTCTCCAAGTTGATCACATGCTAGACCACAAAACAAGCCTTGGTAAACTTTAGAAAATTGAAATCGTATCAAGAATCTTTTCTGATCACAACACTATGAGATTAGAAATCAACTACAAGGAAAAAAAGACTGTAAACACACAAACATGTGGAAGCTAAACAATATGCTACTAAACAACCAACGTCTCACTGAAGAAATCAAAGAGGGAATAAAAAATACCTAGAGACAAATGAAAATGAAAACACAATGATTCAAAACCTATGGGACACAGTAAATGCAGTTGTAAAGGGGAAGTTTATAGCAATACAACCTTACATCAGGAAACAAGAAAAATCCCAAATAAACTAACTTAACACCTAAAGGAGCCAGAGAAAGAACAAACAAAACCCAAAATTAGTAGAAGGAAAGAAATCATAAAGATCAGAGCAGAAATCAATGAACTAGGGTTGAAAAAAATAGAAAAACTGAAACTAAAAGCTAATTCTTCAAAAAGATAAAATTGATAAACCTTTAGCCAGACCCAGACTCACCAAGGAAAAAATAAAAAGCACTCAAATCAATAAAATTAGAAATGAAAAAGAGTTACAATGAACACCACAGAAATACAAAGGATCATAAGAGATTATTATGAATAAATGTATGTCAATATAGAAGTTACTTGAACTCTACAAACTCACCTACAAACTCTAGGTGGAATCCAAGATCATTTGCCTAGTCTCCTTGCTAACTTAATATTTAAGGGCTGTGTGGAAACAGCACAGCTTCAGAGTAAGAGTTTGACCTTTGGTTAAGCTCTGTTCCCTTGGAAATCAAAGACTTATGTCAACTATGTTACACAAGTAAAATTGCTCATGGTTAAAATGACCTGACTGGCAAATTTCATCTGAATAAGGAGCAACTCTAAATGCCTAAGATAAACCATGCTTTAAACACAAGTATGGTGACTCTCTGAGTACATCCCATGCAGGGACATTGTAAGTTTTGCCTGTGGAGTTGTAACAAGAGCTAGTGGCACCAGTGACATAGAGCTTCTAAGCCTTGGGGGAACTCTTTTATATGCCCACTACCAGTATCCTGCTCTTATACCTCAGCCATCACTTGGCAGAGAGGAAAGAAAATACTGGACAGTTGTATTAATGATTGTGTAGACTGCTATATGGACTGTCACTACAACTATGACTATAAAACAGAAAGCCTCATACTGCCCTGTCCTATATTCTCATCAGTAAACTAGAAACAGGTGTTGCCTATAGGCATCTGGGGAATGTTTACTTGAACTTAAGATCCCCTTGTGGAGGCAGCAAGAGACACTTGCCACTCCTTGAATAGTTTGTGCTTTCCCATTTCTGTGTTTTTTTTCCTGCCTCTTGCTTCACCTGTAAAGCTCCCACCTACAAAGCCTGCCTGTCAAATTTCCCCTCATTATTCATGGCCCAGATCAAGAATTCCTTCATGCAGCCCCCCCGATTCCCTCGAGCCTTGAATGATCACTCCCTCCTTTGAACCACTTCTAAAATGTGTTTATCACACTCTAGTTTTTAGCTCACCTAACAACCTGCCTAGAATGGGTTTACCAACATGTACTCTAGGGCATACCTGTTGCCTTAACTGTTCTTAAATGAGCAGTTCTCTAAAGTTGGAAAATACTTTATACTACACTTCCCTCTGGGAAAGCCAGAGAACAAATTGACATTTTAAACTATTGTTAAAGAAATATACTTAAATTTAAACACATTTTCCAATTTATTCAACAATGGAAAATATAATGGTACACATCATTGGATATATTAACACTTGGGAAAAACAGCTCTAGGAGAATAACTAGCAAGCCTGACACAAAATAAAGTTATAATAAAATTCAGGTAAACATAAATCTGAACAGAGCATCTTTGAAGCCATAAAACTTATCGATAAAACTTCCTAAGGAATAAAAGGCAAAGCAGCTGCATGATTAAAATGACCACAGATCCTTCTCAACACAGGTACATTATGTTTTTTCACACATGAAATGACATTTTTCTTAAACCTTGGAGGTCTTAGAGCATTCATTGTCTTCTCTGTGGCATTTACTTTCTATCTCCTTGCTGGAAAAAGACCAAATTTTCCTGTTTCAACTTGAAGACTAGCTGAGGAGGGTTAACACATGGAATTAGGAATGGTAACAAATTCTCGACTTCAGTGCATTTAGTTTACTGTGAAATCTGAGGGTTACAACACTTTGAAATAGTCACTCTTCATGAAGAGCATATTTTGCTGGGAAGATACAGAATAATGTGTATGTTACTGCCTGAACACGAATAATTTCACACCTTATTTTTATCTTCTGAGTAAAAAAAAAAAAATTAGAAAATCACCCAAAGAAGACTTCAAGGGTAATGGATTTTTGCACATAGTCCAAGGAAGCAGTCTTTGTAGGGACATATTGAAAAGTAATTTTCTATTGATGTTTTTAATAAAGCTCTACACAATTGCTCTGCGGACATTAAGAGATGTTACCAGTATTTTCTGCAAGGATTAAATCATTTGTCAGGAAACTGTAATGCACTTTGACCTTCCCAGTGGGTTTCCCAAAAGTCTAAAATAGAAAAATTTTTATTATTAGGCTTCCCTTTAAATGGTACCATATGATAAAAATAATTTGCACAGTGTTTTAATTTTATAAAGCACTTTCATATGTATTACTTCATTTAAACATAAATCTATAAGCAACTCAGACATTATTTTTAACATTTTACGGGCAAGAAAACCAAGGCTCAGGAAATCTAACAGCTTTTCCCAGAGAAATGTTAGAGTCAGGAAAGAAGCATAGACCTCCTGACTAGCCCAGTATTGTGAAAACACTGTAGAACTTCCCTGGTGATCCACTGGTTAAGAATCCTCCTGCTAATGCAGGGTACATGAGTTTTAACCCTGGTTTGGAAAGATTCTGCAACTAAGCCTGTCATTACAACAACTGAGCCCACTAATCCTAGAGCCCATTCTCTGCAACAAGAGAAGCCACTGCAAGAAAAAGCCCATGTAGCACAACTGGAGAACAGCTCCTGCTCTCTGCAACTAGAGAAAGCCCATGCACAGCAAAGACCCAGCACAGACCCCTCCCCCAAACTAAATAACTAAATGAAAACTTTAAAAGAATAAATAATTAAAAAAAAATAAAACACAGTGTAGGTTGTAACACTTCTTGATTAGAAGAAAAGCTTCTGATGCTACTCAGTGTGAAGAAAATGGAAAACTGTTTCAGAGTATCCATGAATCCAAAGAATTACCTGCTAGAGATAAAAGTTTTTCTGATAAACATAAGCGGCATTGTGCTGGTAAACCTTTAACAACTAAGTGCAGGGAGGTAGGGGGTGGGAGGGAGCCCAGATTCATAGTATTTGCAAATTTCTGTGGGTTGTGAATACAGTACTCCCAATGTGACTGATTTTAAGCCATCATTGTTTCATCACTGAACACAAAGTCAGGAAGAGATTGCGCAATCAGCTCTCTCTCATAAGGCAACTGAAACTAGCTCCAGCACACCACTGAGTCTACAAACCCTGATAATTCCATCTAATGGATGACATTCTTCATAACGGCTAGATAGCATATCTAACTGATGTTTATTAAGCACTTATGTCCCAGACACTTTTCTAAACATTTTACACACATGAAATTATTTTATCCTCCCAACAATCCTATAAAGTAAATTCTATTACTCCCAGCTCAGTCATGTCTGACTCTTTGCCACCCCATGGACCATAGCCCGCCCAGGCTCCTCTGTCCATGTAATTCTCCAGGCAGTAATACTGGAGTGGGCAGCCATTCCCTTCTCCAGGGAATTTTCCTGACTCAAGGATCGAACCTGGGTCTCCTGCACTGAAGGCAGATTCTTTACCATCTGAGCCAGCAGAGAATTCCCAGCTTAACGATGTGAAAACTTGAGAATTAGAATTTACTAACCATGATAAAAGTCACAAAATTAATATTAATGTCAAGATGCCAATACAAGCACTCCAATTCCAGAAAGGAGCTAGAAAAAAATAATAAAACTACCATGTTATCCAGTAGTCCTACTTCTGGAATTGAAAACAAGGTCACAAAGAGACATCTGCACTCTCTTGTTCATTACTCACAATAACCAAGATATGAAAGCAACCCAAGTGTCCACCGACAAATGAACTGATAAAGAACACGTGGGATAAAAAAACAGACACACCACAGGCTTGCACTAGATCTAGTGCAAACACAACAGAGAAAGGGATGCCACCTTGGGGTGCTACTGAGCAGAACCACGGACGCCTACATAGGTAGTGCAAAGGTCCTCTGTGAACACATACGCCACACTTGTGTCAGCAACTGCCTCTTCTGGGATAGGGCATGCACTTAAGGGCAATGGAGCCTGATCAAACCTAACCTTCAGGGCTTCTACTGCAACAACTGGAGGGTAGACCCCCATCCCTGACAGGGTGGAGAGAGCCACAGCACAGAGAGAAAACCTGGTCTCGCATGTTGCATAGGCTTTAAGTCCACCAACACCAATCAAGGGGATAACAGGCAGCACTCTGAGGAAAGATGTGGCTGGCATCCATACCAAAATCAGCCCACACTCCAAAAACGTTGAACACAAGCAATCCACACAGAGATGCTACCACATAAAAATACCCCTTCAAGGCCACAGTAGGTAACTGAATTCTCCTAAATTCATTGAACTAGAGAAACAAGTAAACTGGAATGGCAGAGAAACTACTCTGAATTAAAGGAATAAGAGAAATCACCTGAAAGAATGAAACAGACATCACCAGCCTACTAGACACTGAGTTCAAAAAAGGAGGTAATAGAAATGCTCAAGAATGATTATCAACAGAAATGCAGATTACTGTAACAGGAACTAGAAACCATAAAGATGAACCAATCAAAAATAGACAATTCAATTGCTGAGATAAAAATCAATCTATACACAGTGAAGAACAGACTAAATGACACGGAAGAACAAGTTATTTGGAAGATAGAATAATGGAAATCTCCTAATCGGAACAGCAAACAGAAAGAAGAAAAAAATGAAAGCAACATATGATATCTATGGGATCATAGAGAACATGCCAACCTATGCATGACAGGAATTCCCAAAGGAGAAGAGAGAGAGAAGGGAGTCTAAAATGTGTTTGAAGACATTAGGACTGTAAAATTCCCAAACCTAAAAGGAAAAAGATATCCAGGTACATGAATTACAGCGAGTCCCAAATAAAATGAGCCCAAACAGACCCACATGAAGGCATGTAATTAGCATATAAAGTTAAAGAAAATCTAAAGACAGCAAGAGAAAAACAAAGAGTTCATTACAAGGAAACTCCCATAAGGCTATTAGCTGATTTCTTTGCAGAACCTTTGTAGCCCAGAAGACGATAACATGATATATTTAAAGTCCTGAAAGGGAAAAACCTGAAACCTAGGATGTGGTACCCAGCAATATTATCATTTAGAATAGAAAGAGATAAAGAATTTATCTTTATAAATTATTTATAAATATCTTTATAAATACCAAAAGAATTCAGCAAAACTAAACCTATCCTAAAAGAAATACTGAAGGGTCTTCTCTAAATAAAAAAAGAAGCAAGAATCTAGAGGAATAGGAAAAGCAAATATAAAAAGGATTCACGATCACTTAAATAAGCCAGTATATAGATTGGAAAAAAAAAAACATTTTATAAAAGTGATGACAACAATTAACAGTAAAAAGATAAGCATGAAGATGTAAAAATAGGATATCAAAATCATGAGATTTGGGACAGGATTATAAAAATGTAGGTTTTCCCCAGTGGCTTAGATGGTAAAGTGTCTGCCTGCAATGCGGGAGACCTGGGTTCGAACCCTGGGTTGGGAAGATCCCCTGGAGAAGGAAATAGTAACCCACTCCAGTATTCTTGCCTGGAAAATCCTATGGATGGAGGAGCCTGGTAGGCTGCAGTCTATGTAGTCACAAAGAGTTGGACACGACTGAGCGATTTCACTTTTCACTTTTGGAATGTGTTTGAACTTGTACACTTATCAGTTTAAAGCAAAAAATATAGTTATGCATCAACATCCTTGAAATCCATGGCAACCACAAGTCAAAAACATACAATAGATTCAGAAAGGCCAAAAGAAAAGGAACTCAAGCATACTACAAAAGAAAATCAAACTATGAAAGAAAATTTTCAAACTACGAAAGACAAAAATAATAAGTTAATGGAGAATTACAAAACTGGAAAATAGGTTTAAAATGACAATAACTACATACCCATCAATAATTATTTTAAATGTCAGTGGACTGGGACTTCCTTGGTGGTCCAGCGGTTAAGACTCCATGCTCCCAATTCAGGGGGTACATGTTCAACCCCTGGTCAGGGAACTAGGATCCAGCATGCCACATAGTGCAGCCAAAAAAAAAAAGTCAATGGGCTAAAATGCTCCAACCAAAAGACAGAATGGCAAATCAGATTTAAAAAGACAAGAACCTACAGTATGCCTACAAGAGGCTCACTTCAGGGTAAAAACACATACTGAAAGAGGGGATGGAAAAATATTTCATGCAAATAGAAACAAGAAAGTGGGAGTAGCAATACTCACATCAGACAAAAAAGACTAAAATAAACACTATAAAGAAAAACAGAGGAGGGCATTATATAATAATAAAGAGATCAACACATGAAGATATTATACTCACTAACATATATGCACCCAGTATGTGTGCTAAGTCACTTCAGTTGTGTCCAATTCTTTGCAGCACTATGGACTGTAGACTACCAGGCTCTTCTGTCCATGGGATTCTCCAGGAAAAAATACTGGAGTGGGTTGCCATGCTCTCCTCCACAGGATCTTCCAAACACAGGGATCGAAACAGGTCTCTTACATCTCCTGTATTGGCAGGAGGGTTCTTTGCCACTAGCGCCACCTGGGAAGCCCCACACCCGATATAGGTATACCTAAATATATAAAACAAATATTAACAGATATAAAGGGAGAAATGGAAAATAACACAGCAATAGTAGGAAACTTTAACACTCACTGATATCAATATACAGATCATCCGATAAATCAATAAGGCAACAGAGATACTAAATGATACAATAAGCCAGTTGGACTTGATAGCTACAATAATACCCTACATCCAAAACAAAAGAATATATATTGTTATCAAGTTTGCGTGTAACCTTCAAGAGATCATATACCAGGTTTCAAAACAATTCACAACAAGTTTAAGACAGAAATTATTTAAAGCATCTTTTCTGACCACGATAGTTTGAGGTTAGGAATTAACCACAGAAAGAAAACTGGGAAAATAAACAAATGGAGACTAAACAACATGATGCTACTAAAAGACCAATAGGTCAATGAAGAAACCAAGGAAAAATTTGGAAAATATCAAGGCAAACAAAAATGAAAACCCAACCTACCAAATCTATGGGATACAGCAAAAGCAATTGTTAAGAGGGAAGTTCATAATGATACAAGAAAGATCTCAAATAAACAACCTAATCTATCACCTAAAAGAATTTGAAAAGAACAAAAGCCAAAGTCAGCAGAAGAAAGGAAATAAAAGATAAGAGAGGAGATAGAGATTTAAAAAAAAAAAAAAAACAAAGAGATCAATAAAACTAAGACTAGTTTCAATAAAATAAAACTGGTTTTTTGAAAAGAAACAAAAATTAACAAACTTCTGGCCAGGCTCACCAAGAAGAAAAGCAAGAAGAACCAAATAAAATAAGAAAGAGGAGAAACTGCAACAATTGAAACCACAGAAATTTTAAAAATTCATAAGAGAATACTGTGAAGCTGTATTTTGACAATTTGGACAACCTAAAAGACATGGACAAGTTTCTAGAAACAGCCTGCCAAAACTGAGTCAAAAAGAAAGAGATAATGTGAACAGTCACTAGAAGTGAAACAGAATCTGTAATTTTTAAAACTTCCTCAAAAGTCCATAACTGTATAGCTTCACTGGAGAATTCTACCAAACATGTAAAGAACTTATACCTATCCTGTTCAAACTATTCCAAAAAATTGAAGAGGAGGGCACACTCCCAGAAATATTCTATAAAGCCACCATCACTCTCACACCAAAACCAGACAAGGACGTTACAATAAAAGAAAATTGCAGCCCAGTATCTTTGGCGACACCAGGGCTTCCCTGGTGGCTCAAACCGTAAAGAATCCGCTTGCAAGGCAGGAAACCTGGGTTCCATCCCTGGGCTGGGAAGATCCCCTGGAGAAGGAAATGGCAACCCACTCCAGTATTCTTGCCTGGAGAACCCCCATGGACAGGGGAACCTGGCGAGCTACAGTCCATGGGGTCACAAACAGTCAGACACGACTGAGCGACTAAGACTTTATTCATGGAAAACTGGCCAGTACTTGGATGCCTGAGGCCAAGCAACTAGCTGAGTGGGTTCAAAACCCCACTCACCAGGAGACAGGCTGCCATAAGACCCCCCCAGCCACCTCTGGACATGACCCTGCAACACACCAGAGGGACCAGGGATATAGCTGCATCCATCACTGGGCAGACACCAGTCCCAAAATACCCTGGGTCCAAGCCCTGCCCTCCAGGGAGCCTGGTCTGGTCTCTGGAGCAGCCTCACCCACCAAGGGGCAGAAACCAGACTTAAGAAACCTAGCCTGTAGACCCAGCATGTCCATCAGCAAACCAGACTCTGACCTGAGACTAGTTGGGCCTTGGCCCTGCCCACTAGCAGGCCAACAAACTTCAAGACACTCTGACCCTAAACCCAACTGTGTCAGAAACCAGTCCACCCCACCAGCTTTGGGGCCCCTGGGTTTTGCAACCAGACTCCAGGACCTGGCTGTCACCCTTGAACTTGGCTTTACCCACCAGAGGGCAGGCAACACCCCTGAGTCTTCTGACTCTGGCTCAGTCTAGCAGTGAGTGAGCATAAAACTTGGGGCCTCCTGAGACTCCACAGTTAGCCGCTTCATGCCCTGGTCCCACCAATCAGCAGTCTACATTCTCTGCACAAAGTACAGCCTGGCCATCAACTTGACCAGCCATGCCAGAATGCTACATGGTAAGCCCACTACAACAGAAAGACCCCCACAGTCTTCACAGGGGGAGCCTCGAGAGCATAGAGCTTCGGTTACGAGTGGGTAGTATGCTACTTGGATGCACAGGATGTCTCCTTCTCCAAGGCTGGGAAATATAATCAATCTGCTGCTGTTGCTGCTAAGTCACTTCAGTCGTTGTCAGACTCTGTGAGACCCCATAGATGGCAGCCCACCAGGCTCCTCTGTCCCTGGGATTCTCCAGGCAAGAATACTGGAGTGGGTTGCCATTTCCTTCTCCATAATCAACCTACCAAATACATAAAAATAAAAACAGCAATTTAGGCAAAATGAGATGACAGAGGAACAGATGCCTCATGTTCCAAACAAAGGAACAAGATAAAACCTCAGAAGAACTAACTGAAGTGGAGATAGGCAATCCACTTGAGGAGGAGTTCAGGATAGTTCAGAATAGTGATCATTAAAATGAACGAAGGATTCAGGAGAAGAATGGGTGCACAGGATAAGAAGCTAGTTTTAACAAAGAGAAATAAAAAGAACGGGAAGCAGGGTCACTTGAGATGCTGTCTCCAAGGCTTGAAATCCTAAAAATTCCCACCAAATAAGACATAACTCTCAACTTCTAGGTTGTGAATATTTTTAAAGTCCACAGTTATGGCAACCAATGAAGGGACCAAAGCAGATTCCTCTCTTTCACCTGAATTCTATGAGAATCCAGAGCCTTGGAATCAGCAGATGCCTCTAGTGCTTATCCGCCTCCTCAAGGAGTCCAGACATCCTGGTTTCAGGATGTCATGTTATGGGTTGATGATCCTAAGTTTCATTCAGTGAGGGAAGAGGTTATCCTTTAAACTTGGTCTCAAGAAGATATATCTATGTTATCCTCAGTCAAAGGACTTGGGAAGATTTTGCTCAGTTTAGGCACTGAGCAGGTTATCATCAGTTTAAAAGGCACTGGGAAGACTCAGTTTGGATACTGAGCAGTTGTCTTCAGTTTAGAGACTGGGTAAGACTTTGCTAAGCTAAACACCTCATTTTGCCTCAGTTGCTGGGCTTTTTTCATGTATTTGGTAGGTTGGTTGTATTTCCCAACCTTGGAGAAGGAGATATCCTATGCATCCAAGTAGCATACTATATGTGCTCAGTCACTTCAGTCATGTCTGGCTCTTTGCAACCCTGTGGACTATAGCCCGCCAGGCTCCTCTGTCAATGGGATTCTCCAGGCAAGAATACTAGAGTGGGTTGCTTTGCCCTCCTGCAGGGGATCTTCCCCACCCAGGTATTGAACCATGCAAAAGACTGAAATTAGAGCACTTCCTAACACCATACACAAAAATAAATTCAAAATGGACCTAAATGCAAGGCCAGAAACTATAAAACCCATGCAGAACACTCTGACATAAATTGCAGCAAGATTCTCTTTGAGCCACCTCCTAGAGTAATGGAAATACAAACAAAAATAAACAAATGGGGCCTAATTAAACTTAAAAGCCTTTGCACATCTGAGGAAACTGTAAACAAGATGAAAAGACAACCCCCAGAATGGGAGAAAATAATTGCAAATGAAGCAACTGACAAAGGATTAATTTTCAAAATATACAAGCCATTCACTCCACTCAATATCAGAAAAACAAACAGCCCAATCAAAAAATGGGCAGAAGACTTAAACAGACATTTCTCCAAAGAACACATACAGATGGCCAACAAACACATGAAAAAATGGTCAACACTGCTCTTTATTAGACAAATGCAAATCAAAACTACAATGAGGTATCACCTCACACTGGTCAGACTGGCCATCATCAAAATATCTACAAGCAATAAATTCTGGAGAGGATGTGCAGAAAAGGGAACCCTCTTGTACTGTAGGTGGGAATATAAATTGATACAGCCACTATAGAGATTCCTTAAGAAACTAAGAATAAAACTACCATATGACCCAGTAAGCCCACTGCTGGGCATATACTTTGAGAAAACCATGGTACAAACAGGCACATGTGGACTTCCGTAGTCGTTCAGTGGTTAAGAGTCCACTTGCCACTGCAGGGTACACATTGATCCCTGGTCCAGGAAGACTCCACATGCAGTGGGACAACTAAGCCTATGCATCACAACTACGGAGCCCATTCTCTAGAGCCTGCCTGCTAAGCTACTGAAGTCTGCACACTCTAAAACCTTTGCTCTGCAACACAAGAAGCCACCACAATGAGAAGCCCATGCCCCACAACTAGAGAGAAGCCCCCACTCGCCAGAACCAGAGAAAGCCAGCACACAGCAACTAAGATCCAGCACAGCCAAAAATAAATCAATTAAAAAAAAAAAGACATGCACCCCAATGTTCATTGCAGCACTATTTATAATAGCCAGGACATGGAAGCAACCTAGATGTCCATCAGCCAATGAACGGATAAAAAAGTTGTGGTACATACATACAATGGAATACTCAGTTCAGTTCAGTCGCTCAGTCGTGTCCAACTCTTTGTGACCCCATGAATTGCAGCACGCCAGGCCTCCCTGTCCATCACCAACTCCCGGAATTTACTCAAACTCATGTCTGTCAAGTCGTGATGCCATCCAGCCATCTCATCCTCTGTCATCCCCTTCTCCTCCTGCCCACAATCCCTCCCAGCATCAGGGTCTTTTCCAATGAGTCAACTCTTCGCATCAGGTGGCCAAAGTACTGGAGTTTCAGCTTCAGCATCAGTCCTCCCAATGAACACCAGGACTGATCTCCTTTAGGATGGACTGGTTGGATCTCCTTGCAGTCCAGGGGACTCTCAAGAGTCTTCTCCAACACCACAGTTCAAAAGCATCAGTTTTTTGGCGCTCAGCTTTCGTCACAGTACAGCTCTCACATCCATACTACTCAGCCATAAAAAGGAACAAAATTGAGTCCGTTGTAGTGAGGTGGATGAACCAGAGTCTATCATACAGAGTGCAGTCATTAAAGAGAAAAACAAATATTGTATATTAACGCACATATATGGAATCTAGAAAGAATGGTACTAATGAGCCTATTTTCAGAGCAGGAATAGAGACGTACATGTAGAGAACAGATTTGTGGACATGGTGGGGGAAGGAGACTGTGGGATGAATTGAGAGTAGCACTAATGTATATATATGTATATACATACATATACATATATTATCTTGTATAAAATAGCTAGCTAGTGGGAAGCTGCTTTATAGCAAGGAACTCAGCTTGGTGGTCTTTGAAGATCCAGAGGGGCAGGAGGTTCAATAAGGAGGGGATATATGTATACTTACAGTTGCTTCATTGTTGATTATATCAGAAACTATAGAGATTAGATAGCAATTATCCTCCAATTAAAAATAAATTTTAGAAAATGTGTTAATTCAAAAAAAAGGAACAAAAAAAAAGAACAAAAAAAAAACACAAAAAGAACAAAAAAAAAAAAGAACAGAAAATCAAGTTTTAGCATATTAATATTGTAAGAGGAAAACTTCTCCATTCTACCCTCCTAGATTCTGTGGCTGACTTAAACTTAAATTGGCATAAACAGGAAAAAAAACACTATTTTAATTATGTTCTTATATAAGGAGACTTTCAAAGATGTCCGACTCAAAAGGCAGCCAGACAATTGAGGCTTATGTACAGTTCTGACCTAATAAAAGTGATGAAGGTCTGGATTTCAGAGAGAGAGAAGGCAATTCATGGGAAGGTGAAAAGTGGAAATTAAATGTTTGTTAAATTAATGTTGCCTGCCTTGAAGGTAGGTACCTCAGGTGACTGTTATCTCTGCTGATAGCTCTCTGGGCTTTCCTGGTGGCCCAGACAGTAAAGAATCCACCTGCAATGCAAGAAACCCGGGTTCGATTCCAGGGTCAGAAAGATACCCTGGAGAAGGGAATGGCTACCCCATCCTATTCTTGCCTGAGATCGTGGCATCCGTTCCCATCACTTCATTGCAAATACATGGGGGAAAATGGAAATGGTGACAGACTTTATTTTCTTGGGCTCCAAAATCACTGAGGATGGTGACTGCAGTCATGAAATTTAAAGATCCTTGCTCCTTGGAAGAAAAGTTATGACAAACCTAGACAGCGTATTAAAAAGTAGAGATATCACTTTGATGACAAAGGTCCATATAGTCAAAGCAATGGAATAGTCATGTACAGATGTGATAGTTGGACCATAAAGAAGGCTGAGTGCTGAAGAATTGATGCTTTTGAACTGTGGTGCTGGAGAAGACTCTTAAAAGTCCTTTGGACAGCAAGGAGATCAAACCAGTCAAGGAAATCAACCCTAATACTCATTGGAAGCACTGATGCTGAAGCTCCAATACTTTGGCCACCTGATGCAAAGAGCTGACTCACTGGAAATGACCCTGATGCTGGGAAAGACTGAGAGTAGGAGGAGAAGGGGGCGACAGAGGATGAGATGGTTGGGTGGCATCATCAACTCAAAGGACATGAGTTTGGGCAAACTCCAGGAGATGGTGATGGACAGGGAAGCCTGGTATGCTGCAGCCCATGGGGTCTCAGAGTCAGACACAACTGAGTGACTGAACAATAACTCTCTTCCTTGTATAGGCCCCCTTTCTGAGGTAAATTACTCTTACAGAAGGTACCTTCTACTGGTTTCAGAACTTCTGTGTCTGAAGTTTTTCAAAATAATCAGCATCAAAATAATCTGTATGCCAAAGAACCATAATTTGGGGTGGCATAATCTGCTATCTTTCAATATTTTACTTCCTTTAATAGAGCTGCAGGGAAAAACTAGTTTTTCAAAAAGAGAGGAAACAGAACAGAAAGAAAAGAATGTATTTTCCTAAAAACAATTATTTCAACAGTGTGACAAAATTAGGTGGTCTTCTCATTGGCATGTTGTAAAATTCATATTATTTGAATGTTTAATGTAGAAAATTGTTTAAAAATTTAGTTGAAAAATAGCACAGAGTCCCAGGATGAGGTTCTTGAGGAAGCAAAGTTTAGCATGCAGACTATTTATTAGGGAGTACCCTGGGAACCGACATCTGTGGTAGGAAGGAAAAGGAAGGAGTGGGCGGAACAAAAAGTCAGGATTCAAAGCAGGCCAAGAAAGTCTTCTCATCCCTCTCACCCCACCCCCAGAGAGTTCCAGACCTGGGATATTCAAGATAGTCCTGAACTGTCCCAAGATGCTCAGGCCTACAGCTGTTGTTGCTTAGTCACTAAGTTGTTAAGACTCTGCAACCCATGGACTACAACCCGCCAGGCTCCTCTGTCCATGGGATTTCCCAGGCAAGAATAGTGGAGTGGGTTGCCATTTCCTTCTCCAGGGGAATCCTCCTGACCCAGGGACCAAGCCACACCGCCTCCATTGGCAAGCGAGTTCATTACCACTGAGCCACCAGGAAAGCCCATTCAGGCCTACATATCCCTGCCTCAATTAGTTAAGATTATAAACTACTATAGCCATTCTAAAGAGGCTGCAATTTAGCAATATTTAGTGGATCTGGCGGAGAAGGCAATGGCACCCTACTCCAGTACTCTTGCCTTGAAACTCCCATGGACGGAGGCTCCTGGTAGGCTGCAGTCCGTGGGGTCACTAAGAGTCAGACACGACTGAGCAACTTCACTTTCACTTTTCACTTTCATGCATTGGGGAAGGAAATGGCAACCCACCCCAGTGTTCTTGCCTGGAGAATCCCAGGGACGGGGGAGCCTGGTGGGCTGCCGTCTATGGGGTCGCACAGAGTTGGACACGACTGAAGCGACTTAGCAGCAGCAGCAGTGGATCTGGGTCAGCACACATCCTGTGACTTGTCAATATTACTTGTGTTCCTCAGAGTAACTCTTAAATAGATTTATAAGGGAGAAATGGTATAACAGGAAATTAGAGTCTGTGTTGTCCATCACCAAGGAACTACAGAAGCCAGATGGGGTAGAGGCATATGACAGTCCTATTCAGTGGTCAGAAACAGTGAACTGAGGATAACAGTGAACACTTAATGAACTACATGAACTGTGTGCTAAGTTGCATCAGTCGTGTCTGACTCTTTGTGACACTATGGACTGTAGCTGTCAGGGCCCACCTGTCCAGGGATTCTCCAGGCAAGAATACTGGAGTGGGCGGCCATGCCCTCCTCCAGGGGATCTTTTCCACCCAGAGACGGAACCCATGTCTGTCTTCTGCATTGGCAGGCAGGTTCTTTAGCAATAGTGCTACCTGGGAAGCCCTTAATGAACTGCAGGTAATGATAATACTAAGAACCCCCAACTTCTTTCTTTTCACCCCTTTCTTCTGTGATTTTTAAGCCAACTAGTAACTTGGAGGAATAAGTTATTCAATGTTTGTCAATTCAGCAATTCTTTCACTTCAGTGAGTAAATTTTAAGTTTCTGGGGGAAAAAAAAACAGCACTAGCTAATTTATTATTTGCCAGGCTCTTTGTTTATCTCAGCTCAGTTCAGTCGATCAGTCATGTCTGACTCTTTGTGATCCCATGTACTTCAGCATGCCAGGCTTTCCTGTCCATCACCAACTCCCGGACCTTGCTCAAACTCATGTCCATCGAGTCAGTGATGCCATCCAACCATCTCATCCTCTGTTGTCCCCTTCTCCTCCTGCCTTCAATTTTTCCCAGCATCAGGGTCTTTTCTAATGAGTCAGTTATTTGCATCAGGTGGCCAAAATACTGGCACTTCAGCATCAGTCCTTACAATGAACACTCAAGACTGATCTCCTTTAGGATGGACTGGTTGGATCTCCCTGCAGTCCAAGGGACTCTCAAGAGTCTTCTCCAACACCACAGTTCAAAAGCATCAATTCTTCGGTGCTCAGCTTTCTTTCTGGTCCAACTCTCATATCCATACATGACTACTGGGAAAGCCATAGCCTTGACTAGACAGACCTTTGTCAGGAAAGGAATGTTTACCTGCACCACCTTTATTCAACCCAATGTTCCATTATAGTATTCCTAATTGTGGACACCAAGGAAAGGAGAGGTGATGCAATTTGCTTAAGGTCACATAGCTAAAAAGTGGCAGAGCCAGGGTTTAAATGGAGAAATTTTAATTTTGAGAGGTCATGCTTTTAAGTGTTTTTGGTTAAATATTTAAACTTTGTGGATAAAATGTTGAATGGGAAAAAGAACAAGAGCTAGCACATAATACTTTATGCAAATATAAAAGTAAAAGTGAAAAGTGAAGTCGCTCAGTCGTGTCCAACTCTTTGTGACCCCATGGACTTTGCAGCCCACCAGGCTCCTCCATCCATGGGATTTTCCGGGTAAGAGTACTGGAGTGGGTTGCCATGTCCTTCTCCAGGGGATCTTCCCGACTCAGGGATCGAACCCAGGTCTCCTGCATTGTAGGCAGATACTTTTACCGTCTGAGCCACTAGGGAAGTAAGGTACACCTAACAGATAAATACACCATATCTTTGAATGATATATATCTTGCCGAGGATTTACATTAATCACTTTAGAGTAGCAGCCTTTGATGGAAGAAGGGAAATGGAAGCGGGAAGATGAAGGTTAAAAAGACTAAGAGGAGGAAAGATGCCTAGCATGTATCATGGATGCTGTGCTATAAACTGATTATGACTAAGACAACTGCCTTCACTTGGGTCTCAAAGCAAACAAAGTTACAGTAAAACTTCAGATCTGATCAGGTCCCAAGTTCCCTGATAAAAAACTTGTCATTTATTCTGTGATAATTTACAAAATCCTTTAAAAAGTAGGCAGAGTATGGGCCACTTCCACCTTACTCTCAATATCCAACCATATAGCATTTCTCTGTTCCTTGAACACTTTGTACCTTCTCAGACCATCCTCCTTCACCCTGAATGTCTGCTCCTTCCCTCCCCAGCTTGGCTACATTCTGCTTATCCTTCAGTTCCTGAAATATCCTTTTTACAGGAAGTTCTTCCCTTAGATCTCCAGAGCAGATTAGCTCTTCACAGTACTTTTTAAAAAAATATTTATTTGGCTGCACCAAGTCTAAGTTGTGGCATGCAAATCTAGTTCCCTGACCAGGGATTGAACCCAGACCCTCCATACACTGGACCTCCAGGGAAGTCTCCAGCACTTACTTTTATTATGTAGTTATTTGCGCTGATTCTGTTTTCATGTTTTTCTCCCACCTAATAGGAGGGCATGCATTTTATTTCCTAAGTTCATTATCCCTAAGACCAGCAGAGTCTATTTAGCACATGTTAGATACTCAATATTAAATGAGTAAGTCCTTCAGTCACATCCAATTCTTTGTGGGCTGGTGGACTGTAGCTCACCAGCCTCCTCTGTTCATGGAATTCTCCAGGCAAGAGTGGATTGCCATTTCTTTCTCCAGGGGATCTTCCCGACCCAGGGATCAAACCCAGGTCTCCCGCATTACAGACAGATTCTTTACTCTTGGAGCCACCAGGGAAGTCTGTAGTTTATATGAAATAGCCACAAACTTTTTCATGCTTATCCCTTTAAAAGATAGCTTTCTATGTTTTCGTCCTTGGAATGAAGCAGTTTGTGACTGCTTCAACCAATAGTATGCGCTATTGCATGGTGATACTGTGTGGTTTCAAACATTAAGTACAAAAGGTGATACACCTTCTTTCTCAGCTCTCCTGGGACAATCTTTTTGGAAAATCCAGCCACCACATAACTCTGACAATACTGAGGCCACCATGCTGGTGACATCATGTGTAGGCACTCTGGACAACAGTCCCTGCTAAGCCCAGACTCCCCACCACTCCTGCCAGGAAGCCAGAAGAGCAGGGACATTATCTTGTGTGTCGCACACCAGCCCATCCACCAGTTGGGTACTATGGAATACCTTCAATTGATGATACAAGCAGCAAAAGAATTGCTCAGCCAAGCCTTGTTCAAATTCCTGATCTACTGATTATGTGAACTATACCAAAAGGCTTGGTGTGAGCATCACTACATTTGGGGATAGTTTGTTTTGCCACAGTAACAACTGGATCATCCAGAGACTGGAGAAGAGAGATATAAAGAAACCCTGAATACTGAGATAGCATGTGTATGCCAGATGAACAGTACAACAGGCTTATACGAAAACAGTTACACTATTCTCATAATATTCTTGAAGGCAAAGAAGCCTACAGTTATCCAGGATTTCAGGTATACGTCTGTCCCCTGCATTATAGGATACATCGTTGGTTTCCAGATACTGATTCTAATAAGGTCCTCACTCATTGTGACAAACCAGAAAACACCCTTACACATATGAAAAAAAATGCATGAATAAATTTCTCACAGACTCTTTACAAATTAAAGTACATTCCTTCTATAACAACAAACATTTGAAAAAGAAATTAGAAGAGCATTACAGGATTGAGGTTTCAGGCCACATTAATCAAAAGATTTAGTTTTTGAAGCTTTTAAACTTTGTTTTAAAAAGGTTGTACAATTTTTAAATTGTATCAGCAAAGTTGGGTTTAGTCAGTGTATGGATTCAGAAACACAGGCTCAGGTAGCTCCCTCGGGAAGATGAACAGAGGGGGAAAAAATGTCTCCACCATCACTAAGGATTTTTTATGTTTCTGGAGGTTATCAAGTCCTGGTAACTTGCCTCTCAATTCAAACTTGAAAAAAATACTGTTATTACATAGCTTTCTATTCTAAACTTGTGAGATTACAGAGCCCTCAAAGCCTCTGTAAAGAAAATCTCATTGCCACCATAATGAGTATGTGATTACAGCAGAATTCAAACATTTTACCCCAAATTGAGGAAGTCAGTCATTCTGATGGAGTTCTGTACAGAATGTAATGGTATTATCCATAGTGTAACACCTTACATTATCACAGCTTTTTATTGAAACTCTTTGGAAGACATCTGTCTCAGCTATATTCTAGTTTTTGGTGTTTTTTTTAATTAATAGTTACTTTAGATCCCTGGGTTGGAAAGATCCTCTGGAGAAGGGAAAGGCTACTCACTCCAGTATTCTGCCCTGGAGAATTCCATGAACTGTATAGTCCATGGGGTCACAAAAAGTCAGACACGACTGGGCGACTTTCACTAGTTTTACCGAAGCCTATTTTCTAATAAACTTTTAATTTTGCTTGATAATTTCAAAAGTCATAATGGACTAGATCCCTAAAGATGTGACTGAAAATGGAAGTCTAAAGGGTAATTATCTTATTACTATCTTACTATGTAGAGTGAAGTGAAGTTGCTCAGTCATGTCTGACTCTTTGCGATCCCGCGGACTGTAGCCCACCAAACACTCACCCTGGTAGGAATTTTATTTTTACTTTTTTTCCTGGTAGGAATTTTAATGGCCATTTGCTGGTGCTCCCTATATCAAATAATGGCATCATCATTTATGCTAATCTAAGTTACAAAATATCTAAGCCTCAAATGTCCACTCTGACTCCCAGATACCCATTCTGTCAAATTACATCATCAAAATTCAATTTCTACAAAAGGGGATACTCCTACATTGTTGTTGAAAATGTGAATTGGTACAGCCACTATAGAAAACAGTATGAAGTTTCCTCAAAAAGTTAAAATAGGAATATCAGATGATCCAGCAATTCCACCCCTGGGTATATATCTGAAGAAGATGAAAACACGAATTCAAAAAGATACATACACCCCAATGTTCATAGCAGATTTACCATAGTCAAGACATGGAAGCAACCCCCGTGTCCATCAATAGATGAATAAAGATGTGGTATATATATACACAACTGAGTATTATTCAGCCATAAAAAAGAAAGATGTTTTTCCTTTTGCAACATGGCTAGACCTGGAGATTGTTAATGCTTAACAAGTCAGAGAAAGACAAATATTCCATGTTATCACTAGAGTGTGAACTCAAAATGAATGTATGTCATGAAACAGACTCACAGATCTAGCAAACAAACTAGTGGATTTCAGTAGGGAGAGGGAAGTGGGGAGAGGCAAGATAGGGGTAGGGGATTAAGAGGTGCAAACTACTATGTGTAAAATAAGCTATAAGGATACATTATATAGCACAGGGAATATAGCCAATATTTTATAATAACTTTAAATGGAGTATAAGAATTTGAGTCACAGTTGTATAATATAAATCAATTCTACTTCAAGTAAAAAATGAAAAAATGAATAAGAATTCAACTTCTACATATCCCTTGTCTCTAAGAGTTCAGAATTTTATTGCCCAATTTCCCAGCTTCAACTTTTTCCATAAATTGTGGCCTTAGAAGTATCTTGCTATAACATAGGTATGATCATGCCAATCCTTTGACAGCCACATGTCTTAACCAAAGGAATCTTTATGTTCTTTAGTCTGATATTCAAAACTCATCACAAGCTTATCCAGGGCTCTAGCCTGTTGCAGAGTTTCAGGTTAGGCATTTCTAATTCTTATCTTAATCTAGAACAAAACCTTAATCAAAGCTGACTTTTAACTTTGGCTGACAGATTGATGACCCATGTGGATTTTATTTGCAACGAACTGACTCAGTGGTCTTAGCCCTGCTTTGTGTGCTGACCTTCCCTGACTCCATCAAATCCAACCAACAGAAAGGGTCAGGGAGGAGTCTTGGCTCTAAACAAAGAAACTTTGGAATAACTAAATTCACCTGTATCCTAAAGTATTGTTTACACTGGACTATGGCTATAAAACTGATGGTAACAAAGCCCAAAAGGGAACCCAGAAGATGCCTGCAATCCTCCCAGGAGATTGTGCAATGCCTCAGGAATGTCACCAGGGGGCGCTGTACCTCCCTCCACTTCTGCATCTCCAGCATTCCCAGCAAGCAGCTACAGACCCTAAATGTCAAAGACAAAAAAAACAGGAAAGCTAGAAAAAGGTAAAAAACAGTGGTGCGAAAATTCAGGAGTGGGAGGCAGGCCAGCTTCATCAGCGTGTGGCCTGTGTACAAGCACAAGGCTCCACATACAGAAGGGTCTGTCCTTGGTTCAGTGCTCTGTTCAGTTTTGAAGTTTAGTTTTTAATGCAAGGGGCCTCATAATTTGTGTAGCCAGTTCTGGTCAGAGCGTTTGGAGGCTGGCACTTCCAGCCATATCTAACCTTCTCTAAGGAAGGCTTTGATTTAAAAAAAAAAAAAAAACACGACCCATGTCCAGTCATAAAATCTTTTGGGCTTCCCTCCTGGCTCGGTGATAAAGAATCTGCCTGTCAATGCAGGAGATGTGGGTTTGATCCCTGATCCGTGAAAATCCCACGTGCCTCAGAGCATCTAAGTTCCTGTGCTTTAGAGCTCATGTGCCCCAACTACTGAAGCCCACATACCCTAGAGCCTGTGCACTGCAACAAGAGAAGCCACTGTGATGAGAAACCCATACAACACAACTAGAAAGTAGTCTCCACTCACCACAACTAGAAAGTAGCCCCCAACTCGCCACAACTAGAGAAAAGCCTGCACAACAGTGAAGACCCCGCACAGCCAAAAAATCCATAATAAAGTCAGTCACATCTAAAGCTAGCTATCAGGTAGGTAGTGCTGGGCTGCACCCTGCAGGCCTGCAAGACTTGTTTCCCAGTCTCAAGACCAAAGAAAGAGCCTGGAAACAGCTACAGAGACAATCAACCGTTCATTGGATAGAGAATCTTACCAGTCCAAAACAGAATGTTCTGGAGTGACAATCCACTACCTATGGTAGAGAGCAGGCAGAATATGACAGCAACCTTCACTACCTGTGGAGGAGGCTACCATTTATAGGTGAAATTGACATCAGGTGGGCTCATCAGTTACCAGGGAAACCAGCGACTGGGGCAGGGGCAAACACGAGGGCTTCCCTGATGGCTCAAATGGTAGACAAATCTGCCTATAATGCAGGAGACCTGGGTTTGATCCCTGGATTGGGACGATCTCCTGGAGAAGGGAATAGAAACCCACTCCAGTATTCTTGCACAACTTTCACTATGTGGTCTAGCTACTGATTAAGCCCTATAATTAAGGGGATTGGAGTGTCATGTGAGGGATGTATAAAGAGAGCAAGAGAACAGTCATCTTAAGTGGCCTGACTATTCACTCCACCCCTACATACACTGTACAACCCTTACAGTCTTGGTCTGCCCCTCTTCCATGATATCCCTGGGGTCAGCTATACAGAAGTGTGCTGACACCAAATACCACAAATGCAATACAAACAACAGCACCTAAAGGGTATCAAGAGTTAAGATACTTGATATGCTAAAAAGCAGTGACTCACCAAGAGGTGGGCAATTTCTGGAGCCAGACTCCTGGCATGCAGGACAGGAAGGGGGTAGGCGTTCTCAATTGTCCCCAAGTAATGGCATTAGCCTGGTCAACTTTCTATAGCATCTCACTGCTGACCCAGCAATCAGACTCACTTCACAATGAGACCACCCTTGTCACCGAGTCCTCAACAGATATCCTCTGCTCAGACTAGGCATGAAACATGAGATGTTTGACAGGCACAGTACAGGGGAGACATGACCATTAAGCAAAGTCCAGGCAGTCACAGCATTCTGAGATAATACCACCCCTGCCTGCGGTTTTGTCCTGGCTGGCAGGGCCACACCACCTGTCCAGCCTCAGCCGCCACAGATGGAGCCGAGAACTGCAGACCACACACATCAACAGACCCCAAGGTTAATGTCATGGTACCTCTCCCGTAAGGGCCCAGATTTCTTTAGTAGTTTTAGGTGTGACCACGTAGAAGACAGGTGAAATCTAAGTCCCTTTTTGATCCTATTCCCCAAAAGGCAGAAAACCCAAACTACCAGGGACTTACCTGCCAGTCTCAGGCCCATTTTATGGTGTGACCCCCTGGTGGGGTGGGGGTAGGGGGTTATATCCTGTGGCAAGGATGAAAGTGAGTTACTGTCTTGAGTGAAGGACCTAGTTGCCTCTGGGCTCATGATGCAAACACTGGACATTCAGTTATAGTCCATAGGGCTTTGGTTAGCCTCCTAATTCTGAGCAAGTTTCCATCTTAACTGTCATTTAAGTAATCTACCTACACTTTCCATGAGCCCGGGAGCAGTGGAATTATAGGGCAGGTAGAAAGGCCAGTGTGTGTCATTTCTATTGGCCCAAACTTGAAGTTCACGGCTAGTAAAGCAGGCCCCTTAGTCTCTATTCAAGTCCAGGGGAGTCCTGTACATCGCGCACAGCTGTTATGGGCTCCCAAAGAGTGATTTTATTGTGTTGCCCAATGACTCAGGTAGGCCTTTTGTAATGCCTTCCACCTGTCGTCACACACTGTAGCCAGCATGTAGCAGTTGCTCCAACATTACTCTGCCCCTTTCTATAGCTGGAACCGGAAGACCAAAGGTACTCATTTTGTCATTGCCACAGGCCCCAACCAAACTCTTCCGGTTAACTGGCCACATCTAATTCACAAGCCTGTCCCTGGGTTAACATCCCTAAAACCTGTGTCTGTAATTCTGTAGTGTAAATGCTTATCTTACCCAACCACATAACACCCAAGTATTTGCTAGATAATCCAGGTTCCTGCATTTTGTCTGTATTCCGCGGCCACCCCTCTGCAGTCAGATGAGGGCAAATGCAGGGCTGCTACTTTTAGAAGTAGGAAGGAGACTCTGCGGTTAACAGGATATCGTCAGTATAATGATAAACATCCGTCACAGTAGTCAGCTGCCTCCGCTCTGAAGAAGGGAGAGGCTCTTCACCTCTATCCCGCGAGACCGGGACCTCTGTGGCCTCCTCCCAACCTTCTTCCTCTTCTTCAGTGCCCTCAGGAGAGTCGCCCACCTTGGGGTCCCAATTCAGACGGGCCCTGACCATCTGGACTCTCTTTGTGGGCACCCATTCCTTAGTGCACAGCCATGCCAGGGTCCCCCCAGCACCTTTCCGTTCCCCGTTCTTATTTCCCGACATCTTGGCTCTCACCGGAGTCTCTCCGGCCTCCTGGCTCACTCATCAATTGTTGGGCTGCACCCCACAGAACCGTAAGCCTTGTAGTTGCCAGCCTCAAGGCCAAAGAAAGAGCCTGGAAATAGCAACAAAAGCATCAACTGTTTACTGGGAAGGGAATCTTACCTGTCTGAAGCGAAAGGTCATGGAACTACACCCCACTGTGGCTGGTGGTGGCGGACCACTGACTGCAGGAACTTCCACTACCCGGAGCAGAGGCGGATGTACCACTTATGGGGCCAATGACGTCAGCATGGCTCATCAGTTACCAGGGAAACCTGCACCTGGCGGGGAGGGGGGCAAGCACTGTAGGCAGTCACTGATGATGCCCTGTAATTAAGAGAACTGGATAGTCATGTTACTAATGCAAGTTCACATGCTCAACGCACAGTGAGCCCAAACAAACTGAAACTTCAGAGTTTGGAGCAAACAAAAGTTTATGGCAGGGCCCTGTGAGGAGACGGGTGGCTCACGGCCTGAAATGGCCTGAGCTCCCTGAAGGGTTTTGGCATAACACTTTTAAAGGCCAGGTGAAGAAGGGGGAGGGTTGCTGGGTCTATGGTCAGCTTCTGCACAACTCTCTGATTGGCCGATGGTGAGGTAGCAGAGCGGTGTCACGGGTTAACAGTATCAGTCCTTAGGCTGCAGGAGGCCTGGGGCTATGCTCATGGTCATCAAGTAGCTGACATCTTCCCTTTGTTGGAGAGGGGGAGTTGTTACAAAAACAACCCAGGAAATGTGCATCAAATACTATCAAATCTAGGTACTTCAGAGAGGAACCAAAGCAGATGATATGGAGGAAAGCCTGTGGTTCCCTCCCCCCGCCCAAGGCCCCATGGGGTCCTTCTTGGATACAGTGTGAGTGAAGCAGAGCCTGGGCAATCAGGGGATGCACAGAAAGCAAGAGAACAGCCATCTTGAATGGTCTGACCCTACAGCTATTTCACCAGTGTTCATTTTATACAACTTGCTAACCCTGGCAGCTGGTTTTCCGTGATTTTCTGTGATTCCTTCAGTAAGCAAAAGGATCCAGGTAGAAGTTATCTCCTTTTGTATCCCATGTGCTTATTTTCCCACTCTTTTTTGGGGGGTGAGGCAATATTATTTTCCAATATTCCCCAACAGTGATGATGGAAAAAGCTTCATTGTTGGGAGCTGGTTTTGTGTGTTTTGGCCTAAAGATTCAGATGGAGAGGTTGGTGCCTTTGGCCTAGCAGTTTAGAGGTGTTTAACCCTTCAGCTGAGTCTGTGAGCCCTCTGTAACTTAGGTTTCTGTAGTATTTCTACTTCCTAAAACTGAAATGAGTCCTTTTGATTCTCAGAGATATTTTATTTTCCACTGTTATCTTGTTTGTCCCAAGACATGGCTTTGAGAGAGTTCAACAAGTTTTAGCAAATAAATAACGAAGCTCCTAATGGGGCCCTGGTTGCAAGGTGCAGTCACACAGAGCAGCGAACAAAGGCGTCAAGTCACAGGTTGCCACTTCTTCCTCTTTGACCTGGATTCTCCCTTTAAAGTCCTAACATAAACTCTGTAGAGATTACAATGTCAGCTTCAATGGAACTGTAAATCACCTTTCTGCAGCAACGTTAATTAAGAAGTGGACACCAAGTGGTCTTAGTTCATGTCGTATAGCTGAGGAGATGACTCAAGTTGAGAATCATGCAATGTCATGGGAAACTAATGGATAAATTGTTTTATAGGAGTTATAATGATATTAAAATGCTATATATCTCTTTAAATCATTTCAAACTGTACACACAATTGCTTTACAATCAAATTGTTATTAATGCTTCTTGGTAAAGATGGGAGATAATAACTGATGACAGAATCTCACCACATTACAAATTAGTAAAATGAACCAAAAAAAAGATGAAAGCAGTCACAAAGTTTAATGACAACAAGAAACAGACAAGAGTCATGACCTTATGTCATGTATTTAGATGATGACAATCAGGAGAAGAAATGGAGGATGGTGAGTAAGAGCTCTTCTACCCACCCTCCCCTCCTGCAAGCCTCATTGTTGAATCAGTAAAGTCCCAAAACTTCCGCTTATACCTTCTAATGATGGAGAGAAGTAGACTAAATATTGTTACTTTCTTGTGATTAGGGAAGGGTCGAGGAGGGGTTAAAGCTACCAGGTGAGATGGAGGAACGGAAAAACCTGGACTGACTTTCTTGTAGAACACAGGCTCCCAGAACTCCAGATTGAGTTTAAGAATCTCTCATGAAGATATCACCCATGGAGCAGAAATGAGCTCTTATTAAAGAGGTAAATTCTATTCGTGAAGATTTAACACAATCTCAGAGGAGACAATCTAATCAGTTTTTCCAGGAAAAGATGCAAACAGCTTTATCTGAGTTGTTCTCATATTCAAGACACAAGAAAGTGGTTAGACCTCACTTCCTAGTCTTCACAGAGAATTTAGAGGCAGGCTAGATTAATAAAGTAACTTAAGCCATGATATGAAATTTATATTTGAATTTACAATAATAGATATAATAGACATTACATTTCTTCAAACTCCAAAGACCAAAAGCCTCCCTTCTTAACCTGGTCATGAAATTCAAAGAGTGATAAGTGCCCTAAAACCCAGGAAAATGAGAACCAACTTCCTTCTCCGTGGTGAATGCCATGAGGTACCCTGATGGGAGATTCATAGATCACTAAGAGAGATTAGTGAAAAGTAAAATATAAGAACACGAAAGTGGGTCAGGGAGAGGGAGCATTAAGAAGAGAGTGGGCAGAGAAGGAGGGAAGGGAGTGAATTCTCCAAGGAGTTCCACCAAGGTAGGGCAGGGTCTGCCTGGACCACCAGAGCTCAGCTAAGTTAAGGAGCCCCGCCTAGGGCAGAGCTTAAGTGCCAATCAGGAGACATAACAAGATGAAGAAAACAACCCAGAATCCCCTTCCAGACAACCATGTACAGTTGGAAGAAATGTTCTGATAACTTGTGTTAAGAGATAAACTGAGTCATATTACAAAGTTTAAAGGTCTATTCGTGCAAAGATAGATTCCAATCAGGCAACATCAAACCAGAATGATTAAGAACACTCCACCCATAGGAGCCAGGAGAAAGACTTACATAGACAAAGTGTGGAAGCAAAGAAAATGAATTATCTGACTGCCTATAACTTAAAGCCTAGTCAGCTGTTTGTGATTGATTGTCCTTAGAGTGTTGATTTTGTAACCTTAAGATATTTACAGCCTTAAATTTTGGTTTGCTTACATAAGCCCCCACTACATTAGAGCCACATCAGTCTAATAGCCTCATTGTTTATTTAAATGCTTGTTTCTGGTGGGCATTGAGAAATCCTAAAAGAAATCCCAAAAATGTTTTGTAATTAATGCTTATGAACATATTTCCAACTACATTTGAACACTCTAGCTTCTAAAAGATGGTCCCAAAGGAGAGGAGGTCAGGTTAATAGAGGGACTGAGTATTTGGGGCCAGGCAGGGAGCGCTCAGGACATGCAGGAAAGACTGAACTTCTAAGCTAAGTGGCTTTTCACTTTCTCAGGTTAAAAATGAAATTCAAAAGCTTCAGCTGAAACTGCAAATATGGCCTGAACTTTATCAAGAACCTGTAGTGCAACTTTGCAGAAAATTAATAGAGGAGGGTGTTTACCACTTATAATATGAATAAAGAAAGCAATAACTTCCCAAACTGTGAAAACATCAGCTGAACCAGGGAGATAGCTGAAGACCTGGGAAAAGAGTGAGAAAGAATGCCTTCCTTCTATCAAGGGCAGACTATCTCCAGTGAGACAAACCTCAAGAAGGATGATTGGCAGCTCTGTCAACTGAGAGAAAGCTCAAAAAGAAAAGTGGGGTAGACTAGGGAAAGGTCATGATAGACAAAACTGGTGAAAACGGGGTTTAAATTCCAGCTTTTTCCAAGTGGCCCTTTTGCCCCTACTCTTTCACATACAGTCCTGGGCAGAGTCCTGCGAAGATCAGGAGAACTACTGGATGTTCAAGTCCTCAGAGAAAAGGGTTAACACTCTGAGGACCCAGGAATCCAGTGGACAAGCAGGTCTGATTCAGCTTTCCCAGCAGCCAACCTCTGAACATCCACAACCACAACAGGGCATCTAGCTATGTTTTCTGTCTCTAAAAGTAATTCATTTCTTTTTAGTTTAACTGCAGTTATTTAACTGATGCTAGTTTTGCTCTTATTGAAGTTTGATAGAATTTTATTTTTCCCCAAAAATGTTTTGTAATTAATGCTTATGAACATATTTCCAACTACATTTGAACACTCTAGAATCTAAAGGCATACTTATGTGATTTTGACTGAATAATCACCTATTACTTAAACCAAAATCTGAATTTTACGTAATCATATGAACCCATCTTAAATAATAAAGACCATCTTATAGGTTATGAGGATGTTATTTAAAATATGTAAAAGTCATTTAATTTACCTCAATAAATTTCATGTTTTAAAAGCAACCACCACCACGATACTGGAGCTAAACTTATTATTATTAGTTTAGCTCTAAACTTATAGACTAATTTAGAGGAGTCAACATTTTGCAACCATTTGCTTTTTATTTTGCAATTTCTTATTGATCTTTGTCATTTTGTTCAGAATATTCCATGTTCTTCAAATGTTTCTAAATTTTATGCAGTCAGTATGAAAATTTTTTTCTCCTTAAACAATTAACCCAATTTGGCTCCCCTGGTGATCCAGTGGTTAAGAATCTGACTTTCAATGCAAGGCATAGCAGTTGGGTCTCTGGCCTAGGAAGACCCCATATGCTGCAGAGCAACTAAGCCTGTGTACCACAACTACTGAGCCAGCTCTCTAGAGCCCCCAAGCTGCAACTACTGAAGCCTGTGTGCCTAGAGCCTGTGCTCTACAACAAGAGGAGCCACCACACTAAGAAGCTCAGATACAACAATGAAGAGCAGCCCCCACTTGCAACAACTAGAGAAAGCCCGTGTGCAGCAACAAAGATCACCACAGCCAATAAATAAATCTAAAAAGAAAAAAATCAATCCAGTTTATTTTATATAATATGTAAAATTAGTGTGTTCCAGATTTCATTATTAATTCAAACGTTCAGTATTCGGAATGCATCTTTTTCTGTAGAAATGGTCAGATTCTATGATTAAGCATACCTATAGATGCTTAACAGTTAAACCTCAGTGTAACTGAAAGGCTATACATTCAAGATGAAACTGTAGATTCTGTGCACTGAGAAAATTAATTCTGTGATTAATTAATTAATTCTGTGATTAAGAAACAATTTTTAAAGTACCCTTCTATTCATGTTTGAGAAAAACATTTAACTAGCACAAGGTGAGGGGCCAGAGGGAGGTTCTGTGTGAGAAGGATGAAGAGGATTTCAAGAAATTTGCAAGGGATTTGGAGGTGTTCACACTGGCTCCCAACTTTACATTTTCTCTTATGTGGGTCACATTGCATTTATTAGCCAAAACTAATTTTATTTTGGTAACATATGAATTAATCTAAGAAAGAAAGATTTCTTAAGGTCATTGTCATTATTCAGTCTATCAGTCATGTCCAACTCTTTGCAATCCCATCAACTGTAGCACATCACACTTCCCTGTCCATCACCATCTCCCAGAGCTTACTCAAACTCATGTCCCTTGAGTCGGTGGTGCCATCCACTATCTCGTCCTCTGTCATCCACTTCTCCTCCCGCCTCCTATCTTTCCCAGCATCAGGGTCATCTCAAGAGAGTCAGCTCTTCGTCTCAGGTGGCCAAAATATTGGAGCTTCAGTTTCAGCATCAGTCCATCCAGTGAATATTCAGGGTATATTTTGTTTACAATTGACTGGTTTGATCATGCAGTCCAAGGGACCCTCAAGAGTCTTCTCCAACACCACAGTTTAAAAGTGTCAATCCTTCAGTGTCCAGCCTTCTTTATGGTCCAACTCTCACATCCTAGAAAAACATGACTACTGGAAAAACCATAGCTTTAACTACATGGATCTTTACCAGAAAAGTTATGTCTATGCTTTTTAATATGCTGTCTAGATTTGTCATAGCTGTTCTTCCAAGGAGCAAGTGTCTTTTAATTTCATGGCTGCAGTCACCATCTACAGTGATTTTGCAGCCCAAGAAAATAAAGTCTTTCACTGTTTCCAATGTTTCCCCTTCTATATGCCATGAAGTGATGGGACCAGATGCCATGATCTTCGTTTTTTGAATGTTGAGTTTTAATTCAGCTTTTTCACTCTCCTCTTTCACCTTCATCAAGAGGCTCTTTATTTCCTCTTCCTTTTCTGCCACTACAGTGGTGTTGCCTGCATATCTGAGGTTATTGATATTTCTCCCAGCAATCTTGATTCCAGTTTGTGCTTCATATAGCCCAGCATGTCCCATGATGTACTCTGCATGTAAGTTAAATAAGCAGGGTGACAATATACAACCTGACATACTCCTTTCCCAATTTGGAACCAGTCCATTGTTCCATGTCTGGTTCTAACTGTTATTTCTTGACCTGCATACAGGTTTCTCAGAAGGCAGGTACAGTGGTCTGGCATTCCCATCTCTTGAAGAATTTTCCACAGCTGGTTGTGATCCACACAGGCTTTAGCATAGTCAATAAAGCAGAAGAGGATATTTTTCTGGAATTTCCTTGCTTTTTCTATGATCCAACAGATGTTGGCAATTTGATCTCTGGTTGCTCTGCCTTTTTTCTAAATCCAATCACTTGTGCATCTGGAAGTTCTTGGTTCACGTATTGTTGAAGCCTAGCTTGAAGAATTTTGAGCATGACCTTGCCAGCATGTGAAATGAATGCAGTTGTGCAGTAGTTTGAACATTCTTTGCTATTGCCCTTCTTTTGGGTTGGAATGAAAACTGACCTTTTCCAGTCCTGTGGCCACTGCTGAGTTTCCCAAATTTGCTGGCATATTGAGTGCAGCACTTTCACAGCATCATCTTTTAGGATTTGAAATAGCTCAACTGGAATTCCATCACCTCCATTAGCTTTGTTTGGAGTGGTGTTTCTAAAGTGTTGACGTCACACTCCAGGATGTCTGGCTCTAGGTGAGTGATCACACCATCATGGTTTTCTGGGTCATGAAGATCTTTTTTGTATAGTTCTTCTGTGTATTCTTGCCACCTCTTCTTAATATCTTCTACTTCTGTTAGGTTCATATCATTTCTGTCCTTTGTTGTGCCTATCTCTGCATGAAATGTCCACTTGGTGTCTCTAATTTTCTTGAAGAGATCTCTAGTCTTTCCCATTCTATTATTTTCCTCTATTTGCATTGTTCACCTTGGAAAGCTTTCTTATATCTCCTTGCTCTTCTTTGGAACTCTCTGCATTCAGATGGGTATAGGGTATATCTTCCCTTTTCTCCTTTGTCTTTCACTTCTGTTCTTTTCTCAGCTATTTGTAAGGCCTCCTTGGGCAACCGTTTCTCCTTTTTGCACTTCTTTTTCTTGGGGATGGTTTTGATCACTGCCTCCTGTACAATGTTAGGAACCTTTGTCCATAGTTCTTCAGGCACTCTATCAGATCTAATCCCTTGAATCTATTTGTCACTTCCACTGTTTAATTGTAAGGGATTTGATTTACCTCATACCTGAATGGTCTAGTGGTTTTCCATACTTTCTTCAATTTAAGTCTGAATTTTGCAATAAAGAGTTCATGATCTGAGCTACAGTCAGCTCTCTGTCTCACTTTTCCTAACTATATAGAGCTTCTCCAACTTCAGCTGCAAAGAATGTAATCAATCTGATTTCGACATTGACCATCTAGTGATGTCCATGAGTAGAGTCTTCTCTTGTGTTGTTGGAAGAGGCTGACAGGCACCCTGGAGTAACAGGTAAGTTTAGCCTTACAAAATGAAACAGGGCAAAAGCTAACAGAGTTTTGCCAACAGAATGCACTGATCATAACAAACACCCATCCTCTTCTTAAGGTTGAAGTGAAGTAGTGAAGTATTAGTTGCTCAGTCATGTCCAACTCTTTGCAGCCCCATGGACTGTAGCCTGCCAGGCTCCTCTGTCCATGGAATTCTCCAGGCAAGAATACTGGAGTGGGTTGCCATTCCTTTCTCCAGGGGATCTTCCCAACCCAGGGGTGAAACCCAGGTCTCCTGCTTTGCAAGCAGATTCTTTATGGTCTGAGCCACCAGGGAAGCCCCTCTTCTTAAGTTTACTGGGCACAAATTGAGTATAGTAGAAAGGAGTTATTAAAGAGATTGTAAGAAGGTAATTATCTGAGGATTTACTGAACAAAGACAAATAAATGGTGAAGAAAAAGGAGGACTTTCATTAAAGGTCTAGACTCATAGAGTAATACTGATTTCTTTTCTGACCTGACTCAGTTTCTTTTCAAGAAGAATGTTCTATCTCTAATGTTGATAGTTACCCTGCTATGGTATAAGTATAGGTATAGTTACCTATATTGCCTATTTATATATCTAGCTTCAGTGTGTCAGTTTTTTGCTTATTTGTTTTGTTTTTTACTCATGAATCCTTTCTGGAGATCCAATGGCAAGGCTGCTAATGACTCCTTTGGTGGAAGGCAACAGTGTGGAGGACATCCCACTTAGCTCTGTTTTAAGAATCGTCTGCCGCTTCATTTTTTCTATTTCTTTTTAATATTACTTTATTATTTATAACTTCCTAAGAGAATACATACACCCCTGTATATGGATGATTAAAACTAGGAGTTGTCTCAAAAGACATTGCTATCTAACCACTGTTAGAACTAATGACCAAATTTCAATATTTCTAATACAAAAAATCTTTATGGTCTGAGCGAGATGTCCTCTGGTCAGATGTCCTCCAAATTTTATTGGGTTTATACTTAACCATTATATACAACAGGCCATTTTTCCCCTTTGCTGAAGTATGCACTCTGTAACAATTTTATTTTGAAAAGTCTTTTTTTTTTTTTTTTTTTTTGGCAAAATGACTATGATTATTACCTTCTGCAGGGAGCCGGCCTGAACGTACAGGCCCCTTACGGCCCTAAGAGAGAACAAAGGGTCTCTCTTTGTCCTGCCACCCCTTCTTGTTAAAGTATAGACTGGCATTTGTCTCCTTCAGGGAAAAAACACACCGGTGACCTTTTGCCTGTTTTTCTGGTGCTGATAAACTCATCATGCTCGAAACCTGTTTTCCATCTAAATAATGTTCTATTGATGAAGTCTGTTTTCTATCTAATGTTCTATTGATCTTAATCATGTTGGGCGCTAGGGTAATTAATGCTTTACTGATCTCAAGTGTGGGAATTTAAAACATCTGTAGCTCTGCACGTATGCAAACCCTTGATCTATTCTTAGTAACTCCTGTTAGCGTATATATAGGCGTGGTATTCTTCAATAAAGTTGGCGGAGTCAGACGCAAGCGGACCCCGTCCCTCTCAACCCCATCTTTCTCTTTCTGAGTCTTCTTTTTCCTAGGTACTCTGGTAATTGCGTTCTCGACCAGTTCATTTGCCGGCAGGCTCCGGCAACCTTCCCTGTATTCATCCTGTTCAAAATGCCTGTCATCAAGAGGTGGAATCTGTTGCTTCACTACTTTGATCTGGCTGGCCCTGTAATGCACTTTGGCCAGTATAATGGTGCGGAAGTCGCGGGGGCCAGTGTTGAGCCTCGCCCTCTAGACAGCCTTGCATACAGCTGCTTCTGTCCTGAAAACTTGGCACTCCCTAAGAACAAGCCTGACTGAGCCTGCTTGAGGATGAGAGACCAAGCGACAGAGTGAAAAGTCATCCCAACTCCGATCCCAAGATGCGAGAGCCCAATCAAGACCAATAAAGCCACTTATAGCACTTCCTTGATCCACAACTGACCCAAAGTTCATAAGCAGGCCCAGGCAAGACCAGAAAAACTGATCACTGAGCTCAGTCTAAATTTCTGAGCAGAAATAGCATTAGGTAAATAAATGTTTGTTTCAAACCACTAAGCTTTAGAGTAGTTTATTACACCACAGTAGCTTATTGATTCAGAAACTAACATTGTTCATTGAGTCACCAATTCATTCAACAAATACCTGTGGCCTCCTCTAAGCCTGCCCTGATAAGATATAATATTTCATTTTCTGTATATCTGTGTCTCTTTTTCTGTTTTGCATATAGGGTTATCGTTACCATCTTTTTAAATTCCATATATATGTGTCAGTATACTGTATTGGTCTTTATACTTCTGGCTTACTTCACTCTGTATAATGGACTCCAGTTTCATCCATCTCATTAGAACTGATTCAAATGAATTCTTTTTAATGACTGAGTGATAGTCCATAGTGTATATGTACCCCTTCCACAATCTTCAGAAGTTTGCTCTCATTTGAAAATTATGAAACTAAGGTGAAGAGAGAGAAACTGAGTGGCCTAGAATCACACAGCTCATAGGTGCAAAGCCAGGATTGAAGCTGTGTGTTCTGTGCTTAGCTGTTCAGTTGTGTCTAACTCTTTGCAACCCCATGGATACCTAACAGTCTTTTTATTCCCTTGACCCACAACCAAGTTATCACTAAGAAGGTATGTTATGAAAAAGTTGATGTTCTCAGGAGCAAAGGAATATTCTAGACTTAAGCCATCAAACTCATGACATATTATCTTTTTTAAACTTTTTATTTTGTATTGGGGTATAGCCAATTAACAAACAATGTTGTGATAATCTCAGATGAACAGCAAAGGGACTCAGCTATACATATTCATGTATCCATTCTCCCGCAAACTCCCCTCCTATCCAGGCTGCCACATAACATTGAGCATAGTTCCCTGTGCTATACAGTAGGTCCTTACTGGTTATCCATTTTAAATATTCATGCTATGACATTAAAGCCATCATGGATCACTTGTTTATGTACCTGTGCAGACTTAAAACTGTATTTTGAAAAAAAAATCTGACTTTTACTGAGAGTACCCCCATAGTCACCTCCAACCAACTATGGAAGACCAAGCTACCTTGAGTTGGCTACCAAGAGTTGGCTAGATTCCTTAATTCTCACAAAAATAATTCACCTTTATCATAAGCTCATGTCTAAAGTATATTGGTTTCTTCTGAATAAATAGAATATTTGTACTTTCTGTCCTCAACCAAAAATGCAAATTCTGCCCAGTTATTCTATTTTTCTGATTCTACTTTTAACAGAAGCCTGTTGAAAGATGGACTATTTACATACATGAAGATGATTGTTTCAAGAAAAGTAGCCCAAACATTCTATGGTTTAGGATTTATCCTGGAACCATGCCCGAATCCTTTTCTCTACATGGAGAAGGAGAGCGGTCCAACCAACATAGTTCCATGGGGTCACAGATCCTGTACACACCATGTAGAGTGTCTTTTACCCAATTATCGCAAATAATGCCGAAAACCAGGGCATCGCAGAACTGGGACCTGAAATTGCAGTTGAAGACAGGACAAGATGGTTCAGTAGCAGATAGTGAAATGTGGGAATCAGATAAATACAGAGATAACAGCATGGAGAAGTGTGCCAAGAGTGCAGGGGGGACAAATAAAAGCAACCCCGGCATCTATCTGTTGCCCCCAGCTAACATTCTGATGTATCCCTCAGAGCTTACTTCTCTCTTACTGCTCTGAGACATTCTCCATGACAGTGCACTATATTTAATGCAACTCCTGTTCACTTTTTAAATCAAAATCATGGATTTCTGTTTCTTTTCTTGCACTTATTACAATTTTTATTTATCATTTATTTACTTGTTGATCATCTATTTTCCTCTCTACACTGTAAGCCCCTGGGGTCAGGAACCATGTCTGTTTTGTTTATTCCTAGTGTTTGCATAGATCCCCAAATGTGGTTGGTGCTCAACATTTTTTTTTTTTTTTTTTAACAAATAGATGAGTTAGTGCTGATGATTTTAAAAAGGCCGTCTCATGAGACTATAAGCTCCGAAGCAGAAGGAGAATGTCTTATTTGTCTTGCTCTGCCTAGCACCTAGACCCTTAGTAGCTGATACCTTGCAAGAACTTAAATATTTCAAAGTGGATTAATAAATGAAGTTGTCTGTTACAAGAAAAACACCAATGTATCATTCATCTTAAGATCCTTACATACATAAATTGGTAACTTCTGATTTTCTTCAGTTGCATTTATTTTCCAAATCAAGGTACTTTTTAATATATTCTAACATTAGTTTCTTTCTACTCCCTTTGTTACCATGTTATAATAATGTAAGTTATTTTTCTCTTATGGTTTTCCAGGCAGTTTATGAGCAAATGTTCTATGAGTCCTTTCTGTTTCTCAGATGGTATTGATGAATATAACTGTGAAAGGCATTTCCTTTTTAAAGATGAAATCATAGGCAGTTCATATAGTTTCTCATCCACAGATATATTTTGAACTCACCAGGGCTTTTTTTCAAAAAAAAAAAAAGCTAATATATACAAACTGGAAGAGAAGCTTGTGACTCGTTTCAAACTAGAAAAATCAAGCCAGATTTTTGTGATTTGTTTCTGGCGTGTTGGCTCATCTATTTATCCTGACTATGCTGGCACAACAGAGAAATACATATTTATAATATTATACACACACAAACACAGTTTCTTCCCCCAAGGAGCAGACAGTGCAGCAGGAAAGATAAGATATCAATTCAAACAGCCCAAACAAAAACCAAAGAAGGCCAGTATGATCCAAAGTAATGGGAAAAAAGTAATAAAAGCATAGAACAAGGAAAAGTAGGTCATTGATGATTGATAATATCAGTGAATGCCTCATGGAGAAGGTAACATTTTAGGAGGGTCTTAAAGTGGCCTCATCTCAAAAAATAAGTAACACATAACATTATTTGCATACTTATTATTTTGAATTGATTTGCTTCATGGTTCAGTGTTAAAGAATCTGCATGCAATACAGGAGACCTGGGTTTGATCTCTGAGTCCAGAAGTTCCCCTGGAGAGGAAAATGGCAACCCACTCCAGTATTCTTGCCTAGAGAATCCCATGAACTATGGAGCCTGGTGCAGAGTTAAACACAACTGAGTGACTAACAAAAGAATAATTATTTTGAATCAGCAATTCAAAAGGCCATTTTCAATAACCCTATGTGTTAGGCAAAACACTCTCTGACATAAACCACAGCAGGATCCTCTATGACCCACCTCCCAGAATATTGGAAATAAAAGCAAAAATAAACAAATGGGACCTAATTAAAATTAAAAGCTTCTGCACAACAAAGGAAACTATAAGCAAGGTGAAAAGACAGCCTTCAGAATGGGAGAAAATAATAGCAAACAAAGCAATGGACAAAGAATTAATCTCAAAAATATACAAGCAACTCCTGCAACTCAATTCCAGAAAAATAAACAACCCAATCAAAAAGTGGGCCAAAGAACTAAGCAGACATTTCTCCAAAGAAGACACACAGATGGCTAACAAACACATGAAAAGATGCTCAACATCACTCATTATCAGAGAAATGCAAATAAAAGCCACAATGAGGTACCATTTCATGCCAGTCAGAATGGCTGCTATCCAAAAGTCTACAAGCAATAAATGCTGGAGAGGGTGTGGAGAAAAGGGAACCCTCTTACACTGTTGGGAATGCAAACTAGTACAGCCACTATGGAGAACAGTGTAGAGATTCCTTTAAAAACTGGAAATGGAACTGCCATATGACCCAGCAATCCCACTGCTGGGCATACACACCAAGGAAACCAGAATTGAAAGAGACACGTGTACCCCAGTGTTCATCACAGCACTGTTTATAATAGCCAGGACATGGAAGCAACCTAGATGCCCATCAGCAGATGAATGGAAAAGAAAGCTGTGGTATATATACACAATGGAATATTACTCAGCCATTAAAAAGAGTACATTTGAATCGGTTCTAATGAGGTGGATGAAACTGGAGCCTATTACACAGAGTGAAGTAAGCCGGAAAGAAAAACATCAATATAGTATACTAATGCATATATATGGAATTTAGAAATATGGTAACAATAACCCTGGATGTGAGACAGCAAAAGAGACACAGATGTATACATTTTGGACTCTGTGGGAGAGGGCGAGGGCGGGATGATATGGGAGAATGGCAGTGAAGCATGTAAATTATCATATGTAAAACGAATCACCAGTCCAGGTTCGATGCATGATATAGGATGCTCGGGGCTGGTGCACTGGGATGACCCAGAGGGATGGGATGGGGAGGGAGGTGGGAGGGGGGTTCAGGATGGGGAACACATGTACACCCATGGCAGATTCATGTCAATGTATGGCAAAATCGATACAATATTGAAAAATAAATAAATACAACTGAAAAAAAAAATATCCCTATGTGTTGTTACTAATGTCAAGGAAAGCCTCTTGGGTAGTCAGCAGTTGCATCTCTTGAAAGATCTCTAAAAATTAAACTATGTGTGTGTTTGTGTATGTGAATTTTGTGAAATCAATACAGTAAAGAACATGAGAAGATAACATTTTCAAAACATTTTGATGAGCTATGTTTTATCATAAGACAAATTTAAAATCTTAAAATTTTATGTTATTTAGTCCACTTTTCTTATTTTAAAGTGAAAAAAAAAAAAAAGACTTGGGAATTCCAATCTTTCTAAGATTACTAACTGGTCAGCAGCATGAAGAGGTTTCCCCCACCCACATATTTCCCACTTTGATCTAGTTCTGTTGCTACCATGCTATAATACCTTTCAGATAATAAAGTAAGATTTATCCTATTACAGTTTACATTTTTCTGCTTGCCAATTTTGGGTTCATAGAAAAATTAAATTAATAAAAATCTTCCCTCTCCCACTCAAAAAAAAAAAAAGTAAACAGGGAAAGTTGGCAGTGGATACACTTTCAAATGGTTATGAAAATTTTTTTAATTATAGTAATTAATACTTTTAACACTTACCTTTGGCACGAAGTACATTAAGCACTTTTAAAGTGCATCATTTCATTTAAACATTACAACAGCCCTATAAAGTAGGCATTAGCCTGTAGTGTTAGTCATTCAGTCCTGTCCAACTCTGCAACCCCTTGGACTGTCTGCCATCAGGCTCCTCTGTCCATGGAATTCTCCAGACAAGAATACTGGAGCAGGTAACCACTCCCTTCTCCAGTGGCTTTTCCCAAGTCAGGGATGGAACCCAAGTCTCCTGCATTGCAGGCAGTTTCTTTATGAGTTGAGCCACCAGGGAAGCCCTTAAAGTAGGTATTAACTAATGTTTATTTTTACAAAGAGACTGAAGCAGGTATAATTTAGAATCTGTTCACTGATCACCCAGTTGATAAATAGAAGAGTTGGGGCTTGGACCCACTAGAACCCATGCCCTTAAACACTGAGCTACTAAGACAAAGCTCTGTGGAAAGGAGATCATATCCGTTAACTGACTCCAGACCGCACAGCTTGTATTATATCCATGATTTCATCTCCATCACCTAGCACAGTTTCTGGTACTTTATAAGCCTGATTTATGTTATTAGAATAAATATGGATTACTATTTATTCAGTAGTGCTGACTTATTAATCAAAACTTAATCCAATGTGATTTATTCTTTGCTCAGAAAATAATTATTGATCTGATAGTCACTACGTGTTGAATCGTATTCTAGTATCTACATGAAAAGACCTAAGAAGCCCAAGGAGGTAAGGCTGGAGGTGGGGCCTTAAGGCCAGGCTCAGTGGGGACTAGGAGAAGGGCGGACCCATTGTTGGGGGAACACGCTTCCTGAGGAGGGGACAGCAGTTAGGGGAGGACCAGTGCCAGGAGGAAGTTGTGCGTGGGGAGGTTGTGGAAACCGCGAGCGACAACAGGTAACGGTCCAGGCCTTTCCTCCGCGGATTCGGAATTTCCTTTTCCACAGATATTCTTTACTTAGCACTTCCTCACAGTCTCCTGGTTCGAGACAGAAGTTTGACCCAGCCACCTCTCCCACCCCAGGGGATTTTTTTATGGTGCTGTAGAGTTGAGCTCCTAGCGACACCAGAATGGGAGTAGAGGAAACCAGGAGCCCTAGGCCTCAGGGCAGGCCTTACGCAGTATGGCGAAGGGGGTGGGGGTTGAGGAGATAACACAAAGCTATCCTGGGGTGCGGAGGGCCGGCTGAGCAGGGTAGGGGCGAGGGCAAGGAAGGAAATGGGGCCGCCGCCCACTGTGGGGGTGGTTGAATTTGGTGTTGTGGAGGTCATGAGTCAGTCCTGGCTTCTCAGCAAGAATTTGCCAATCACGGAATCAGCAGCCTGTGACCTAGTCCACTGGGCAAGTAGACCATACCAACTGACGAGATCTTGATCTTGTCCCTTCTGCATTGGAGGAGAGGTAATGAAGACATCTAGAAACAATCAGATGGCTTGTCCAGTGTGACAAAAAGTGATAGCATGTGTTGATAGCCAGTGTAATATTAGTGATGATTTTATGAGGAAAACACTTCAAGGGTCTGATTAGGAGGAAGGAGTTGGGAGAAATCAACCTCAAATTAAAACAAACTTAGTTCAGGAGCCAGGTTCCAAGACAAAGCTCTAGTAAAACCTTTTATTTATTTAAAATGTTAGGAACTACAGAGAAGACATACAAATGGCCAGTAGGTCAAAGCTATAATAAGGTACCACATTATACTGGTCAGAATGGCCATCATTTAAAAGTCTACAAGTAACAAATGCTAAAGAGGTTGTGGAGAAAAGGAAACCCTCATACACTGTTTGTAGGACTGTAAATTCCTACAGCAACTATGGCAAACAGTGTGGAACATTCTCAGAAAACTAAAAGTAGAGTTACTATATGATCTAGCAGTCCCACTCCTGGGCATATACCCAGACAAAACTGTAATTCAGATGTATGCCATGAACCCCTATGGTCATAGCAACACTATTCACAATAACCGAAAGATGGAAACAACTTAAATGTCTAGCAACAGATGATTGGATAAAGAAGATGTGGTACATATACACAATGGAATACTACTCAGTCATAAAAAAGAATGAACTAATGCCATTTGTAGCAACATGGATGCAACTAGAGAGTATAATACTAAGTGCAATAAGTCAGAAAGAGAAATAGAAATACCATACAATATCACTTGTATGTGGAATTTAAAACATGGCATAAATGAACCTATCTACAAAAGAGAAACAAACTTGCAGACATAAAGAACAGACTTGTGTTTGCCAAGAGGGAGGAGGGTAGGGGAGAAAAGGACTAGGAGTTTGGGATTAGCAGATGCAAACTGTTATATTTAGGAAAGATGAAGAACAAGGTTCTACTGTATAGCACAGGAAACTATATTTAATATCCTGTGATAAACCATAATGGAAAAGAATATATGTACATAACTGAGTCACTTTGCTGTATAGAAGAGCATGACACAACATTGTAAATCATTTGTACTTCAATAAAAAAAATTTTTAATTAAAAAAATGTTAGAAATTAAGAAAAGTTGTGAGAAAAGATTTTGCATCATTACTTCAGATTATCCTATAAATTAAACAAAAATAGTATATTAAATTGTGGTGATTTCTAAATTTTACCCCGAAAGGAATTTTACTGAATTTATCATGGGATGCTATCACAGTCAGTCTTCTGTCTTAAGGATCAAGTTTTAACTATTTAAGAGTTTTACTACTATATGTGATACAGAGGATAATAATTCAGTAAACTGAAAATACACAGCTAAAATTCAAATTTAAAACTACTAATAGTTGTTAATGCAGTATAATATAAAAAGAGAAAGGAAATGGGATTTCTTTATAAAGTAACAAATTGTCAAACCATGTCTGTGTTTTGGGGTACCTCGTTTTAAACAATATGTCCCCAAAATTACTTTGAGTAATTATTTTAGGAATTTTACTTACCTTTTACTTTGGACTGGGGCTTCCCTGGTGGCTTAGAGGGTAAGAGTCTGCCTGCAATGCGGGAGACCCGGGTTCAGTCAGGAAGATCCCCTGGTGAAAGAAATGGCAACCCACACCAGTATTCTTGCCTGGAAAATCCCATGGATGGAGGAGCCTGGTGGGCTACAGTCCATGGGGTCGCAAAGAGTCAGACATGACTGAGCAACTTCACTTTCCTTTACTCTGGACTACTTATCACTGCACTATCACACACCAGGCATTGGCACATACCCTGTCCTCCATCTAGAATACCTAAATTTCACATTTTTATTTTCTTCTTTGTGTTTGCTAGAGAAAAGTCTAAAGACATGTATCTCATACATTTAGATTGTTTTAATCCTGATTCTTCTAGACATTCTTCCACCCTCAAATGTAAATACTTGCTGTTTTGCAAAAGTCAGTTTCTCCATCCTAACTAGATGAGCTTACCTCTGGAATTCCGCAGAATTTCTTATGATTGATTCCATAGAACTGAAACTGGAACTCTTAGTCTTCACTTCAGCAGTTGGTTATACCCCAAAGTACTCTTACATAAAAGAATAGAAATACTTAGTGCTTGCTTTGAGGATATTAATTTTCTTATGTTCTTTATTTACCAAACAGGTTGCCAGCCAAATAAATAAGAAAATTAATTGTATATGTCTACTCAGGCTGCTGCTATAGCAAAATACTACAGGCTCAGTGGCTTAAACAACAGAAATTTATTTTCTCATAGTTCTGGAAGCTGAGAAGTCCAACATTAAGGTGACATCAGTGTTGATAGCTCGTGAAGACCCTCTCCTTGGGTTTCAGAGAGCCACCCCCTCACTGTGTGCTCACAGGGCCTATCCTCAGTGTGAATGTGTGGAGAGAGAACAAAATCACTCTCCTTCTTCTTCTTATAAGGCCACAGTCTTATCAGATTAGGGCCACACCTTTATGATTTCATTCAATCTTAATTTTCTCGTAAATATTCTATATCCAAATATAGTCACAGTTGGGTTTAGAGCTTCAGCATAAGAATTTTGAAGCAGACATAGTTCAATTCCTAGCAACAAGCAGACTACCAAGAAATACAGCAAAAATTATTTGTGGCATGATAGTTAAATATTTTAAACACCTTAAATTGAAAATACATACAAATACAAGTGTCAGTCAGTCATGTCCAACTCTTTGTGACCCCATGGACTATAGCTTGCCAGGCTTCTCTGTCCATGGAATTCTCCAGGCAAGAATACTGGAATGGGTAGCTATATTTAAAAGCTATGCATCAGATTTAGTAATGCATCAGGTTTTAAATGCAGTCATACTGATGGCAAAGAGCTGAATGATGAATGGTGGCATAATTTTTGTGTAATAGGAACAAGTAGCTTCTACATATGCACATATCATTGCACTAATTTTAGGTTTGTTTAGAGAAAACTTGGCTGGAGTGGGTGTGCAGAAGAGTAAAGAAGCCTTAATTCATTTGATCATTGTTAATAATGGGGGTATAATAAAAATTCTCTTGAGTGCAATGGAGCTCAAGAATGTGCTCCATGAGTGGAATACAGAAACTTTAGTATTTGGACTATTATCATTATTATAGTGCTTTGTATTTTGTTTGTTTGTTTAACACTATCTACTCTTCACTAGTTTAGATATGAATCAAAACAGCGAAGGATGTATGAAAAAGATTAGCAATGTGAATCTTGACAAACTTATAAATGACTTTTCACAGATAGAAAAGGTATGTAAAGGTAACAAACAATTGTAGAATATAAGGAAAAGTGTAACAGATTTTGTCAATGGAGGGAGTTAGGAAGAAAATATATATATATATACAAAAAAGAAGCAAGGTAAAAATAATGGGAATGTATTTTTTAAGCCCCTTCTCTCTCATTTTTAAAATCTGTATTTAGATTGTATGTGGTTGTAACTCATTAATACTAATATCAAAATGTTTGGGGGGCAAAGGAGCAAATAATTGATATACTTTTGCTAAAGTTAAAGGGGAAATACATATGTATATACCCAGGATGTCCATAAACTCAAGAGTGGTTTAGTAAGGATTGAAGTAGATTCAATCCTCAATCTCTTACTCTTATGACTAATTTCCTTTTTAGCCTTTCCTGTTCCATCTGTTCCCTTTTCTCTTTTGCCCAAAAGCAAACCTGTTTGAAGTCCCCCTCCCCAACTCTACACAAATTATATGTCAGACCATATCCTCAAGTATATACTAGGCTTTTTGTCTCCTCTGCCTGGGAGAGGAGTAGGAATATCTGTTGAGAAATGTAAGTGGATAAATCAGATTTGGGAAGTGGATTTGTGAAACAGGAATAGGAGGAAGAATAATCCCTACCTCTATTTTCTCTTTTTCTTATCATCCTTCTATATTCCTTCTTTTCCTCTGCACAATGTAGTATTGCCATCATAAAAAAATTTTCATGATGATGGGTATTTTCATATCATGAGCTTTTTTTCAACAATGGACTTGTATTTTTTTTTTAACCAAGTGATTCTGACCAAAGTAAGAGATGAGAGAGAAGGAAATAACACTTTGGTGGGAGAGGAACTGGTACAAAGCGTTTGGAGCTTAACTTGGAATTATCTCTCATATTCTTAGATATTTTAAATTAGAAATATTGTTCTTTTTTGATGTCATAATGGTATTGTGATTGTACTTTTGAGTCATCTCTTAGAGAGGCATATAAATGATAATATTTATCAAAGAAATAATATAGTGTCAAGGAGTTGCTTTGAGATAAATTCAGAAGTGATGAGAATAGAGAATGGGTAGAAGTATAGATTATACAGGATAGGTTATGAATTGGTGATTTTTGAAGGTGTTTGACTGGTACATGGCAGTTATTACATTATTCACAAAGATATATATTTGAGAACATTTATTCATTGTCTGTAATAGCAAAAAATGGGAACAGCACAAATTTTCCTCAATAGGAAACTATTTAAATAAATCATATTCATGAAAGAAACTCAATGCAGCTGTTAAAAAGAATGAGGTAAAACTTTTACATGCTTATGTGCCGTCATCTCTGAGAAAGTAGTACTAAGTGGAAAATCCAAGGTGCAGAACAGAGTATAATGTGACCCTTTCCTATAGTTGTGTAGTCATAAAATATTTTGGAAATATTTATAAGGAATGATTAATTTTAGGACTGGAGGTTAAATAGTTGGAAAGAAGGGAGTTCAAATTAGGTCATATTTTTACTTTTTATAACTTCCTATAACTGTTCACCTATTTTAACTTTTTATTATGTTACTCTTTAAATTAAAGATAAATTAGGAAGTTGACTTATTTAAAAATGTGTGCCAGACTTAATTATTAGACTTTCAGGTATTAAATGGTTTATACTTTCATATTCTTAGGTTAAAAAAAAATCAAAATAGCAGCATTGATTTGGTGATAAAATGAATTCTGTTTTTTCTATAGAAAATTATAGAATCCAATGGGAAGAACAATATCCTGGATATGCAGTTGGAAAAAGCTAACTGTTTATTAAGAGTAATGCAAACAAAAGAGGTCGCAATGAAACAAGGTTAGTTCTTTGCTGCCTATAGAAACAGTCATTCTAATGAGTGTGCTTTTTGCTATAACAGTAATTTTACATTTGTAAAATATTTTTAATTCACATAGAACTTTTCAGATTATCACTTCATTTTGTCCTTAATATAGCCCTGAAAGACTATATAGATAAGACTGGTATTATTATTCCACTTTGATAATGAAGAAACATGAACAAAGGAGAGTAATCTGTCTGCGTCCAATCAGCTGCTGCTGCTGCTGCTGCTAAGTCACTTCAGTCGTGTCCGACTCTGTGCGATCCCATAGATGGCAGCCCATCAGGCTCCCCCGTCCCTGGGATCCTCCAGGCAAAAACACTGGAGTGAGTTGCCATTTCCTTCTCCAGTGCATGAAAGTGAAAAGTGAAAGTGAAGTCGCTCAGTCGTGTCCAACTCTTAGCGACCCCATGGACTGCAGCCTACCAGGCTCCTCGGTCCATGGAATTTTCAAGGCAAGAGTACTGGAGTGGGGTGCCATTGCCTTCTCCAGTCCAGTCAGCTTAGAAATGACAAATCCAAGGCTCAGTCCAGGCGTTCAAACACATGGAAAAAGTACAGTTGAATTCCTGCCTCACAATTACACTAAAAGAAACTTCAGATGGGTCAAAAATTTTAGTGTTAGAAAGACGTTGTCCTAGTCCCGCTCACTTCTCAGACATCCATCCATGTGCTCTGCTCAGCTCCCAGCTGCCACCATCCCCCCTTGGGTCTACTCTGCCCCCTCTCTGTGCACCCCTTAGCCCTCAGGGAGCGTTGGAGCCCGGGCACCCAGCCTGGCATGGTGCTACTCGTTGAGAAAGTGGCATTGCTCTGCAGCACAAAGGTCTGAGACTACACTCAGTTGAACAAGCTACATGGCAACTTCACCCCAGGCCTGGTAGTGCTGGTCTTCCCATGCAACTCGTTCCGGGCATCAGGAGAACGCTAGGTACAAGGAGAGCCTGAGTTCCTTCAAGTTCAGAGACTTTTCCAGAAGTGTATGGTGAGTGGCATGCAGATGCACCTGCTCTGCACCTTCCTGTGGAAGGCCTTGCCCTGGGCCCCTGACAACCACTGTTTTCAACAGATTCCAAGCTCATCACTTGGTCTCTGTGTGCTGCAGTGATATTGCCTGGAACTTGGAGAAGTTCCCAGAAGGTGCATCTGTGCCCAACATGGAAACACTGCTGTCCCAGGAGCCCAGCTATGCCTAGGGCTCCCCTCCTACTTCTGCTGCTTACCAGTCACAGTGATACCCTCTGTGTGGGTTTCATCCATATTTCCTCTAAACCTGCGTGGAGAAACCACCTGATGACCAGGAAAATCCCCCTAGATGGATGCTAGTCTTGACTATCCCAGCCTCCCCTTTTGCAGACCAAGCCTCCTTACTAATAAAGTACTGGGCATCAGGAAAAGAAAAAAAGAAGCCATATGCATACACTTCCTTGTTATGTCAACTGAGCGGGCACATAATCCATAGCAACAAGCAAAACTAGCACCAAGTTTCTAATACTGTCTTATTACAAAAGGAACCAGGACCTCATGAAGAAATGGCTGATTCTAAGACAGGGGCAAGAAATGTATAAGTCTAAAGCATCTTGTAGTACCAGGAAATAAAGTGCTCAAAAAGGAAAATACTGCATAATAATGGGGTATGTCAAAGATACAGGACTCAAGTAAAAAAGTTCTCAAGGACCAAAGCTGGAACAATTTGAGCGACAAAATAAAGTAGTATTAGATTAAAACCCCAGGTATATCCATGAGTACATATTCATAAAAATAAATAATAAGTAAATGGAGTGAAGAGATAAATCTCTGCAGAATTCCAAATAGCTTATGTAAATGACTTGGCCTCAAAGAAATATGACGCAGCACTCATCAGGTGTGTGCTGTGTATAGTGATTTTCTTCACTGTAGTGAAACATATACTGAATGGAAAAGGGGGTGATAAAGAGTAATTATATAGTGGGGAAATCTGACGTACACAACTTAAGGCACCAAATCAGGGTCAACTTGATGTCATATTGATAGTAGTTACCCTTGCTGTGATGTGATGAAAATGGCACTTTACTTCTATGTTCTTCCTCCCTATAACCTCATCTCATCATGAGGTAAGCATCACATTCACATAGAGGGATATCTACAAAAGACCTGGCCAGTAGTCTGAAAAACTTAAGTGCATCAAAAACAAGAAAGCTCTGAGAAACTGTCACACCAAAGAGGACCTGAAGAAGACATGACAACTGAATGTAACGTGGTATTGTGGATGGAATCATAGAATAGAGAAAGGACGTTAGGTAAAAATTAAGAAAATCAGAGTAAAGTATCCATGTGTGCTAAGGCGCTTCAGTCCTGTCTGACTCTGTGCAACCCTATAGGCTGCAGCCCACCAGGTGTCTCTGTCATAAGATTCTCCAAGCAAGAATGCTGGAGTGGGTTACCATTTCCTTCTCCAGGGGGTCTTCCCGACCATTGGCAGGCAGTTTCTTTGCCACCAGTGCCACCTGGGAAGCCCGAGTAAAGTATAGATTTTAATTAATAATAATGTATCAACATTGGTTCATTAATTGTAACAAACATACTGTACTAAAGTAAGATATTAATAATAGGGGAAACTTAGCTAAGGATATTTCACAACTCTGTAGCATCTTCCCAAGTTTTCTGTACATCTGTGCTCATTCAACTCAGTCGTGCCTGACTCTTTGCAACCCTGTGGACTATAGCCCACCAAGCTCCTCTGTCCATGAGATTTTCCAGGCAAGAATACTGGAGCAGGTTGCCGTTTCATACTCCAGAGGATCTTCCCAACCCAGAGATCAAACCAGCATTGGCAGGCAGATTCTTTACCACCTGGGAAGCCTGTCTATATATCTAAAACTGTTCTGAACAATAAAGTTAATTAAAGGTCAAAAAGTGAAGCCACAATGGAAGAGACTATAGGGAGCTTTGTTTTTATGTTTTTAAGACTGGAGAAAGCCTTTCCAAGTGTGACATCTATCCGTGGATATCTGGTTAAACAAATTATGGTATATTTTGTAATGAACTACTATATAACTGATAAAAAGAATGAAGTGTCTTTATATGATATAGCATAATCTCCCACATATAGTAAATGAAAATAATAATGTACACAGCAGTGTATTATGATTTTTACAAAAATATATCTTAACACACAAACACCCTCTCCCCTGTATATTTGTAGATCCCTGGAAAGATAAACAGTGTCCTAGTAACAGTGTTTGCTTTAAGGGGAGGGAAACTGGTTAGTTTTGGGGCAGAGATTGTCAAGATATTCACTTGTCACTAAACTTGTGTTTCATGTATGTGTATTATTTGAAAAACATAATCAAATACTTCCTTAAAAATTAGTTACACTTATTCTAAATCTAATGACCTTTTTCTGAATAATACACAGTAGAAGTGAAAGAACAAGTGAGGATGATCTCTTAGAAAGCAGTGTATACTAATTCACTTAGGAAGGAATCACATGTGTGTGATTGGACTTGTTCAAAAGTAAATCATGATATCTTTATATTTTATTTTCTTCACTTGATATCAGACAAACAATGCCTTTGCCAGCTCAAGATGGTAACAATATTGATATTGAAGATCAAGTGCTGTTTAAAAAAAAGCCTTTTCATGCACATTTTATTTAATATTTCCAACTGATTTATGATATAGATATTAACGCCCAAATTGCTTGTAATGGTAGAGCCTAAATTTGACCTTAAAACAATCACTGATTTACTAAATTATACAATATAAGTGATAGCTTTTAATGTTCTGAGCTATAGTTTTTAAGAATTGGATAGGATAGTATTCTTCAAATTATACTGTAAAGTCCAACAGAAATGATGCATAGAAGTTTTGCAAAGAGAATTAAAAGCTATTATTCTAAAATAACGAATGATATTCTATTTTATGGGGCTTCCCTCTTGGCTCACATTTGGTAAAGAATCTGCCTGCAATGCCGGAGACCCAGGTAAAATTCCTTAATGAGCCAGTTTCCTGTTTTAAAAAATGTGTTTAGAGAGCCACCTTGTGTTCTAAATTTGAAAATACACAGTTTGGAAACATTCAGTATACTTTCAGTTTCAGGGTTCTGTTTTCAATTTGCTAATTACTGAGATAACATACTTTATGCATGCTGGATTCATGCTTCTAAAGGTGCAAGGACAAGTGATGGCAGGATCTATGCCTCCATTTTTAATTGCAGCAGCTAATACAGTAATATACATGAAGTAGGTAATATCAGTTGTCATTTAACCATCATTCTGTTACTGGGACTCAGCAACAGAACAAAATGGAGGATGGTGGGAACTTTGAGTTGGTGACAGGGGAGGTAGAGGGGGAAAGTGGGGGAGTAGAACCTTGTACTTGCATAAAGCTTTTAACTTCTACTGAATACTTTCTTTTCTATTAATGTAGCTGAAGTACATGGAGACTGAGTTATAGGACCTCTAACTGAAAATGGGAAGTTTTGAACTCTCCCCTCACAGTATTGGTGCTCTCATTTAGTTAATAAATACAAAAACTATTGAACACTTATGAAATAGTCATCACATTAGAAGTAAGGATTATCAAAATAAGTATCTTTACCTGAAAGAGTTCACTATCTAGTGGGAGAAACCATCTAACTAAAATGTAATGTGAATGGTGGATAAAAGCAATATAGACAAATCATGGGACACAGAGGAGAGAAACAGTAACAATGTTAAATATCTGTGAATGAATTTAGAATGTATACTTTTTCATTTGGTTGTCAGAACAACCTAATATAGGAGAAAAGTACATTACCCAGAGCATCATAGTTACACAGTAAAGAAGAAAAACACTCTAATCCAGTTCTTCTGATTCCAAATTTCATGGTTTCATCAGCATGTTATACGATTCCCGAGGAAGTCTTGAGTTGAGAGCACAGGATTTGAAATGTGAAAAACCTGTGTTCAAACCTAGACCTCCCATGTACTGTGGAATCTTTGTTAAGTTACCAGATGTCTATGCGTGACATCCTCCCTTTGTGAAATCAGGGTAATGATGCCAACTTCTCAGCAGCAGTTTGAATACTGATTATAATGTTTATAATGTACTTAATGTAATGCCTGACAGGGTAAATATTCAATAATAGTATTTTAATGTACCTAGATAACTTTTTATTGTTATATAAAAGTATGTCACACTAATACACAGTGGCTGAATATCCACTGTGGGCCTCTAAACCTGAATGAAAGAGAATCAGGTTCAATATTTAATAGCCATTAAGCCAAGCACATGAGAACAAAATTGCCTAATGTTTCTTTTTAAAAATACTGTTACTCTTTGTGATGTTTTCATCATTATATATTTAGCTACTATAATTGTAAACTTAAACTAGTGCAACCTGGATTTCTCAATCTTATAGTAAAAATGTGATAGCAATAACTATCACAGAGTCTTTCTCTGGCTCTATTCCTGCCCTCTTTCCAGGGCCTCTCACCTACTCAGATTAGTCTGAAGAAGTGATCCTGTGCTGATCTTCTTGGTGGTATTTTAAAGCAGTTAGAATCATTGATGTTAGTGCTGGACTGCTTGAGTTCATGTTGTAGCTCTACCATCTACAACTTTTAAGTGTGAGTTTGGACAATTTGCTATACTTCTATGTGTCACTTTCCTCCTATGTAAAAGTGAGGCAAATACTAGAATCAATGTCATAGAGTTAAAAGGGTTAAGTGAATTAATATTTGCAAAGCACTTAACATAGCAGTGTGTTATTATTTTCATACCACAGTTTCTCCATTTACTCCTTTCCTACCATTATAATGCCTGTCAACCAAATCACTTAACAAATATTTATGAAATGACTATGATGGACCACAACTCTTCTAAGTACTAGGGAGAAATGATAAACAAGATGGAAGACAGTCCCTGCTTTCCTGAAGCTTACAGCCAGGGGCTGCTTAAAGTTACAGGAGTCTCCACCACTGTGGCCCCGCTTCAGATGTTTAGCTGTTGCTGGTGATACCAAGAATATACATACTGAAAGCTTATTTGCACATATTGGGCTTGATTGCACAGAATTCTCCGATTATGCAAGAAGACTGGCACCAGAGTGACTGATGTCTTGTAACCCAACACATTGAGTTTTTACTCTTTGTCGATACTCCCTTGTCCTAGGACTCAGGCAAGAGGACAGGTTAGAGGACAATGAGGAAGAAAAGCATTATCTTCTCCCAAGTGACACTTGCTCACCAGTTCTGACTCTGTATCTTTGAACAGAACTTCATGTTCCTTGACTCTCTTTCCTTGGAATGTTCTGACTCTCTTTCCTCGGAATGTTCTTTTTATGGAAAAGCCACTTGGATACATGCCTCACAGTCCTCCAGATATGTCCAAATGTGCCTTATTTCTAGGGCAGCTGTTGCTAATGGCACATAGAGGGAATCCCTACTTTACTGGGGTTTTCATGCCTTAGAAAACTCATAACAAAATCATGGAGTGTGTTTGACTTAAAGACTGATTTAAAAAGTGTATGATGGCTAACAAACACATGAAAAGATACTTAACATCACTCATTATTAAGAGAAATACAAATCAAAACTACAATGAGATACCACCTCATACCAGTCAGAATGGCCATCATAAAAAAAAAAAATCTACCAATAAATGCTGGAGAGGGTGTGGAGAAAAGGGAACACTCTTGTGTTGCTGGTAGGAATGTAAACTGATATAACCAGTATGGAAGATGGTATGGAGATTCCTTAAAAAGCTAGGAATAAAACCACCACATGACCCAGCAATCCCACTCCTAGGCATATACCCTAAGGGAAAAAAATGGAAAAAGACACATGTACCCCAATGTTCATTGCAGCACTATTTACAATAGCTAGAACATGGAAGCAACCTAGATGTCCATCTACAGATGAAAGGATAAAGCAGCTGTGGTACATGTATACAGTGGAATACTACTCAGTCCTAAAAAGGAAAACATTTGAGTCAGTTCTGAGGTGGACGAACTTAGTGCCTATCATACAAAGTAAGTCAGAAAGAGAAATATAAGTATTGTATATTGACACATATATATATATATGGAATCTAAAAAGATTGCTTTGATGAATTTACTTTCAGGGCAGCAATGGAAAAACAGAGATAGAGAACAAACTTATGGACATAGAGGAGGGGAGGAGTGAGAAGGGGAGGTGTATGGAGAGAATAAAATGGAAATTTACAATACCATATGTCAAATAGATAGCCAATGGGAATTTTCTGTATGACTTGGGGAACTCAAACAAGGGCTCTGTGACAGGCTGAAGGGCAGGATGGGGAGGGAGATGGCAGGGAGGCTTGGGAGGGAGGGTACATGTGTACCGAGGGCTGATCCTTGTTGATGTAGGACAGAAAACCACAAAATTCTGTAAAGCAATTACCCTCCAATGTAAAAAAAAAAAAACAAGTGTGTATTATATAACTTATTTTCAGATACCTGGTTGCTTTATTAAGTCATAATTGTCAATTAAATATTATTTTAAGTATTTTCTAACTTTGAGGTAATAATTTCAAAACGAAAGTAAATATTCAAATAGATTTATCTTTTATGTTTTAGAATGTGCTACTCTTCATGATATGATAAAAGGGCTGCAGCATACCATTGAAAGTCAACATAATTTGAAGGGTAAGTTAGAAAAAAATTAAAATCTAAAAAAAAATATGGTTGTGTTTAAGCATCTTTAAGAATAGAAAGTTTTTACATTGGTGACAGTAATCTCTTAATCTGATCTTGTTAAATTTATCAGCTAAGGGCAGGATTCCTTACTACTCAATATCTTCCTAAATTATTGTAACATAAGAAATGTCATGCTGAACAGAACAATTCGGTCATATTCTGACAAGAACATCAGGGTTTTATAGTTGATTATAATAATTCTCTTTATTATTTTAGAAAGGTTAGAAGTATATTTATTCTCAGTAGTATTCTTGGTCTTTAATAACCTTGTGTTCAGTTTTGAAAGATGGGTATATGAGTAATTACATCATGAGTATTCTATTCAAACTTCAGTGATAGTTTAGTTTACTATTTAATTTCTGTCATTAAGTCAGGCTTTATTTGTGTAAATGAAGCTAACATCTTCAGCTTGTCTCACTTGGATAGTCATGCTAAGCCAATAGGCCACCATTGACAAAACAAGGCAACCAAGTGTTTTGTCTTGCTTTAATTTAGCTACAGTGCAATGTTAGTGGCATTTTCCTCTACTATAATTAATTAATAAAAGTCGTTCAGTCGTGTCCCACTCTTTGTGAACCCATGACCATACAGTCCATGGAATTCTCCAGGCCAGAATACTGGAGTAGGTAGCCTTTCACTTTTCCAGGGGATCTTCCCAACCCAGGGATTGAACCCAGGTCTGCCGCATTGCAGGTAGATTCTTTACCAGCTGAGCCACAAGGGAAGTCCAAGAATACTAAGAATACTGGGGTGGGTAGCCTATCCCTTTTTCTAGGATCTTCCTCTACTATATTAGAGTTTAAACTAAACTGCCTCTAAGTTCTCATAAAACTGACACCAAACAATACGAATTTTTTATCTTAGTCCTCTGCTTTTCTCATAATGAAACTACTTTACATATGTAGGGGAGATACAATACTGACCTTACATGGTATTTATTTGATTTCATGTGTTATTCCTTATAGTCTTTTAAGAATTACTATTAGTTCTTATTTTTCCCCGTTGCTTTACCTTAAAATATTTCCTCAAGTGTTAATGAAACAAATATAGAAACTGGATCAGAAGACTTCACACGTACACCGCCCAACAGCATCTGCAGTTCATAAGGATTCGTCTCCATGTTAATACACTACTAAGAGCTGTTCTGGAGATCAAGAAGGGTAGTAGATAGGGAACCATACCATCTCCAATATCTCTTTTTAAATTTTTTCCTGCAGATGTCTGATTATGGTATGTCCCATAGGTTTTTGCTTGACTTGGTTCTAGCATCCTGCTCATTTTTTCCCAGTATTTGATCCCTATCCCACACCTGGTTTGGGCTTTCAATTTTCCATCTCAGTGCCAATGGCTCAGAACAACTTTTCCTTTCTCTGACTAAATATGACACCTAGCTGCATTTTTTTTTTTAATGTACCTGTTCATAATCCTTTACAGGATTCAACTCTTTCCAGGAGTTTAACTCTTTCCAGGATTTTGTTCAAATAAAACATCTACCAGAAATTAACATTAAATACTTTGAAGTTCCAGAAAGTTGATAATTATAAACATGTTAAACATATTGCTTTATAAGAGATTATCAAATATCAACCAATAGTCAAGAATATCATATTTTCACAGATACGGTAGTACAGATCTTTTAATAATCCACTTCTGAAAAATGGATATGCTGTGCTGCCTCTCAGGAATAGTGATTCACTGATTTCATTTGTCCAGTGCTTCTACAGGCTTTGATCAATGTGATAGATGTGAACTACCTGTCTGTCTTCTCTTTCATCTGTTTGATTCTCAAGATTGTATGGATAATTTGCTTAGCAAGGTTACAGTGGTTGTAAATGTCTGCCTCCCTAGAAACTATTTCCTTTTCTTAATATAAACCTGACTTTTTTTTCTAAAATTCATTCTTAATCCACGTGATCATATGCCTCGGGAGAAGTTAGTTACACCCCAACTCCAAGGGAGGGCTTCTGAAATATTTTCCTCTCTTCCAAAAAACTGTTCTGGTTGTTGTTAAGTCTGCATATAATGCCTGAAATTGTTGCAGACTGTTTGCTTTCAACCTTAAAGTGATGACAACATTGAGGAGAGCAGTAAGGAGAGACTAAAAGGACATGGTGTCTTGACTGCATTATTGAGTTACTGAACCAGCTGCCCTCTAAACTAAAGAGTTTCTTCAGCCACTATGAGAGAAATGATACCTCCCTTTACTCTCAATCCATCAGTCTTTTCAGTAGGTACTTATGGGCTGTGTAAAAGATGATCCATTGAGATGCAGAAAGAAAACAACACAATTCCTATTAATGCTTATTTTTTATTAAAAGTAGTCATGTACTAGAGAAGGAAATGGCACCCCACTCCAGTACTCTTGCCTGGAAAATCCCATGGACGGAGGAGCCTGGTAGGCTACAGTCCATAGGGTCATGAAGAGTCAGACACGACTGAGTGACTTCACTTTCACTTTTCACTTTCCTGAATTGGAGAAGGAAATGGCAACCCACTCCAGTGTTCTTGCCTGGAGAATCCCAGGGACAGAGGAGCCTGGTGGGCTGCCGTCTATGGGGTCGCACAGAGTCGGACACGACTGAAGCGACTTAGCAGCAGCAGCAGTCAGTCATGTATGGATGTGAGAGTTGGACTCTAAAGAAAGCTGAGTGCCGAAGAATTGATGCTTTTGAACTGTGGTGTTGGAGAAGACTCTTGAGAGTCCCTTGGACTGCAAGGAGATCCAACCAGTCCATCCTAAAGGAGATCAGTCCTGGATTTTCATTGGAAGGGCTGATGCTGAAGCTGAAACTCCAATACTTTGGCCACCTCATGTGAAGAGCTGACTCACTGGAAAAGACCCTCATGCTGGGAAAGATTGAAGGCGGGAGGAGAAGGGGACAACAGATGGTTGGATGGCATCACCGACTCAATGGACATGAGTTTGAGTAAACTCCAGGACTTGCTGATGAACAGGGAGGCTGGGCGTGCTGCAGTTCATGGGGTCGCAAAGAGTCGGACACAACTGAGCGACTAAACTGAAGGCAAATAATTTGATGAAAATTTAATAATGGAATGTTATTCCTTATTCTTTCTGCATATCAGTTATACATCATTTATGATACACAAGATTCTTCTTCTCCCAAGGAGAGTAGGAGTTCTAAAACTAAACAGTTGCATCTTTATTTTTTTCTCATCTCAGTGTACTGATATGTAGTACAGTCTACATGGACCTGCTTAAGAGGGTTTATACCTTATATTAGCTACTTACAATCAAAAAATCCTCTCAAACTGGACAGTAGCTTTAAGAAATAAAACATGTTTGACAATAGTACTAATAATGCAAGCACAAATCAGCAATAAAAAAGTAGCAAAAAAAAAAGTAGCAGAGCTGTCATTTCTACCCTTGTACAAGTTCAGACACATTAAAAAGTTTAAAAATAACGAAAAACTATCATAACTGATGAAGTGTCAGCCAATGGTGGCCAAGTATAACTGCCTTTGAAAAAATTAATCTATAGCAGGACTGTTTGCAAATGAATATTTAGAAATGGTTCCATCATTAAGTGATTGGGAGCCAAAAATCTGTCAACTTTAAATATTTTTACTTGTGTATTAAATTTGGCATAGAAATGCTAAATTCAATTAAAAATTCTTCAAACAATGATCTAACAATGATTCTCAACCCTTTGTTAAATGTTTGTTTTCAAAAATCTTTTGAGAGGCTTATAATAACATCAAGGAAGATGGATTTAACAGAATTTCAAAAACAAATCACTTTTGCATAATCAGTGTTTGGGACTGAAAAATGAGTACCTTAGGCCCTTCATATCTGCAGGTCCTGCATCCATGGATTCAACCAACCCAGACTGAAAATACTTGAAAAAAATTCGGAAAGTTTCAAAAAAGCAAAACTTGAATTTGCCAAGGGCTACTAACTATTAATGGCAGAAAGCAAAGAGGAACTAAAGAGCCTCTTGATGAAGGTGAAAGAGGAGAATGAAAAAGCTGGCTTAAAACTCAATATTAAAAAAACTGAGATCATGGCATCCAGTTCCATTCCTTCATGGCAAATAGAAGGGAAAAACATGGAAGCAGTGACAGATTTCCTCTTCTTGGGCCCTAAAATCACTCAGGATGGTGACTGCAACCATGAAATTAGAAGACGACTGCTTCTTGGCAGGAAATCTATGACCAGCCTAGACAGTGTATTTAAAAGCAGAGACATCACTTTGCTGACAAATGACAAAGGTCCATCTAGTCAAACCTTTGGTTTTTCCAGTAGTCATGTACAGATGTACCATAAAGAAGGCAGAGCACCAAAGAATTGATGCTTTCAAACTGTGGTGCTAGAGAAGACTCTTGAGAGTCCCTTGGACAGCAAAGAGATCAAACCAGTCAATCCTAAAGGAAATCAAGACTAAATATTCATTGAAAGGACTGATGCTGAAGCTGCAATGATTTGGCCACCTGATGCGAACAGCTTACTCATTGGAAAAGACCCTGATGTTGGTAAAGATTGAAGGCAGGAAAAGAGGGCAACAGGATGAGATGATTGGAGGGCATCACTGATTCAATGGACATGAACTTGGGCAAAGTCCAGGAGATGGTGAGGGACAGGAAGGCCTGGCATGCTGCAGTCCATGGGGTCACCAAGAGTTGGACATGACTTGGTGACTGGACAACAACAAAAGTAACTGTTTACATTGTATTTATAACTATTTACATAGCACTTACATTGTATTAGGTGTTATAAGTAATCTATTAGAGATAAAAAAATATTAAAAAGATATACAGGATGTGCATGTTGCTGCTGCTGCTGCTGCTAAGTCGCTTCAGTCGTGTCCGACTCTATGCAACCCCATAGACGGCAGCCCACCAGGCTCCCCCGTCCCTGGGATTCTCCAGGCAAGAATACTGGAGCGGGTTGCCATTTCCTTCTCCAATGCATGAAAGTGAAAAGTGAAAGTGAAGTTGCTCAGTTGTATCTGACACTTAGCGACCCCATGGACTACAGCCTACCAGGCTCCTCCGTCCATGGGATTTTCCAGGCAAGAGTACTGGAGTGGGTTGCCATTGCCTTTATGCAAATACTACATCATTTTATGTAAGGGGCTGGAGTATATCCATGAATTTTGGTACCCACAGCGGTCCTGGAACTAATCTCCAATGGAAACCCAAGGATGACTGTGTTATGGTTTAGTAAGTGCAGCCAGTGATGCATTTTTACCATCAAATCCAAGTATCAAGACAGCCTGAATATTAAAAATATTTTCATAATCAAAGAGTTAAATCAACATTGTAAAAGCTACTGATGCATTTCCAGTGGCATTATCTCACTAAAATTTATTAACAATAATAGTGATTCAATAATTTTAAAGTTTTATAACAGTGCTTTAAGTAATATTAGAATAAATTAACATTTTTTCCTCTTTAGTTCACCTTAACTTCTACTTGTATCCATTTTAAGAATTATATACAGTAATAAAATGACATATATATGTAATTTATAAATAACTAGACAAGAATTGGGGTGTACATTCTCATTATTTTTATTAACAGGACACACAATTATGAGAGTTTAGAGAATATTAGTTAAGAATACTTCATCTGTTTGTCACTACTTTTTAGGTTTTGTGATTTTGTTATTTATGTTGGCCCGCCTATTCCCTCTTAATATTTCCCAGTTACATCTGAGATAGTGGGTGATCCCTCTTACTATTCCCTGATGGCTCAGTAGTAAAGAATCTGGCTGCCGATGCAGGAGACTTGGGTTTGATCCCTAGGTCAGGAAGATCCCCTGGAGAAGGAAATAGCAACCCACTCCAGTATTCTTGCCTAGAGAATCCTATGGACAGAGGAGCCTGGTGGGCTACAGTCCATGGGGTTGCACAGAGTCAGACATGACTTAGCAACTGAACAACAGCAAACTGTCTGTGGCAACAGTGCTGGAACTCCGTAACTTATGGGAAAACCTGAGTCTCTCGTTCTCGTGACTGGGTGATTAAGTCAAATATATTTTCTGAGATGTTCTCATTGTCAAGGACCAAAGGAGCTCTTCATTTATTACTGCTAACCTGGCACAGAGAAGGAAAGTCAGGAAACAATATTTAATGACATCTGTTATGCCGTCTATCAGGCTGGAAAAAGGCAAGGGCCCGTTGTATAGATTATGCAAGAGTGTTGGCAGCCCTTTATACTGTGAGCCTCTGTTTTCTTGTTGCTCCATTACCCTATCCTCTGCTTCCCAATTTGGTCTTTATACTTCAAAGAATGAATTCATTCTATCTTTGAAGTAATATGTGTTTGGAGTTCAGGATATGAACATAAAATAGAGTATGATTCATCACAATATGTCATAAATGATAGGAAAATTTTTATATTGTTTCTTATATTATTGTAAATACATTATTCTATATTCTACTTTAGGAGAATCTCAGTAATTCACTACATGAGAGATAGTGACATTATACCTGCTAACTTATCAGTGGTTATTACTGTCCAGGCAAAGAAAACAAGATTCAGGGCTCTTTTTCCACTAGAGGAGAATTATTGCAATATAACCAGCCCTAGATCAATTGAATTTCAGGAATTTAAACACATTGGCAGTGAAAAGAGAAAAAAAGAGAGATGTGAAATCAGCCGAAAATACAGAGCACCTCCAAAATCAGTAGAATTCAAACATATTTGCCAATTTTCTATAATTTATTACAACTTAATATTGCTTTTTTCCTGTCTGAACTGAGCCTGAATAACTTAAATTTACTGGAGACTATATACTCTAAAAGAGTGGATTTTAAGGAAGACATTGTTAGGGACAGTGCAGCTTTAGTGTACAAAATTGTGTTAAACAAAATGATGTAGTCAAAACTGATCACTGATCAGAATGTTTTAAATAGATCAAAAGCATATATTCAGTGTTATTCTATAAAAGAATTGTGTGAGAAACTAAGGTAATCCATGGTCAACTACTACTTAAGAAAAAAACAATGCTTACATGAAAATTAGTTTGAAAACTGTAGACATAGTTTTTTCAACATAATTGTGAGAAAGACCTTAAAATAATCAGACTTGTTAGCTTATAGTACATCTTTTGAAGAATGCCATCATATTTATATAAGCATATTCTAAGTATGGGGAAATGACTTCTTATGAATATATACTGTAGAATCTTCATTATTTAAAAATTGCCACCTTCCAAGAGAGATTTCTTAAAGGAACATTAAAAGGAAGGTAAAGAACAAAGCCTATAAATAATTGAGGCTACCAACATAATTTTCAGGGCACAGTGCAAAGTGAAAATGTGTAGCCCATGTTCAAAAAGCAGGGGAAAAAAATAACATCAAAGGTTCTGAAATATAAAGCTTCTTCCTTTCTTTTGTTGTCTCGTCAGGATATTTTATTTATCGCTCTCAGTGAAAAATGCTTTTAATTTTAATTATGAGCATGAATTTTACTATTCATCTTTCTATTGTACAACCTAGTTTTAAATTAAAAGAACACAACTCATATGTGGAAGTACAGAATACATGATTAATACTTCATAGTTTATACTTGTATATCTATTTCATTCTTACCAGAATAGTGGAAATGCTGCACAAAACTACCTCAACCATTTTTCATTCATTTTCATTCTTGAGACATTCACATTCTACCAACACTCTCTACCTTCTGCTTACTGATGAGTAAAAAAAGACTGAAATGAAAAATAACTATGAATTTCCCTATTTTTCCCTTTTGTTCCATGTCATCATTTTTTGTTTGGCTAATAGAAGTAACAGAAGTAGTAAGAAAGGATCTGATAGAGTTGCTTGTTCATTCATGTTTCTTAGAAGACCATTTCTGTCTTTCTGGATTTAAAGCAAAGTCTAGCTCAGGTTGAAGAGCAATTCCTTGTCAAATATCAGGACCAGGTGGACGCTACAGTGATCAAGATGCTATTTGAATTTATCTCTACTCCAGCCAGTGCAGCAGGAGTCTTATACCTTAAGGAAATAGAGATATGTGTTTGAAATTCTAATGTAAAATCTAGGAAGATGATGAAAAAGAGCAGTGCCAACAATAATAATATAACATGGATTATAATAATAATATAACATGGATTATACTACAGATGAAAGCCAACAAAAAGCCAACTGAGGTGCAGTATGAAATATTAAGGAGGTTAGCTATTTCTTCAGTAGATGACTTTAATTCATAGGTAAGTTATGTGCTTCTGTTTAGCATAATTACAGATATGCCAAAGCTAGATACTAACATAACATTTAGATGGGTTGACCAGTATTTCTGGCAGAGGGAAAACTTACCATCATTAAAATGTCATTTTCCTGAATTTAATATACACATTTCACGTAGTTTAAATTAAAATATTGAATTTAGGGGTAAAGGAAAAGATTGCATAAGCTAACCTTACAGTTCATTTAACAGAAGAAACAAAAAAAAAAACAAAGTATGAAAAATAAGAAGAACGTAAGGGAGGAGGACTTCCACTACCAAAAAACAGCATGCTCTGAAGCCATTGTAATGAAATCAATATGGTATTGGCATAAAAAGTGAAAAATACATCCATGGAAAGAATGATCTAAATTCTAGAAACAGGCCCCAATATTTGCTAACTTAATGTATGATGCAAGGAATATTTCAATTTATTGAAAAAGAATTGATATTTTAAAGTATGGTACTGGCACATACCAGTAAAGTATGTGCTGGAAAGTTTTCCAACCATATCAACAGTAAATTCCAGATGGATTTAAAAAAACACTTTAGTGCAAAAAAGAACAATAGAAACTTAAAATCCAGGAAAAGCATACAACCTGGAGCTGAGGGTATCATCTTAACCAATCTGGGAAGCTCAGTTACTATATAAAGAAAAAAAAAAGACCTAACACACTTTCTTAACAACAATGCAACAAAAGTACAAACAACAACAATGTAAAAAGAACTCTGCATGCTATGTGTAAAACAAGTCAAAAAGCAAATAATTTATTTGAAATAAAAGTGTTTTCAAATACCAACTTAGTTTATATCTACAATACAAAGAGCTCTACAAATTGATCAGCAGGAACAAAGAATTTTTAAATGGGCACCTTAAATGTCTGGCTCAGGTACAGATCCTTGCTCTGTTTCAAACCCTCAGTTCAGTTCAGTCTCTCAGTTGTGTCCGACTCTTTGCAACCTCGTAAATCGTAGCACGCCAGGCCTCCCTGTCCATCACCAACTCCCAGAGTTTACTCAAACTCATGTCCATCGAGTTGGTGATGCCATCCAGCCATCTTATCCTCTGTCCCCTTCTCCTCCTGCCCTCAATCCCTCCCAGCATCAGGGTCTTTTCCAGTGAGTTAACTCTTCGCATCAGGTGGCCAAAGTATTGGAGTTTCAGCTTCAGCATCAGTCCTTCCAATGAACACCCAGGACTGATCTCCTTTAGGATGGACTGGTTGGATCCCTTGCAGTCCAAGGAACTCTCAAGAGTCTTCTCCAACACCACAGTTCAAAAGCATCAATTCTTCAGCGCTCAGCTTTCTTCACAGTCCAACTCTCACATCCATACATGACCAGTGGAAAAACCACAGCCTTGACTAGACGGACCTTTGTTAGCAAAGTAATGTCTCTGCTTTTTAATATGCTATCTATGTTGGTCATAACTTTCCTTCCAAGGAGCAAGCGTCTTTTAATTTCATGGCTGCAATCACCATCTGCAGTGATTCTGGAGCCCAAAAAAATAGTCTGACACTGTTTCCACTGTTTCCCCATCTATTTCCCATGAAGTGATGGGACCAGATGCCATGATCTTAGTTTTCTGAATGTTGAGCTTTAAGTCAACTTTTTCACTCTCCTCTTTCACTTTCATCAAGAGGCTTTTTAGTTCCTCTTCACTTTCTGCCATAAGGGTGCATTTGCACATCTGAGGTTGTTGATATTTCTCCTGGCAATCTTCAAACCCTCACCACACACTAAATCAGGACTGACTTTTTCCTGATCTAAGTATATCTGATTTTCCTTAAAACACCTAGTGATTAACAAGAGTGAATATATAAAAATGTGAAGCACCCCTCCGTCTCCATCATGCCTTGTCAAGAGAAGAGTTTTGATTAAAAAAAAAAATGTCAAAATTATGATAGGTATGAAATAGTAGGGCAAATTGAAGATGCAAAACTGTATTTTACTTAAATTCATTTTTTCCTAAGTTTTACTTAATAGGGCATTATATAAATAAAACTATGGTTCTCAATAATGTTGCTCAAAGATTAAACCTTCCTTTCCTTCTAGTTTAGCTTAGCTTAGGATATCAACTCATCTTCTTTTTTTAAATATTTATTTATTTGGCCACACCAAGTCTTAGTTGCAGTGTATGGGATCTAGTTCCCTGACCAGGAATCGACCCCTGACTCCCTGCATTGAGAGCTCAGAGTCTTAGCCACTGGACCACCAGGGAAGTCCCTCATCTTTTTTGGACAGTGGTTTTGTTTCCCTCACCTATCCTAGAATACAAACTATACTAATCCTCAAATACAGATCAATCCAGCCATATACTTGTTTGACTTACAGTGCTATAGGCACTGAAGGCTATTGGTAAAAAAAAAAACATAAATTGCAAACCCATTTTAATTTGAGTCCCAGTTTCACATATACCCTAAATTTATCCAGGCTTTTAAATTTTTCATTCTTTAAGTCCCCAACTTTAAATATTTCTCTTTGAACCTACTATACTTTCTATTTCATAGAAAAAATGAAAACTTTCAGACATAAACTACCTGATTTTCTGTCACCCACTACCCCCTCTTCCGACTGCAGTTCCTCCAGTGTATTCATACACAGACATATCCTTACTTCTTCCTCCTTTGCTTTGAAGGAAAAAAATCCTTCTTCCTATCCAAAGTTATTTTTCTACTTAACTCTTATCTCTCTTCACCTCTCTCTTCTGGGATGTTGCATCTTCTGTTGTCCCTTCCTTTCTCTCTTTCATTTCCCTCTTTCTATTGGTCATTCCTCTCAGCTTTTAAACAACTCAGATCTCTCCCATCTTTTCAATAAACACAACAAAGTATCCTTGATTTTGGATTTATTCCCTCCAATTACCCTCACTCTTTCCTTTTGCAATAGAATCTCAAGGGAATAGTCTGCACTCACTATCTCTATTTCCTTCCCCTCATCTAGTCTTTGGGCTTCCCTGATAGCTCAGTTGGTAAAGAATCCACCTGCAATACAGGAGACCCCTGTTCGATTCCTAGGTCAGGAAGATCCACTGGAGAAGGGATAGGTTACCCACTCCAGTATGCTTGGGCTTCCCTTGTGGTTCAGCTGGTAAAGAATCCACCTGCAATGTGGGAGACCTGGGTTTGATCCCTGGGTTGGGAAGATCCCCTAAAGAAGGGAAAGGCTACCCACCTCAGTACTCTGGGCTGGATTAGTCATACATGGACTATACAGTCCATGGGGTTGCAAAGAGTCGGACGTGACTGAGCCACTTTCACTTTCACTTCACTTTTCACCTAGTCTTCAACTTAGAACAATTGGGCATCTCCCAAAGATTTCAGATTCAAAGTTCTCTCATTTCACCTTTTTATTGCATTTACTGCCATGGATTATAACCCCCATAAACTCTCTTCTCTTATTAACACCCTCTCCTGCATCTCTGGACACTTCTTAGTCTCCTTTATAGGATAGTCTTCCTTTAGCCACTTCTAAATGTTTCTCAGCCTATAAGAAATATTCTCCTGGATATCTCAAGCATTTCAAATTTGGCATGATAAAGATAGAGATTCATCATTCTACTCCTAAAAATCTTCCCCTTTTAATTTTTCCCAACTTGATTAACAGTTTTCATCCATTCAAATCAGAAACCTAGAAGGCAAAGGTTCCCCTTTCGCTTTTGCTGCTGCTATCCAACCAGTATTAAGTCTCCTGGTAATTCTATCATCTATATAGTTGTCTTTATTTTCCAACATCTCCTACTGCCAGTGACCTAATTTAGGCTCCCATTGTTTCTTACTTGATCTATTGCTGATTTATGGACATCCTCTGGGGTCAACCCCTTCCCTATTCGTCCTCCGCACTGCCAGATAATCTTTTTGAACATGTAACTAATCATTTCGTTTCACTGTTCAGAATTCTTTGATGAGTCTATAACCTATAAAATTCAAAGTTTTTCACCCAGAATCTGTCTACCTCCTATAAAGTTACTTTCCCAATCTATTTAACACATTCTCCTTATAATTTACACTCCAACAATACTGTACTTGAATTGTAATTTTCCCAAATGTGCTGTACTGATTCAAGTCCAAAGTCTTCTGGATAGTTTTCTGTATCTAGAATGCATCCCTCCAACTTACTATTTAAGTCTCAGATCAAGTGCTTCCTCGTCTATAAACTCTTTCCTGACTTAGAAATGACCTAAGCTTTTCTTCCATATCTCCCCACCATATTTCAGACACGCTGCCATTATAAAACAGTTATCACAGCATTATCATAACTGCCTACACATCTGTCTTACCACTAGGCTGTAAGTTCTTTGAAGAGCAATAATTTTTTTGTTTCAGCATTCCCAATGTCATGCACAGAGCTTAATGTGTAGTAGATTTTGTATTCACATGTTTAATACATACATGAACAGAAACTTGATGGGTTAAAAATATTCCCATATTATTTGAAAAGTTCTGTATATTATAATACTCTTCGATGACTTTTACACAGGTGAAAATGAACAACTAAAAAGAAATGCTGATCTTATGAAAGAAAAGTTTAAAGTGCATGAACAGGTGAGTTTGTGTGTCTTTATAGTCAATCAAATCCCTGTGGAGCATTGTCTTCCCAAATTAGAAAAAAAAAAGTCATTTTTCATTAATATAGGCAGCCAAAAAGATACAAGTTTTGAAGACCGTCAGTGTTTTATAGACTAATGCACTAGTATATTGCTTGCATTACTTTTTCTTTCGACAAAAAGGGATGCAACAATTTTGCCATTTATTTTAAAGTTATGTTTGAGTTTTTATTCTTTGGTATACTCTTAATTAGCACTTCATAAAACCTTTTTTATGATAAAGTGAATGCCTTCAGTATTTATGATTTGAGTTATCTATTGAAATTTTATGGCACCATCCAAATGAAGAGAGCATTTTGTGTGGGTCACCAATTAATTTTCTCCCAAGAGCCAGCATACACTTTGTTACTTTTTCTTCTCTCCTATAAGAACAGCATCATGATAGTAATTATAGAACATAAAACATAAAATATCCTCAATGAATATAGTTCCCACCCCTCTGCCCTTTGGGAGGTTTATTATGTGAGTTTTTTCTCATCTCCCAAGAGCCAATATGTCAAACTCTGGCAGATCTAAGATTTCCAAAACTCAGCTTAGATATGTATCCACCTTAGAACTTCGACTTGAAGGATCATCTCTGTTTCAATCTGGTTCTTCACTTAAAGAGCCTTTGAAGAAACACAAGCTAATTCTCTAAACATGTCAGAGCTTCTAGGTAATACTCAGGAGTAATGAATGGCATCTGATGTACTCTTGGAAAATTTAGCTTCTCATCACCAATTTTGAAATAATTTAAATATCTCTGGGTTATATCCCATTCTTTATATTTCCTTTATGTCTTTCCTTTATTTTTCCATCCTTTTCATATCTTTACATTTCAACAATAACTGTGAAGTCAAGGTGTAACTGGAACAGAAAGGGGGAAAACTTCTGCCTCCTTTCTCTTCTAATGTCAAGTTGTAGAATACTTCTTTGTCTAAAATAATATGAATCTTCAGAGGGGTGGGAATGACAGAATAAACACTGTAACCCAAGATTCTGCACTTATTAACTGCTGTCCAAAGCAAACTAAAGATAACCTCAATCTAATGAACATTCTCTAGTACAACATCTCCAGGCACATCCAAGACATATGGAGAACCACTCCCTAGAAATAAACTTAGGAGTTACTTAACAGCCATATTTATGAGACTGGAAGATTTGTAACTTGTATATGAAGAATTCTTAAGTTTTATAGGAAAATAACCTGAAACTGTCCCTTGGCATTTAAAGTTGTCAAGAAAGCAAATGAAAAGAAGGCAATCAAGAAGAACCTGTTGGAATTTTGTTCCCTTAAGAAGAAGAAAGGATTGGACTCCTTGGGGCTGTTACAGGTTATACTAGAGGAGAAGAACCTAGTGAGATGCAGCCTGGTACCAACCCAGACATTTAAGATAGGCTTCATGCGTCAAGACTATAGTGAAAACCCTCAGTCTTACCAAACTAATGGCAACATGTCAGGTGGGAAAAATCAATGGAGAATGAAAAGACATGTAGACATTTGTCTCCTAGAGTTTCCCAGAGCAGCAACTGCTTAGCATACCCATCTGAGTCAGGGGTCATTTATGAAAGCCATTGTGTAGTTGCCCAGCTAGAAGTCTAGATACATGCATAGGAAAAATATCACAGTCTATGAGATTGACCCCTTCAGTCACCTACCTAACTTTAATCAAAGGCAATGGTTGGGTAGGTTCAGCCATTCCTGCAAGTTTTCTGGCAAACTTAGTGGCACAAGTAGGAATCCTAACTGTATCCTCTTGAATTTAAGGAAATTTTTAATTTTTAATTATATATATAAGTTAATCTTTATTTTTAATTATAGCTGCTTAAACCAGTGGATCTTGACTTTTTTTAATCTCCTCAAATACCTGAATATACTGAATATCTATTAAAACCCATGAACCCTGATTTTTTAAAAAGTGCTCAAAAGGGCACATGCATGCACACAGACATGATTTTGCATACAATTTCAGGAAGTTAACAGACCCTTGAAAACCCTTTATCTGGGTCTAGGGTAAGAACCTCTAACAGATAATTCTTATTAGTATTCTTATTCATTGACTATATATCAAGGGATATATGCCAGGAGGTAGGAATACAACAGTGAGTAAAAACAAAATCCCTGCTTTTACAATGTTTAACACACATGTGCCCAGTCATGTCCAACTTTTTGCGACCCTATGGACTATAGTCCACCAGGCTCCTCTGTCCATGGGATTTTGGCAAGAATAGTGAAGTGGGTTGCCATTTCCTACTCCAGGGGATCTTCCTGACCCAGGGATCAAACTCTCGTTACCTGCATCTCCTGCACTGATAGGTAGATTCTTTACCACTGGGTGCCACCTGGGAAGCCTTACCATATTTATTAGAAGATTTTTCTGGGCCTCTTGCCTTCTCCATTGTCTCTTTCTTACTATCCCACTTCTCTTTTATTCTCCCTTCTTTCCTTTACTCCTCTCCATTTAGAAATATACCTCGGAAAAATTGAAAGTTTAATCTCTCTGGTGGATTTCTCTTTGCACACTTCCACAGTGCCACTCTCCAGGGACTTCCCTGGCGGTACAGTAGGTAAGAATCCACCTGACAACACAGGGGCCGTGAGTTTGATCCTTGATCTGCGTGGATTCCACGTGCCACAAAGCAGCGAGCCCATGCACCACAACCACTGAAGCCCATGTCCTAGAGCCTGTGTTCTGCAACAAGAGAAACCACCACAATGCGAAGCCCAGGCACCCCAACTAGAGAGTAGCCCTTGCTCTCTGCAACTAGAGAAAGCCCTTGAAAGCAATGAAGACCCAGCACAACCAAAAAATAAAATAAATACTTTTTTAAATGCCACTCTCCTTATGAGCATAATAAATCACTTCTCTGCTTCAACAACCTATGAAACTAACCTCAGGAAGCTGTTGAGCACTTCTCAGATCCCAAATTCATCCTTCTTTAGCCTCCTCATAAAGCTGACCCTTACCATAGATAATGCTTAACCTCCTCCTGGAGATTAGGGATGTTTATATAATTGTCAGAAATGGAAATTCAGCCCACATTCAGAGATTCACCCTATATTAGGGTAAGCTTGCTGGCTATCAAATGATACATAAAGTTGGCTCTACAATATAGTTTGGCTTTTTTGAAATATTTTAATGTTCATGGCATTTCTGCACACACTTAAAATATTTTGAGCATCTATGATAAGTTATGGATGTGGTGATGAGAATTCAGGAGGCAAAGATAAAAAATCATTGTGTCTAGATGATCTTTCTACTTGAACAAGAAATTGGTCCTTCTCAAAGTTTAGCATTCAAACAATGAACAATATCTTTCCTCTCTAGATATAATTATACATCAAAAATTAATATAAACTCTGAAAATTACATCTAATTAATCAAAAAATGTCAACACATACTTAAATTGAACAATGAATATATGTTTTAATCTATAGGAACATAGGAGTAATATCACCAAACTTATGAGTGAAATGAAAATCAAAGAGGAGGAACATAAGATTGAAATGACAAAACTTTATCAAGATATGCAGAAAAAAGGTAAGTTTTTATTCTTAATTTACTGAATTCTAAGATTCCATAAAAAAACTTACATGCATATATAATTTTTTTCAGTAATTACCAGTATTCTTAAATAAATACTGTATGAACACATCTGAATTTAGGTTTTGTTGCTTTCTATATATTTATGTGATATAAATTACATTTATAAATTGGACTCATGGAGTTTGAATTTAACATTATTTAATGTGAGATAGTTAATATTATTGTAAAATTAATATAAAATGTAAGCTAGCTTTTATATTTATATACTCATTATATTTTATATAATTTCACTAATGAAATATTCTTCCTTCAGCAAAGTAGGTCTCATGAACTAATGTTGAGAGTTAACTGGTTTCATAAAGGTATTAAAAAGTTTCTTAACAAGCCTAGATGCACACCATATGCAAAAATTAACTTGAATAATAGGTCTGAATGTAAACCTATATCTATAAAACAGCTAAAGAAAGCATAGAAGATAATCTTTGTGACCCTGAGTTAGCCACAATTTCTTACTAAGAAACAAAAAGCACAAACAAAAAAAGGAAAAAATTCTAAATTGAACATCAAAAACTATTAACTTCTGTCCTTCAACACAAAAGAAAATGAAAAGACAGGCTACAGACCAGTAGATAATACTTACAAATGCAAAACTGATAAAGAACTTATGTTCAAAAATCTATAAGGAACTCTTAATTCAATAATAAGTCAAACAACCCAATAAGGAAATGAACAAAATATTTGGACACAGATAATATGTACAGATGACAATAAACACATGAAAACATGTTCAACATAATTGGTTAGTAGAAAAATGCAAATTAAAACCACAATGAGATACCACATTGCACCTTCTGTTGTTGTTCAGTCACTCAGTCATGTCCGACTCTTTGCGACCCCATGGACTCAAAACTTCAATGCCAAGTGTTGGTGAGGATATGGAGCAATTAGCATTCTCATACATTACCAGTGGGACTGTAAAATTACACAACGACTTTAGAAAAGAGTTTTGCAGTTTCTTTGGGTTCTCTGAGAAGCAGATGCCTAGATAGAATTAGACATTCAAGAGAATTGTAAAGGAAAACATTTGTGAGGGTAGATAGGGAGGGAACTGGGGGAGATGGGTTAGCTGTTACAGGTCGAACCGATGTGAAAAAGAGAAGGAAGAAAGGGTGCTGGCCAGGAGAAGTCAGTCTGTGACACATTTATAAGAAAAAAGTCAGCAAAGTTGGGCCAAAGTTGCCCATCAACCAAGTTCTGCAACTCTCAGAAACAAATCTGCCTTAGTATCCATGCCAAGTTCAGTCAGTGGCTAGGAGCAGCTCTTGGGAATCGTGACCTCAGCATAAACATGGTCATGAAAAACAGTGAGTCAGTTACGTTCCCTGAAGTTGGAGATGTGAAAGATGCATTTTCATGGCCACAACAGTCCCCTCCTCATGCTACACGTACCTCCTTCTCCGTAGGAGTTCAGGCAGCAGGTTCTCCATACTTCCTGTGGACACTTCTTCCTCAGGAGAAACCTAGAAGAGGGGTTGTTGAAGTGTTCTTCCTCCTAGGGACCTAATTGTGTATTTTCAGTCAGCAGGTTCTAGACCAAAACCTTGGTTCAGGTTAGGGAACCGAGCAAAGAATAATTTTTAACGGGGCCATGTGCCCTCAGCCTCCTGTTCCTCCATTCTTATTTCTTTTGTACTTGTTAAGCAGCACTTACTGCTCGTCTGTTAACTAACTCTATGATTCTCAAAAACACCCATTTGGCTGCTTTCTGACCTTTCTGGTCATTATGATAATTGTGGCCTCCTGGCTTCTGGCAGTTAAGCACCATCATCTGGCTTCTGTAACTTGGTGGGGGAAGGGGGACACCATCATGAATATTAATGAGCCCAACTTTATAACCTCTTACTGTCAGACCTAGCTTGCAGATAAGAGAGAAAGTTGAACTTCTTAGTGATGCTGGTTTGTCTCTCACCAGCACATTCCCTGTGGCTTGATTAATAGTGTGTCTTCTGTGTCCTCCTAAAGAACATAATCCTTTGGTGCATTTTCTTGCCTCACAAGATAAATCTACTCAAGCATGCCAGCTTTTGAGAGCCTCCTTATACCTTTCTCGCTAGCTGCCAGGGCATCTCAGGTGTTGCCACTTCACTCTGTTTTGGCCAGTGCTTTCTCTAGAGGTCTAAGGCTACTCCAACAGAATTTGCCCCATATCCAGGATCCTTGCTAGGGTATTATGTCCCCTGACCCTAAAGAGTATCTTCAAGTCCATGAATTCTTGCTTACCTAGTCTTAATTTCTGTCTTCTTCTACCCAGCACCCTCAAAGTGGCTTCTCAAGGGTATTCACATGCCTCTTCCCAATACAACCTAGCTAATTCTTGCAGCTCTTTGGGGGTATATTCACTTTCCCCACTTACCAGCCCCAGCACTCCCCTAGCCAGGTGATACTGAGCTTTAACCCTAGTTACTGGCCTAGCCACCAGAAGAGGAGGCCGGGCAGCTTTGGAGAGGAGCCTCTGCAGCATCTTTCATCAGCTAAGCTAAGGGCCAGCTTTTGCTAGGAAAAGGTAGGTCACTCGTGCCAATTCTGAGCATTTAGGGGAGCTGTCAAAGCAGTTTCCTCACAGGCATTGATCCAGATATCCATGTCCTATTTTTTAGGATATTAGGTATTTCCAACCAGGATCCTAATTTAGCATGGCACACCTGTTTCAGCTGAGCATTTAAACCTCTCTGGAGTTCTGCAACATTAATGATTAGATTCTATTGCTCAGCTGTGCCTGCTCATTCTCTAGAGTTCATAAGAGCCTGTCTGCGGGCTTCCAAAGAGATCGTCTGACTCACACCTGTTCTTTAAATCTTTACCTTCCAACAGCTCTCAGTTTTTTATTATCCCAATGCAGGTAGATGTAAGAGATGCAGGTTCGATCCCTGGGTTGGGAAGATCCCCCAGAGGAAGGCACGGCAAATCACCTCCAGTATTCTTGTCTGGAGAATCCCAGAGACAGAGGACCCTGGTGGTCCATGGGGTCACAAAGAGTCAGATACGACTGAACCAGCTGAGCACGCACGCACAGGAGGCCAATTTAATTTAGCGATAAATAACTCTGCTGTCTTTGTGAGCTTTGTTTCTCTCATCTTTCAAATGCCTGAACTATTATACCTACAAGGTATTTACCTCCACCAGGACATTTTCCCAGATAACTTCTGGTAAAACCTTCAGTGGGCTTCCCTGATGGCTCAGTGGTAAAGAACCCAATGCAAGAGAGATGGGTTCAATCTCTAGACTGGGAGGATCCTCTGGAGAAGGAAATGGCTACCTACTCAAGTATTCTTGCCTGGGAAATCCCATGGACAGAGGAGCCTGGCAGGCTACACTCCATGGGGTCATAAAAGATTTGGACATGACTTAGCAACTAAACAACAACAAAATCTTGAGTAATCAGACCCCTGTGGTGTACTAGGAACTCCCAGTCTTCCACATACCACTGATGATGGCGTCCTCTTCCTCACAAAGTGTTAAGTGCCCATCCTAACTGTTTCTTGTGCTGATTAATATCCTCCAAGGAACCACCGAAATGGGAGTAGAAATTCAAAGAAATTTATTGGACAAAATGCTGATGAAGGGAAATAGTGAGGGAGCCAGAACAAGCTGGTATAGCTCTATTCATCCTGTGATGTGAAGCCCTCTATACCTAGAAACCCAGGCTTTTGTGTCCCTTTTTAACCAATAAGTCTCCTATTCTCCAGGCATTCAGAGAACATTATTCTCTAGATATTTAAGAGTAAAAATTAGTTTACTCATTCAAAAGCATTCAACAGACAGCCCTTTTGTTTCAGTCATTTTTAAGGGACTTGTTAAAACTATATAAAAGCTACCCTGCACATAAACAGTTTCTAAAATACGTTTTTATTAATAAGTTGTACTTTCTTGTCGTTTTTTTAAATACAAAAAAGTAATCTTTTAAGATTTTTGAAATGTTAAGGTGAATTTTTTTTATTCAGTCAAATTAAGTGAAGAAAAGAATAAAGAACTGATAGAGAAAAAGGAGTTGGAAATTTCCGAGTTAAATGCAAAGTTAAGAACTCAAGAAAGGGAAAAACAAAATGAAATGATCAAACTACAGCTAGAGGTAAGTGTTTAAGGCTCTGCTGAATTTGAGGATGCATCTCAGTCTAGGCCATTCTTTGTCATCCCAGTGAAATAAATTTCAGGATTAGAAACAACCCTGTGAGACAGTTTCACACATGCTTATTCTTCATCCATAGCATGCAGTGCTCAAACCCTTGCTTATTCTTCATCCATAGCATGCTGTGCTCAAACCCTTGCTTATTCTTCATCCATAGCATGCAGTGCTCAAACCCTACTCAACTGTTAGCTACACTGCCTGTCAGCACTTGGCCTCGAAGTGGGACTCTTCAGTCGTTCAAAAGGTGCTGATTTCCATAGAGGGTACTATCTCCTCTGGGTGCAGAGACAGCTCAAAGATTACCTGCATGTGACAGCTGAGCCTATGCAGCCGTTTTAAGACTACCATTCTAGCAGTAGGGAGAGTGTTTTTAATCCTTAATGTCACTCTCTCCTCAGCAGTAATTGTGAAACCCTGATGAACCAACTGAAAGTTTTTCATTTACAATAAATATTTTTTTCTTAATAAATGTGTAGAAAGATAGATGGTGAAGAATATGCCTCTAATGCAGGAAACCTGGGTTCGATCCCTCGACTGGGAAGATCCCCTGGAGAAGGGAACAACTACCCACTCCAGTATTCTGACCTGGAGAATCCCATGGACTATATAGTCTATAAGGTCACAAAGAGCCAGGCATGACTGTGCGACTTTCACTTGCTATTTTTCTTCATTGTAACTATTCATTCTCTCCCCAAACCAGAACACAATCTCACTGAGTTTATTCTTAGTTCACACTGAGGCAACACTAAACTCAACCCCAAGGAAAAATAATGGAAGATTTTGCAAAAAAAAAATGACCTGTAAGAATGGCCCATGAGAATTTTTTTAACCTGATACAGCTTAATGTCAAACCAGCAAGCATTCAAACTAAATCAGTAAAATCATATCCAAATTCTACTATTTAGCCTCACAGTTTCTATAGAAGGGTATTTAAATTTTTTCCCATGACTGTTGATTACACTACATTTTCTTTACAAAATACACTCATAGTAACATGAAAGTATTTTTTCACTTTAAGTTAATGAGATTCTCAACCCTAGTTACCTAGATTCTTAACCCTACATGATAGAATCAACTGATGTCTTGAGGAAAAACGCTCCAGACCCCACCCCAGATCTCTAAGGTAGTATCCAGGTATTCGATTCTTTAAAAAACCTGCCCAGATAATTTTAAAGTGCAGCTGGGGTCAATCTTGTTTGGGTAGTCCTTGTTCTGAAGACTTTTCTATCTTCTGTTATACAGTGAATACACTTGAACTACAGATTATACATCTAAGAATATAGTGGATTATATTTACAGAAACAATTGTTTCATTTAACTAGAATGTTCTCAATTTTCTTTTTAAACTTGATTCAGTTTGATACCAAGCTGGCAAGAGTTCAAACTAAAGCAAAATCATATCCAGATTCTACTGTTTCGCCACATAGTATCTACAAAAGAGTACGTGAGTTTTTCTTCCATGACTGTTGCTCAAAAAAATTCTTAATGTGTTTCCATAAAAGTTAAATTTACTTAGCAGTTTTCCTGAAAATATATCTATCCCACTATGAGAAAGACATTAAATTTTTAATAATCTTTGTAAGTCACTTTCAATTTAAACTAGTAAATCTTAGTAGTAAATTAAAACATTAGACAAGTCCTTTGACTCTTTGGACTATCTCAGGAATTCCACAATGTATTTTGAACTAAAGCTGACTTACTATTCTGAAGTTGTTTAGGTACTCAGCATATTTTTTCTTGCTCAACAAATAGTGCTAATGTGTGTTTTTTGTCCTTACACCAGTTTTACCCTGTTAATGCCTACAAAAACAAAATTATAGACCTTTTAAAATATGGTATCTTTTTAAATACCTACTTCTACTTAAACCAGAAGCATAGTTTTTGCTGTTTTGTTGTTCCTTGTATTAATTGTTATGCTTAATTGTTATCATTTATGAACTGCAATAACAAAATTGTTCTGCTCCATTTAGAAACTTCAACATCTTCAGGAAGAAAAAGACAAGGAGATTGCAGTTCTTCGTAATACCGTTCATGATTTAGAACAACGCCTCTCTGTCAGCAAAGATTCTCAAGTTAAACCTGTTGGCAAAGATTCTCAAGTTAAACTTGTTGGCAAAGATTCTCACTTTAAGCGTAGACGGTTTTGAGTAGATTCATTAGTTGCTATTTAACTTCTTTAAAAGCAGTTGAAAATTAATTTTGATTGTCAGTATATCACACTACCTAAGTAATAACAACAATGAAAACAAAAAGCTTTAAACTTTTTTATTGAATTTAAACATCCACATTTTTGCCAGTCCTGTTCTACATTTCTGCTTAATAGTATTAACCATAAAAAAATTCAGGTTTATAGGACCTGGTTTGCCTATTGAACCATCATTGACTATGGAAATACTTCCTAAGCAATTAAGAGTTAGACAACATTCTTTTATCTTTTCCCATCTATCTTTCAAGATTGGCAGTCTCAAATTTTAAAGAGTATGATAAAATGCTAGATAAAGAAAACAAGATATAAAGGCTTCATTCATATATGATAGTAAAAATCAAGATATGAGTCTTAGATATAAAAAAGTATAAATGGATATCTAAAATTGTAATCATAGCAAAATATTCATGTGTGAGTATTTCTGGGTCTGAAAAGACAGAATTCACTTCTTGCTTTAAAGGTTTAATCTGTTAAAAACAAGATTAAAAAGACAAAGATAATATTGTTTTGAGAAATAAGTAAAGAAAAAAATGGAAAACATGTCTTTGTTGTTCTTCCTCCATTCTAAGTTGCCAACTATCCAACAGAAACCCCTAGGTTATAGTTTACGTTTCTGTTCTCATTAATGCAAGTAGAATACTGGAAAAAGAAAAAGAAAAACATATTAACCAAATGCTGCAACCACCTTTCAGCTGAATAAAAATATGGTTTGGGTCAAAATTTCTTTGACTTAAATTTTAAAATGTGGAAGTCAATTTCTCCATGTTTGCACAAATCCAATTCCTATTTTTGGATCACTATTAATTAGGTAGCTTATAAAAATGCTGGAAATGTAATTGTGTAGATTGACTTGGGGAGTATATCCAATTTCATATATTTAATTTGAAGGTCATTTTCACAATTTGGCCTGATTTTTTCAGCTTCACTTGGTGCTGGGTTTTGTGGGGTTGAGCTGCTGACCTGCTGCCTGTCAGGCAGCTGGAGGCAAACGTCACTGTCAGGATTCAATGACGTTCTCCTCTGCCAAAAGGCCCTGTCAGCTACATAGAGAGGGGAGGTCTTCTTTACACTGTCAGGTGATTGCAGACCCTGTTTTTTCAAATACCAGATGTCGACAGTGGCAACAGCAGCTACTCAAAGCAGATTCTGAATCTTTGGGAACCTGTCAGAGTAACTGATTTATGCATCTCTTTCGTCAGAGCTGCTTTTGTGGAAGAGAAAGTTGTAAACTTTCACTTCCTACTGGTGTATCACAGTTATCTGAGTGAGCCTGTCTTTGGTGACCCTTGTGCCTGTGGTGGTGGTGATGAAGACCCGAAGGAGGGGGATTCGCAGGGGTATCTGGTGCGTCTGGTTTTGGAGACTCTGAAAGATGAGCATTTTCATGAAGCTGATGCCCATGATGGGGATGGGGATGGGGATGGGGATGGGGCTGGGGCTGGGGATGGGGATGGTGATGGTGATGGTGATGGTGATGGTGATGGTGATGTCGCTGTGAAGCCTCAGCTGTTTTCTCCTTGGTAGCCAGAGATACATTTTTACAGAAGTCTTCATCTTCCAGTGTCTGGAATACATTTTATAAATCACTTAACAAATTTATAGATTTAGCAAGAATGCATGAAAAAATGAATTCTGGAGTTAACATATATGAAAGTCAAACTGCTTAATTAGGATTGAACTGGTTTTGTGTTTCCGGCATCATATTAATAAGAGAAAAAAAATTGATCTCAGCCTCAACACTTAGACTTTTCATTAAAATTTGGTACCCATCCATATCTAATTATAAAGTGCTTCTTATACAAAGTTTGCATTTAACTAAAGAATCGTCAAACATTCTGCAAATGAATCAATGTAAATGTTTTGAAAATAGACAAAAAAAGAATGTAGTAAGTTAAAGCTTTAACAATTTACTGAAGCTTCTATACTAGTTAAATCAACAGCAGAATTCAAATTTTCCTTTCCTTATTAAGAGCATTTCCTAAATTTTTAAGAATATTGAGGAAGAATTTGAGAGATACATAAGGCTTAAAAAGAAAGCCACTATCTTTATATCTGCAGAAGCAAAACTAAATAAACTAACTGGTTAAAAGAACTTAGATTGACTGCAGTAAAATCAAACAACTATCAAATCCTAAAGTCAGTTTACCAAACAGAACCTTTCACACCAGTGTCAACAAAGCATCAAATCTAATATTATTTTCTGAAACAAACTAATCCCTCTCTGGTAACTCAAAAGAGCCAATAAAATTAACTCTGCTAATATTTACAATTACTGCTGCTGCTGCTGCTGAGTTGCTTCAGTCGTGTCCGACTCTGTGCGACCCCATAGAAGGAAGCCTACTAGGCTCCTCTGTCCCTGGGATTCTCCAGGCAAGAATACTGGAGTGGGTTGCCATTTCCTTCTCCATTACAATTACTAGGCATTTTCAAAATTTCAAAATACTGAAACAAATCCCAAAATAGGAATCAACATAGCTAACATTCATTAGGCACTGAGTATAAGTTAGACACTGAGTTAGTACTTTATTTGCTTTACTTCAGTCTCATCTGTAAAAGCAGTAAAATAACCCTCATGGTATTATTATGCAGATTAAAATGTGAAGAATGACATAACTAAACTTTAATTTTTTTTTTTAACTGTTGATTTTCTTATTAAGTGAGTCATTAAAATGTGAATGGCCTTCTTTAGAGTGGGGAAAAATCTAAAGGAAGCAGAGCTTATAAATAAAAATTTAAAATTATTTTTGAACCTGAGTTCAAATTTTGCCAACTTGCTCTGTCAAGGAAACATTGTTTGGAGTTATTTTCCTTCTCAATCTGAGAGGAAAAGAAGTTTATTTAATATAAGAAGTTTAGTTAATATAAGTTAGAATCAATTCCTTGGGTATATTTTTTATAAATCATACATACATATAGTGTTTCTCATAACAAAGAATGAATATTCTAGTGGTTGTTAAGAAAGAAGTATCAGTAATTCCAAGTGCATTGTGTAAGAGTGTCACAGAAAAGCTGACAGTCTTACATTCTTGGTGAGTTAAGTAGTTATCTGGGCCTGGTCCACTTCAGGTAATGCCATGGATAATCTTCGCTATCACTGTGTTCTTATATGGGCACATTCATAATATTGCAATAGTGTATTTTACGTTGGCTGAATTCTTTAAGCACTTAAAGTCATGCAGTATCATTTGGTGGTAATTAAAATATGTAATCTGCATTGATTTTTGTTCTCTAAACTCCTCCTAGATAAAAGAAATATGAATCTTGAAAAGATGTTGTAAAGTGTATGTTCATAACAGGAAGTGTAGCTAATTATAAAAATGACTATTGTAGTTTATTTCTAGTATACCAAAAGAAACGCTGATTTAGCTAATTAGTCATGAAACACTAACTTAGATAGCTCTTAAAAGATTTCCTCTTTTCTCCAAAGAAAAACAATTGAGAAAAATACCTTGAGAGAGCAGTTTCCACATTTATCTTCACAGTAAACAGTCTTAATGGAGTCTTCTACATATGTGAAAGTTAGGAAGGAATAAGGCAAACCAAGATGATATACAAGGCGGCCACATCTGAAAAATATAACAGTCATTACAATATTTTGGCTTCAAACTCAATATTCAAAAAACTAAGATCATGGCATCAGGTCCCATCACTTCATGGGAAATAGATGGGGAAACAATGAAACAGTGACAGACTTAATTTTGAGGGGCTCCGAAATCACTGCAGATGGTGACTGCAGCCATGAAATTAAAAGATGCTTGCTCCTTGGAAGAAAAGTTATGACCAACCTAGACAGCATATTAAAAAGTAGAGACATAACTTTGCTGACAAAAGTCCGTTTAGTCAAAGCTATGGTTTTTCCAGTAGTCATGTATGGATGTGAGAGTTGGACTATAAAGAAAGCTGAGCGCCGAAGAATTGATACTTTTGAACTGTGGTGTTAGAGAATACTCTTGAGAGTCCCTTGGACTGTAAGATCAAATCAGTCAATCCTAAAGGAAATCAGTCCTGAATACTCATTGGAAGGACTGATGCTGAAGCTGAAACTCCAATACTTTGGCCACCTGATGCGAAGAACTGAGTCACAAAGAGTTGGGCACGACTGAGTGAGGAAACTGAAGTGAACAATATTTTCAGTATCATGATCCTACTCATGCACCATCTGGCATGAGGCTGTAGGTTTAATGGTCTTATAACTGTTATAAATACCTTTCATAACTTCAGTAAATTTCCCTGAAGGGGATCTCAAACAAGTTCCCTGGCACTGCATACCAGGTCAGGTCATGACAAGACTATAGTGAGTCTGATATGGTTGCCAGGTGGGAGGGATAGTAAAGGAGTTTGGGATGAACATGTACCCACTGTTCTAAAGTGGATAACCAGCAAGGACCTACTGTATAGCACATGGAACTCTGCTCAATGTTCTGTGGCAACCTGAATGGGAGGGGAGCTTGGGGAAGAATATATACATGTGTACGTACGGCTGAGTCCCTTCACTGTTCACCTGTAATTACCACAACATTGTTAATCAGCTATACCCCAATACAAAAGAAAAAGTTTCAAAGAAAAAAAAAGACTACAGTGAGTCCGACGCTAGCATTGTGAAAATGAAATAGATATATGTCACAATAAATAATGTCAAAATTATGTGGTTAGTTATTGTGATTTGGTCAAATACAATTGTGTAACTGACTCATAAATTCTATCAAAGTTCAAACCACTGACCTCATAAATCAGGTCTGCAAATCACATGATCTTTTCATAACTGCTAAGGCAGCACAAATTCCACACAATAAGAAATCACAGCATAATGAAAAAGATCCTCAAGTCTTGGCCAGTGGCCCACTGATTTAAACAAGAATCTTTAAATTAAATTTTAAAAAAGAATTCACAGCAAAAATTTCAGCACAATGAAAGAAATGGAAATACACTTGGCATTCACAGAAACAGTAGAGTTGAAATGCTTTTCTTGCCCCCATTTTATCCTGTATATACAATTTTACATGAATATCAAAAGGTTACACTTTGCAACAGATTAAATTAGAAGCTTGCAGTCCTAAAAGAATAACGTAATATTAAAAATACTTAAGAGTAAGACCAAGTAGGTCTCAGGCCTAGGCAGAGTCTGGCTTACCATTCCTGAAGAGCCAAAAAACAAACCAGCACCAACTAGAAATGATGATAGCAAATAATGTATGCATTGAAGTTCTTTCATAATACAAACATTTTATTCATTCATGGAATCAAAAGCAGATTCATACAGATTATGCCTAAATGATTAACATACTTTATAGTTCAGAAATGCAGGTATATAACCTTAAAATGTATTAATAGTAATTGGATTTTAGAGATAAGCCAGTAGTCTGCAAAGTATGGTTATTTCATCTGCAAAATTCTTAAGTGAGAATTGTACATAAGATACAAATTGATTTTTCTTTTTAATCAGAATGCTAATGTACAGGGGAAAGAAAGTATATTCAATTTTCCTTATTTCCCTATTGGAGTGGTGAATTCTTTTGTGTAAAAGGAAGTCATTTTGAAAATACTTTTGTGTGAAAGGAAGTCATCTGGCAAAACCAAACATTCTAATGGGCTCACTTTGAAACTGAGTATTTGGTAACAAGATAAAAGCAGATGTCTTATTTTAAATCACTTATTACATTAAATATGAAGCAGATACATTGTAATTTGGGGGTGGGTGTGCATGCATGTGTGTATAAATGTGGGTACACACCTGTCATATATGAGGAAGTCATCTTTATTTCCATTTAAGAGAGTCCAGACATCTGGTTGGTTTTCTTCTTGTTGGTAAACAGGAATATGTTCTGAAACCTTATTTTTAAGATGCACATATTTTAATCGAGAAGAGATTCCTTGATGATTAACAACAACATAGGAGATGTTAGAATATCCTTCTTTCTCCAGTTTTACTCGCAGGTCCTCCAATCTGAAATATTTGGAAAAAATACAAAAAAAGCAATAATTTAATTAGTGACTTCTCCCTTTCTCCTCTATTTTCCTACATGAAACTCTTTTGTTATTTTTTACTTACTCAGACCTCTTTTTTATATTGTTTTAAAGGACTAAAACTTGTGTTTTTCTAATTATTTATTGAACTCTTATACTCAGTTAAAACTATATGCCAAGTGCTTGCACAAACATTAGTCCATATGGTCCTCAAATGAATCCTATGAAGTGTGTATCTTTTTAATCCATCTCCCAGTTACAGAGAAATTGTACCCAATAAGTATTTGGCAAATAACCCAACAGATATATATATTTAGAAATTCATTAAATGACTCAAGACCTTTGGTGGCAAGTATAATGTTTATTCTACTCTGGCAAAGCTCTCATATCTGCTTCCTATATTGAAATAACTAATCCATTTGCAGGAGTACAATTTAAAACATTTTCATTACACAAGTAATACATATTTAGTAGGCTACTATAAAATATAGGTACACAAAAGGAGAAACATTTTACATAGCTCCAGGAAAGCCACTGTAAACATCCTCCTAGTCATCTCTCTTCTAACATGTTCTAGGCCAACAAATACAGTTTTTTTACATGCAGTTTAGTAAATATATCTTTTCTATTTTTATTGTTTTATGCATGTATCTATTGAATAGTTATCCGCTTAAGAAATTCTAGACCACAGAAAGACTACCTTACCTAGATGCCTGCAGAATGCACAGGTATCAGCTGGCTTGAAGAAGAGCAACCACGGTCACTGAACCATAGGAGTTCAGCATAGGGTCTTGATCCTTTATGCTCCAGGCTGGAGGTTGCTTACAATGGGAGCTTTGGCCCTGGCTCTCTGTTCCTCCAGCTAGGAGGAGACAGAGAGCCAGGGCCAACCCCAGGCCTCTCCACATGGCTGGGGTTGTCCTGTAAAAGAGAAAACCTTTCTGTCATCTTCACAGTCGTAACAAGGAATCTCTATAAACTAGCAGGTATAATTCTACCTTTTACAAATATCTAGCCAGTGGATTCTGTCTCCATGTTGTTGGGTTCTTTGTATTGCACATCTCAGCACCAAATCTCCCTGTAAAGGGGAAAGGTCAGCCCAAGTCAGGGAAGCTGCCTAAGCACCTCTTGACTATCTGGTTTAGCAAGATGCTTGAATAAGCCTGCTATGAAGATTAGCCTGACCAGGCAGTCAAGTGCTTCTCTAGTAGAAGATGTATGTCCAGGAGAAAATACATGTCTAGGGAAATTCTGAGAATATGGCCTCTACAAGCAAGTAACATTCTGCAGACATGATTTGATTTTTGAGATACAAGTTCTGACTGCTTCTTTCTATCCTCTACCAATCTAAGCAAAGGAAGGATACATAGGGAATTCTGCATAGAAATGAAAAGACATCACGGGAAGAGAACTTAGGAAGAAAGGAGGTGGCAGTGAGGGCAGTCTACCAACAGGAAGAGATTCAGATGTTACTGCCTGCCAAAATGTTGCTATTATAGCCAAGACCAATAGGGACCAATGAGAAGACACCTGACCAGGAAGAAATACTACAAATCACTGGGCCATGTACCACTTAAGATTCACTGAAATCTACACTCTTATGAGTCTACTTATTGGCTACCACTACTTTCAGGAAGTTCCTGTGACAAGATGGCATGTTCTTGGGTAAAAAAATGACCCGTCTGAGTAGGAAAGTTAAATACATGATGAGAAGTATTCCCAAAACAAGGGCCAGAGCTCTCTGCAGAGAGGTACAAATAAAACACATGAACTGTAGATAGGTGGTGGAAAAAAGAACATATTCAGCAGAGGTGAGCAGAGAAAGAAAAATCCACACATTTATGCAAACATGAATTTTTAATTTCAAACACACCAAGTGAATTGGGTCATCAAGATAAGCGTGCTTATTTTGATATGAGGGTTGGTGGGAGAGAGAAAAAATTCCAGAACTGGGAAGTCGGCACATGTTCAGGCACTGATATATGATAAAAAAGTAAAAGTACTTTGAGGATGGGGGTGGTTGGGGGAGGGGAGGCAGCTAATGATAAATTACCTAGAGTTGAGCCCAGAGTTAAGAGGGGGGCAGAGAAGCTAAAATCAGACTGATATGGGCTCTAATGCACTCGTAGCTGTGGATAGAACATTTAAAAACCTGATTACAACTATATGACCATTATCTCCTTTTGAAGCTGAGAAAACTGGCTAAGTGTGAGTTTAGGCAGTTTGCCCAAGTCCACACAGGTACTAAGTCACAGGAAAACTGGATTCAAACCAGTTCTACCAATTCCAACACATGACCTCTTACCTACAGCAATATATTGACTCTTTTCAGATCGGTCACCTTCAGTAACTACAGTAGCCAGAATTTGGGGGTTTTAATTTATTTATTTAATTGCAGAATAACTGCTTTACAATGTTGTGTTCATTTTTGTGTTTTCCATCATGCACAACAGCATGAATCAGCTGTATGTACAATACACCCCCTCCCTCTTAAGCCTCCCTCTCTCTCCTCCACCCCACCCCTCTAGGTTAGGACAGAGGGGATTGAGTTTCTTATGCCCTAAGATGAAAAAGAAAACATCAAAATTATTCAGGCTTTTTTGTTTCTTACTAGAATGACTAGATTTCCCCCACTTTATAGAATATAAGTTCAGTAGTTACAGACCCTTCAGCATAAACTCAGCACCTGGCAGCCTCACTCTGTACACCATTCCAACTGGCTGAAGAGTGAATATAAATGAAAAGGTTATTTCACTCATTTAGTTTTTTGATGAAAAAATAACTGAAGCCATTGGCAGAGGGTAGTGGAGTACAGAGTTCACACTTCCAGATTTTCCCATCACTATAATCAAGAGGCTGTTAACTTTGTTTTCTTAAAATCACTTTTTACATAAGAAACTTTTGATTGATTACAGCTGTCAGACAACTAACTATATAAAATAATGATGATAAATAAAATTAGATTTACTGGAAGCCCTTGTGGCTCAGACGGTAGAGTCTGCCTGCTGTGCAGGAGACCTGGGTTCAATCCCTGGGTTGGGAAGATCTCCTCGAGAAGGAAATGGCAACCCACTCCAGTAATCTTGCCTGGAAAATCCCACGGACGGAGGAGCCTGGCAGGTATAGTCCATGGGGTCACAAAGAGTCGGATACGACTGAGCAGCTTCACTTAATGCAGTAACAATTAAAATGTAGTTGTGAATTTCACTAATCTCATCACTTTTCAATCACAAGCCTAGATTTCTTGACCACAAACAGACCTATATTTGTTTAAAATTCCCCATTAAAAGGCAAAATGTGCAGAAACTTTTTCCACCCTCTTCCCCAACCCCGCATCCTCAGACCCGCTTCTGAGGGTCCCCTCCTCATTCTCCTAAAAGCACCAATAACCACTGATTTTGACATGGGTTTTAACTCTTTCAAGGATGACTATTCTGCACAGTGAACCAAACCTGATTTCTCTTTTTTTTACCTTGAAATTGCCCACAATACCCCTGGATATTTCTGCAGCACCCTACACAGGCCAGATCTGTCTCTGCTCCTCAAACCCACCAGCTGTTTTGCCATTAGAGCTCTCACTTCCCATTTCAGTGGGAAATACTTAAGCTTGAACACATAGTATTGCCTATGTAACAACACAACTTTTTGCAGAGGAAAAGTATTCCGCTTCTCCAGCCTCCTCTGCCCCTATCTTTATCTCAGCAGTGCAGAAGGCAGGGCAAAAATCAGCTAGAACTGACAATGTCCCCACCGCACCCGGAGTTTAGACTCTTGTGTATTTTCTTTACCCATCTCTTTTTTTTAAATCTATTCTAAGGACAAAAACATTTTATCAAGACTCGAAAATCAAATCATTTACCAAACTCTGAAGGAATCAAGTTTGGAAAACACAAAGTTCCTACTTACACAACCCCTCCCGAGCAGCTTGCTTCCTTTCTCTCTGCTCAGCTGGGCGGCTCCACAAAGCCACAGTGAGAAACTCGGATATTTATAGTCCTGTTGTTTACCTCACCCCCTGAGCTAAAGTCAGAAGTTCAATGCATGCTCAGCCTGTGATCTTGCAAGGAAAGACAAGCCCTGAACTGATTATTACAATCAACTTTTAAAAAGTAACAAGCGCTGGCATACATAAAATGGGAGAAATTTGGGGGTAATTACTGATATATCCCTTATCGTTTTTAGTCACCCTGTTTGCTAGGATTTAATGGTACAGTCGGGGGCGGGAGGAAGAGCTAAGGATAAGGAAGGCTTCCAAGTTACGCTCTTTTCCAAACAAACTATAATAGGGAAAAATATTTGCTAAGCCAGCGAAGTAAGCTGTCGCTTTAAAAAAAGAAAAAAAAATTTTTTTTTTCTTTAACTTTGTAGTGGTCAGGTGCTAGCCCAACCCAAATCGTGTGAGCTTTGTTAGAAAAGTCTCCTGCTGTTACAGACCTGCTTGTGTTATTTTGCAGCTTTAAAACTTGAATCTCCACACTGTTTTCCATAGCGGCTGTACTAGTTTGCATTCCCACCAACAGTGTAAGAGGGTTCCCTTTTCTCCACACCCTCTCCAGCATTTATTGCTTGTAGACTTTTGGATAGCAGCCATCCTGATTGGCGAGTAATGGTACCTCATTGTGGTTTTGATTTGCATTTCTCTAATAATGAGTGATGTTGAGCATCTTTTCATGTGTTTGTTAGCCATCTGTATGTCTTCTTTGGAGAAATGTCTGTTTAGTTCTTTGGCCCATTTTTTGATTGGGTCATTTATTTTTCTGGAATTGAGCTGCAGGAGTTGCTTGTATATTTTTGAGATTAATCCTTTGTCTGTTTCTTCATTTGCTATTATTTTCTCCCAATCTGAGGGCTGTCTTTTCACCTTACTTATAGTTTCCTTTGTAGTGCAAAAGCTTTTAAGTTTCATTAGGTCCCATTTGTTTAGTTTTGCTTTTATTTCCAATATTCTGGGAGGTGGGTCATAGAGGATCTTGCTGTGATTTATGTCGGAGAGTGTTTTGCCTATGTTCTCCTCTAGGAGTTTTATAGTTTCTGGTCTTACATTTAGATCTTTAATCCATTTTGAGTTTATTTTTGTGTATGGTGTTAGAAAGTGCAGCAATCCCACTTCTGGGCATACACACTGAGGAAACCAGATCTGAAAGAGACACGTGCACCCCAATGTTCATCGCAGCACTGTTTATAATAGCCAGGACATGGAAGCAACCTAGATGCCCATCAGCAGATGAATGGATAAGGAAGCTGTGGTACATATACACCATGGAATATTACTCAGCCATTAAAAAGAATTCATTTGAACCAGTCCTAATGAGATGGATGAAGCTGGAGCCCATTATACAGAGGGAAGTAAGCCAGAAAGATAAAGAACATTACAGCATACTAACACATATATATGGAATTTAGAAAGGTGATAACGATAACCCTATATGCAAAACAGAAAAAGAGACACAGAAATACAGAACAGACTTTTGAACTTTGTGGGAGAATGTGAGGGTGGGATATTTCAAAAGAACAGCATGTATACTATCTATGGTGAAACAGATCACCAGCCCAGGTGGGATGCATGAGACAAGTGCTCCGGCCTGGTGCACTGGGAAGACCCAGAGGAATCGGGTGGAGAGGGAGGTGGGAGAGGGGATCGGGATTGGGAATACATGTAAATCCATGGCTGATTCATATCAATGTATGACAAAACCCACTGGAAAAAAATAATAATAATAAAAAAAAAAAAAAACTTGAATCTCTGGGATCTCATAGGACTTCTGCCCTTTTCTTTATCATTTAAGGGAAGGAATAAGGAAACAGACCTTCTGTCTGAGGGAAACCAGGCTTCAGTTTTCTCATTACAGAAGTCCCGCTTCCTGGAAAACCTATGTATTCCATAGAAGTTCTTAAGAATCTATTGTAAAATCGTAAAAATTTAAGTACCATACAAATAAGCTAACTGCGATAGTAGCTGCACATGGAAAAGAATATGGACATTTCAAATATATTGAAAATTACTACCCTTTCAGACAGTCTTTCTTTTAACTGCTGCCATTGAGCACACCCATGATGGGTAAGGCTCGCGGCAATGCCAAGCAATGTCAGCCCTAGAGAGTGATGGTTTTCAAGGAAGCCTTGCTTTCCCCTACCAATGCGCTTTGTCCAAATGAACCCCTATGGATTGCTATGAGCTGGGTACTGCTTTACAAGGTGCAGAGTGCAAAAAGGCTCAGATGGGGTCTTTCCTGTAAGGAAATATATTATCAAAGTAGAAGCTTGGTGTTTGAACGCCAAATTCTATTTACTCACACCAAGCAGTAACCTTAATCTTTCAGGGTCCCTTTGAGAATCAAGTAAAATGCTTAGTTTCTCCCCATTGGGGGGAAAAATGCACATATACATCCTTGTTTTTTAAAAGAATCTTGTGGGGGGAAAAAAATTTCATATAAAACAGATAATTCCCCCTGTGGTTCATTTGCTTAAGAAATGTAAATAACCATGTTGGGTCTTTCTACAACAGAGTATTAAGTATATTACCATCACTCCTTCCTTTACATGTGGCTTAGCATTTGCCTCCTATACCAAAGAATTCCCTGCAAGCATGCAACTGGCTCCAAAGCGAAGCACCCAGGATTGTGTGTGTCCAGGCCACTGTATGTCTAAAACCCCCAAATGGCCAAAGGAGATGATGGGGAGTTTGCAGTATTTGAAGGGAACCCAGGCTTTTTTAACTGAAGTATAGTTAACTTATTGTGTTAGTTTCAGACATACAGCAAAGTGATTCAGATATAGTTTTTAGATTATTTTTCATTATAGATTACTACAAGGTATTGAATATAGTTCCCAATGTTGCCCAATAAATCCTTATTGCTTAGCTCTTTATGTATAGTAGCTTGTATTTGCTAATCCCATACTCCTCTAATTTATTACTTCCCCTTTCCCCCTTTGGTAACCATAGTTTGTTTTCTATGTCTGTGAATCTGTTTCTGTTTTGTATATAGATTAATTTGTATTTTTTTAGATATCACATATAAGTGATGTCATATAATACTTGTCTTTGATTTCATTTAGTATGATAATCTCTAGGTCCATCCATGTTGCTACAAATGGCAATAATTCATTTTTTCTTTTGGCCGAGTAATATTCCACTGTATATATGTACCATATCTTCTTGAACCAGTTGTCTGTTGATGGGCACATAGTTTGCTTCCCTGTCTTAGCTATTATAAATAGTGCTGCTATGAACAGTAGGGTGCATGTATCTTTCCAAGTTAAGAGTTTCCATCTTTTCTAGATACATGCCCAGGAGTAGGGTTGCTAGACTATATGGTAGCTCTAGTTTAGTTGTTTAAGGACCCTCCATACTGCTTTCCATAGTGGCTATACCAGTCTACATTCCCACTACAGGGTAGGAGGGTTTGGAGGGAATCCATGCTTAGTAGCCTCTTCTGTGCTGAGCAGTGACCTGTAATGGCAATGACTTAGACCTGTACTAGGTCTAGCCAGGTTTCTTTAAAAAGCAAAGGTTTTGAACAGACTTTTAGTGAGTATTAAATTACATTAAATCAAACAAAATCAAACATTTATTAGGTGCTTATGCTAGACACAATGTTGAGTTCCTTGTTCTGAAGGACTTCAAAATCTAACAGAATCAACAGACAAGTAAGCAGGGAAAAGACACTAGACAATATCTTAAAAAGTGTGACAAAGTGTGACAATATCTAGAATGCCTGTAAGCACAAGGTTCTATTGGAACCTTGGAAATGAAAGGAGGAGCATCTTAACACAGCCTGGAGACAGGGCCAACAGGACAGTTAGCACAAGTTCAATAGGCACTTTATCTGAGGTTTCTCACTCTACTTCCAAAGTCCCCAGTAACTCTGATCATAGGATTGTCTACAAAATTATTTTGTTTCAATTTTTAATGAATGATTAAAATCTGATGATAGCGTGTTCCAGGTACCACCATACAGTGAACATTAAGATGACTAACTGTATCTCATCAAGCTGAACTTTATCCTAATGATCTCATCTCCCATAACTTCCAGCCCTGGAGCCAAGAATCTGTCTTTCTTCGTACTTTTGCAGAAGGAACTCATAGGGCCTGGACTCCATCTCAGGCCTGTCTGTGCTGATCGTGCTCGGCCACCTCTCCCGTGGACTCTGAACTCTCTGCTTAGTGCCTGTGGGAACGACAATGGAAGGATAAGACCCCCTCCAGACAGGGGAACCTTGAAGATCATATCCAGGTTACTCATCACCTAAGAGAAAACAGACACTAATCACCCCTGCCTCCGGACACTATCTATCAGAATGTAAGCACAGGCTTATCGGTTTTTAACTATTTGGAATGTAACTGCGGGCTTATTGATTATTGACTGTTTGAACACATAACACGTGAATGATGGGGTTATTGTAGTTGTATTTACCCTTCCTTTGTTTATGTAAGTCTCAAGGGAATTGGGGTAGTGGGTTTGGACACGTACACATCACACACATGGGGTATAAAAGATTTTCACAAATGCTGGTCGGGGTCCTTGGCTAAGAGGAGACTCTGCCTTGGGCCCGCCGGCGTAATAAACTGCACTCCACTATCTGCATTGTCCTTCTGAGTGAGTTTGTTTCCCAGAAAGCGTGGCTATAACACTTTCTCATTCTTCCATATCCTTATCATTTTTCTTCAGAATGTTTATGTAAATGTGTAAACTATGTTTTTAATAAGCATTCTCAACTTTTTAATGTGTCGTGGATGATTTCCATGGAGAATAGGGCCCTAAGAATCTGAGTTCATTGTAGACTTCGAAGAGAAAAGGACTATGAACTGTGATTTTAGAAATCAATTAGCTGTAGCAGGTGATAATATGACATTAGCATTTAACATTTGTAAAACACTGATGTCTCAAATAATTAACAAGGGAGTGTCATAACCATATGAAGGAACTATATAAAATATTAATCCCCTTAGCTTGGTTGTCAGATGGTATTTAAAAGCAAAGGGAAATGAAGATTTTTTCCAATATTTTGAGAAATGGAAGCCTTTGACCTAAATTCTTTTTCCTCTACTTTCAAATACATGAAGGTGCCCTAGACCTCATGTTACGCATTATACCCAAGATAATACTGTTTGAACATCCATGTTGAAAGGTAAGTGACTGAGTATGCAATGGTGGTCCCGGAAAAAACAAGATGCTTTCAAAGTAAAAAAACCAAAATAAGAACAATGGCCAGAGGAAGGCATGGACCAGAAGCTTAGATTAGATAAGGCGTAATATAAACCTTTGAGATTCATGTGAACTGAAATATGCTTTGAAGGGAGCTCTTCTTCAGGTTCAGAAGTTTGACAGATCTGAGAACTGTTTGCTATATCAAACATGAATGCAATTAAGGGAGTATAAGTACATAGAGTGCCAAATTTCATGCAGGACTGAGCACATTCAGAGAGTAACAGACAACAGAAGAATTTGTTTGAAATAGGCTGTTATTAATTTTTTTTTAATTTAAAAGCTTGTGTAAACCACAGCCAGCACCAGCAGCTCCTCACAGGACACAGCATCAACATACAAGAAGCAAGGGGACATCAAATAGCCCCTTGATGACACGTAAAGAAGGAAAAATGATTTTCCGTCTCCCCATCTAGGTTCGTGGCTGAGACCCCCATGTGATACAAGGTAGAGTGAAAAGAGAAAACGAACAGAAGTTTGATAACAAGTGCTGTTGTTGTTGTTGTTGTTCAGTTGCTCAGTCCTGTCCGACTCTTTGCAACCCCATGAACTGCAGCACGCCAGGCTTCCCTGTCCCTCACCATCTCCCAGAGCTTGCTCAAACTCATGTCCATTGAGTCAGTGATGTCATTCGGCCATCTCATCCTCTGTCATCCCCTTCTCCTTCTGCCTTCAATCTTTTCCATCATCAGGGTCTTTTCCAATGAGTCAGTTTTCACATCAGGTGGCCAAAGTATTGCAGCTTCAGCTTTAGCATCAGTCTTTTCCTTGAATATTCAGGATTGATTTCCTTTAGGATTGACTGGCTTGATCTCCTTGCAGTTCGAGGGACTCTCAAGAGTCTTCTCCAACACCACAGGTCAAAAGCATTAATTCTTCAGCGCTCAGCCTTCTTTATGGTCCAACTCTCACACCCATACATGACTACTGGAAAAACCATAGCTTTGACTAAATGGACTATTGTCAACAAAGTAATGTCTCTGCTTTTTAAGATGAAGAGTTTTGCAGAAGAAGGTAAACTTCCAAATTCATTCTATGAGGCCACCATCACCCTAATTCCAAAACCAGACAAAGATGCCACAAAAAAAGAAAACTACAGGCCAATATCACTGATGAACATAGATGCAAAAATCCTTAACAAAATTCTAGCAAACAGAATCCAACAACATATTAAAAAAATCATACACCATGACCAAGTGGGCTTTATCCCAGGAATGCAAGGATTCTTTAATATCCGCAAATCAATCAATGTAATACACCACATTAACAAATTGAAAGATAAAAACCATATGATTATCTCAATAGATGCAGAGAAAGCCTTTGACAAAATTCAACACCCATTTATGATTAAAACTCTCCAGAAAGCAGGAATAGAAGGAACATACCTCAACATAATAAAAGCTATATATGACAAACCCACAGCAAGCATCACCCTCAATGGTGAAAAATTGAAAGCATTTCCCCTGAAATCAGGAACAAGACAAGGGTGCCCACTCTCACCACTACTATTCAACATAGTGTTGGAAGTTTTGGCCACAGCAATCAGAGCAGAAAAAGAAGTAAAAGGAATCCAGATAGGAAAAGAAGAAGTGAAACTCTCACTGTTTGCAGATGACATGATCCTCTACATAGAAAACCCTAAAGACTCTCCAGAAAATTACTAGAGCTAATCAATGAATATAGTAAAGTTGCAGGATATAAAATTAACACACAGAACCCCTTGCATTCCTATATACTAACAATGAAAAAACAGAAAGAGAAATTAAGGAAACAATACCATTCACCATTGCAACAAAAAGAAAAAATACTTAGGAGTATATCTACCTAAAGAAACAAAAGACCCTATACATAGAAAACTATAAAACACTGATGAAAGAAATCAAAGAGGACACAAACAGATGGAGAAACATACCATGTTCATGGATTGGAAGAATCAATATTGTCAAAATGGCTATTCTACCCAAAGCAATCTATAGATTCAATGCAATCCCTATCAAGCTACCAACGGTATTTTTCACAGAACTAGACAAAGAATTTCACAATTTGTATGGAAATACAAAAAACCTCGAATAGCCAAAGTAATCTTGAGAAAGAAGAATGGAACTGGAGGAATCAACCTGCCTGACTTCAGACTCTACTACAAAGCCACAGTCATCAAGACAGTATGGTACTGGCACAAAGACAGAAATATAGATCAATGGAACAGAATAGAAAGCCCAGAGATAAATCCACGAACCTATGGACACCTTATCTTTGACAAAGGAGGCAAGGATATACAATGGAAAAAAGACAACCTCTTTAACAAGTGGTGCTGGGAAACTGGTCAACCACTTGTAAAAGAATGAAACTAGAACACTTTCTAACACCATACACAAAAATAAACTCAAAATGGATTAAAGATCTAAATGTAAGACCAGAAACTATAAAACTCCTAGAGGAGAACATAGGCAAAACACTCTCCGACATAAATCACAGCAAGGATCCTCTATGACCCACCTCCCAGAATATTGGAAATAAAAGCAAAAATAAACAAATGGGATCTAAGGAAACTTAAAAGCTTTTGCACAACAAAGGAAACTATAAGTAAGGTGAAAAGACAGCCCTCAGATTGGGAGAAAATAATAGCAAATGAAGAAACAGACAAAGGATTAATCTCAAAAATATACAAGCAACTCTTGAAGCTCAATTCCAGAAAAATAAATGACCCAATCAAAAAATGGGCCAAAGAACTAAACAGACATTTCTCCAAAGAAGACATACAGATGGCTAACAAACACATGAAAAGATGCTCAACATCACTCATTATCAGAGAAATGCAAATCAAAACCACAATGAGGTACCATTACACGCCAGTCAGGATGGCTGCTATCCAAAAGTCTACAAGCAATAAATGCTGGAGAGGGTGTGGAGAAAAGGGAACCCTCTTACACTGTTGGTGGGAATGCAAACTAGTACAGCCACTATGGAGAACAGTGTGGAGATTTCTTAAAAAACTGGAATAGAACTGCCATATGACCCAGCAATCCCTCTTCTGGGCATACACACTGAGGAAACCAGATCTGAAAGAGACACGTGCACCCCAATGTTCATCGCAGCACTGTTTATAATAGCCAGGACATGGAAGCAACCTAGATGCCCATCAGCAGATGAATGGATAAGGAAGCTGTGGTACATATACACCATGGAATATTACTCAGCCATTAAAAAGAATTCATTTGAATCAGTTCTAATGAGATGGATGAAACTGGAGCCCATTATACAGAGTGAAGTAAGCCAGAAAGATAAAGAACATTACAGCATACTAACACATATATATGGAATTAGAAAGATGGTAACGATAACCCTATATGCAAAACAGAAAAAGAGACACAGAAATACAGAACAGACTTTTGAACTCTGTGGGAGAATGTGAGGGTGGGATGTTTCAAAAGAACAGCATGTATATTATCTATGGTGAAACAGATCACCAGCCCAGGTGAGATGCATGAGACAAGTGCTCGGGCCTGGTACACTGGGAAGACCCAGAAGAATCGGGTGGAGAGGGAGGTGGGAGGGGGGATCGGGATGGGGAATACGTGTAAGTCTATGGCTGATTCATATCAATGTATGACAAAACCCACTGAAAATAAATAAATAAATAAAGGAGAAATTGAAAAAAAAAAAAAGATGAAGAGTTTTTAATATGCAGAAGTTAATATCTAGGTTTGTCATAGCTTTTCTTCCAAGAAGCAAGAGTCTTATAATTTCATGGCTGCAGTCACCATCTGCAGTGACTTTGGAGCCCAAAAAATAAAGTCTCTCACTCTTTCCATCGTTTCCCCATCATTCGCCATGAAGTGATGGGACCAGCTGCCATGATCTTAGTTTTTTGAATGTTGAGTTTTAAGCCAGCTTTTTCACTCTCCTCTTTCACCTTCATCAAGAGGCTCTTTACTTGCTCTTTGCTTTCTGCCATAAGAGTGGTGTCATCTGCATATCTGAGGTTATTGATATTTCCCCTGGCAATCTTGATTCCAGCTTGTGCTTCATCCAGCCCAGCATCTCTCATGATGTACTCTTCTTAGAAGTTAAATAAGCAGGGTAACAACATACAGGTTTGCTGTACTCCTTTCACAATCTGAAACAAGTCCGTTGTTCCATGTCCAGTTCTAACTGTTGCTTCTTAACCTGTATTTAGTTTCTCAGGAGGCAGGTAAGGTGGTCCTGTATTCCCATCTCTTTAAGAATTTTCCACAGTTTATTGTGATCCACACAGTCAAAGACTTTAGTCAATGAAGAAGTAGATGTTTTTCTGGAATTCTCTTGCTTTTTCTGTGATCCAGCAGATATTGGCAATTTGATCTCTGGTTCCTCTGCCTTTTCTAAATCCAGCATGAACATCTGGAAGTTCTCAGTTCATGTACTGTTGAAGCCTAGTTTGGAGAATTTTGAGCATTACTTTGCTAGCATGTGAAATGAGTGCAATTATGTGGTAGTTTGAACATTCTTTGTCATTGCGCTTCTTTGGGATTGGAATGAAAACTGATTTTTTCCAGTCCTGTGGCCACTGCTGAGTTTTCCAGATTTGCTGGCATATTGAGTGCAGCACTTTCACAGCATCATCTTTAAGGATTTGAAATAGCTCAGCTGGAATTCCATCACCACTAGCTTTGTTTGTAGTGATGCTTCCTAAGGCCCACTTGACTTCGCATTCCAGGATGTCTGGCTCTAGGTGAGCGATCACACCATCGTGGCTATCTGGGTCATAAAGATCTTTTTTGTATAGTTCTTCAGTGTATTTGTGCTACCTCTTCTTAATATCTTCTGCTTCTGTTAGGTCCATACCATTTCTGTCCTTTATTGTGTCCATCTTTGCATGAAATTTTCCCTTGTTATCTCTAATTTTCTTGAAGAGATCTCTAGTCTTCCCCAATCTATTGTTTCCTCTGTTTCTTTGCATTGAACACTTAGGAAGGTTTTCTCCTGTCTCCTTGCTATGAGCTCTGCATTCAGATGGGTATATCTTTCCTTTTCTCCTTTGTCTTTCACTTTTCTCAGTTATTTGAAAGGCCTCCTCAAACAACCATTTTGCCTTTTTGCATTTGTTTTTCTTGGGGATGGTTTGGATTACTGCCTCCTGTACAATGTTAGGAATCTCTGTTCATAGTTCTTCAGGCACTCTGTCTATCAGATCTAATCCCTTGAATCTGTTTATCACTTCCACTGTATAATCATAAGGGATTTGATTTAGGTCATCCTGAATGGCCTAGTGGTTTTCTCTACTTTCTTCAATTTAAGTCTTAATTTTGCAGTAAGGAGTTCATGATCTGAGCTACAGTCAGCTCCCTGTCTTGTTTTTGCTGATTGTATAGAGCTTCTCCATCTTTGGCTACAAAGAACATAATCAATCTGATTTTGGTATTGACCGTCTGGTGATGTCCCTGTATAGAGTCTTCTCTTGTGTTGTTGGAAGAGGGTGTTTGCTATGATCAGGGCATTCTCTTGGCAAAACTCTGTTAGCCTTTGCCTTGCTTCATTTTGTACTCCAAGGCCAAACTTGCCTGTTACTACAGGTATCTCTTGGCTTCCTACTTTTGCATTTCAGTCCCTTATGATGAAAAGGATATATTTTTTTTGTGTTAGTTATAGAAGGTTTTGTAGGTCTTCACAGAACCGTTCAACCCCAGCTTCTTTGGCATTAGTGGTTGGGGCACAGACTTGTATTATTGTGATATAGAATGGTTTGCCTTCAATAACAAGTGTACCTCCTGAATATATGGGAGAGACCCAGGAAAACTGAGTAACTCCCAGAAAGGGCCCACATCACCACCTTAAATACCATCTTAAGCTAAAGACAAAAGAAAGTGTTGGGAACTGGTTATGAGAGGCTACTGGGGAAGCACAGTAAACAAAGGTAAGGTTATTACACAGATGTAGGTCATTGTCTTCTCCACTGATAAGTTTCTAGAGATTTGGTCATTCCCCTTTTCCTGTTTCAGAGACAGAGATACCCTTACAGATGGAGCTTTCCCTTATAAATGTAAATATCCCTTATAAAAGGGTAACTTCTATTCCATTTTCAGAGCTTCTCCTGTGTCTACACACACACATGCTCAGTCATGTCCTACTCTTGCAACCCCATGGACTAGCCTGCCAGGATCCTCTGCCCATGGAATATTCCAGGCAAGAATATTAGAGTGGGTCACCATTTTCTTCTCCAGAGGATCTTCCTGACCCAGGGATCAAACCCGCATCTCTTGGCATCTCCCACACTGGCAAGCAGGTTCTTTACCACTGTGCCACCAAAAACAAGGTGGAAGGAAGCCCCAGGAAGCCCTCCTATGTCTGTAGTTTCTCCAAAATAGCAGCCCAAAGTAACTTTTACTCCAAAGAGATATGAGATATAAGAGTAATTCTTATTGCCAATGCAGCTCAAGTGATTATTCATTCCCTCACATATCCTAGACATGGAAAACATAGGTTGGCCTGATGAGTTCCTTCTCAAAACTAATAATGCCTTAGACTAGTCACTAAGAACACTTTATGCCCATTTTCTTTGAAACTTACAGTTTTTTAGTGTGTGTCTGTCATGCTAACCGGTTTACAAAGAGGCCAGATTTATACAGTTGAAACATTTTCTCCAGAATTGCTGCTCTCATCTTAGTTGAATGGATATTTCAAGAAAACCTGCTTTCATTTTCTGGAAGTCTTAATTTGCCACTACCATGTGTAAACCAGATAGCTAGTGGGAAGCTTCTGTATAGCACAGCGAGCTCAGCTTGGTGCTCTCTGATGACCTAAGAGAGGTGGGTGGGATGGTTTATGGGGGAGGATCAAGAGGGAGGGGATATGTGTATCATATAGCTGATTCACGATGCAGTACGGCAGAAATTAACACAACACTGTAAAGGAATTTTACTTTCAATATAAAAGAATAAAAAAATATAGTTCAACTTTTTAAAAAAAGAAATATGGTCTTAATTTGTATCCCATACTGGTGGAAAAGTATATATATGCTGGGTATAAATAATTATAGTCATTCTCTATATAATTGTTTCACAACTATGTGTAATTTAATAATATATCATGGACATCTTCTCAAGCCATAGACATCTTTCTCTGTCAATATGTACAAAGTTACCTCATTCTTTTTAAAAATTGCACATTATTTCATTCTATGAATGGTCCATAATATGTACTCTCTTTTAATATAAGCTTTGCTTCCAGCTTTCAAAATGTAATTGATTATGTGTATATATTTATATCTTTATGAACAGTATATATAATTTCTGCTTGAAGTAAAATTGCTGCTAAAACTGAATACATATTTCAAATTTCAAATGATACTACCAAATTCACCTTTCAAGCATACCAAATTGTATTATCACCCAGATGTACACAGCAGTACTTATTTCCATTAAAATTGTTGTTTAATTTGAGTTTATTTCATTATTTTCAAGTTTACTGACTGTGTTAGTTCATTAGGGCTGCCATTGCAAAGTTCTACATGTTGGGCAGCTTAAATAACAGAAATTTATTTCCTCACAATTCTGGAGGCTAGAAGTTCAAGATCAAGGGCTGGTTTTGTTTGGCTCTTAGATGGCCATGTTCTCTCTGTCTCCACGTGGTCTTCCTCTGCATGTGCCTCCTTCCTAATAACCTTTTCTTATGAGGACACCAGTCATACTGCATTAGAATCATCCATATGACCTCATTCTACCTTAACAAAAACAAACTGTGAAAAACTCTTCAAGAGATGGGAATACCAGATCACCTTAACTGTCTCCTGAGAAACATGTGTGTGGGTCAAGAAGCAACAGGTAGACCTGGACATGGAACAACTGACTGGTTCAAAGTTGGGAAAAGAATATGCCAAGACTGTATATTATCACTCTGTTTATTAAACTTCTATGCAGAGTACATCATGCAAAATGCCAGGTTGGACTAATCACAAGCTGGAATCAAGATTGCCAGGAGAAACATCAACAACTTCAGATATGCAGATGATGCTAATCTAATGGCAGAAAGTGAAGAGGAACTAAAGAGCCCTTTGATGAGGATGAAAGATGAGAGTGAAAAAGCTGGCTTGAAACTCAACGTTCAGAACACTAAAATCATGGCAGCTGGCCCCAGCACTTCATAAATACATGGGGAAAAGTAGAAGTGGTCAAGATTTTATTTTCTTGGGCTCCCAAATCCTGCAGATGGTAATTGCAGCCACAAAATTATAAGATGCTTGCTCCTTGGAAGTGTTAGGTAGTTAGAATAGGAAAAAGGAGTCCAGAATGGCAGTGGCTAAAAGGCAAAGAGGGGGAAAGCCTGTGAAAATAAAACAAAGGAAAGTCCAAGGACTGGAGTGAGAACCTCAGGTAAAACAAACAGCCCTCCTGGCTAGCCCAATTTACATAGGGCAGGCTCAGGGGGAGGAGAAAAAACATATAAAAAGAGGAGCCAAAATTGGGCCAGAGGTTTTCCTTCTCTTCACATATTTTGGGTCAGCCTGCCCTCATGCCTCAAGGATGTATTTTCCTTTACTTTCTAAATAAGCTGAGCTGTAACACAGAGCTGTAACACTGGTCTGTCTGAGGAACTTACACAGGGCAGTAACACCGATCCATTTGAAGCAATTACACCAGGCTGTAACACTGGTCCATCCGTCGTTTCAAATTTTTGTTATGAAGAGACTGAAGCGAGGAAATTATACACTCCCCCCGACATCTATGGTACCATGACTCAGATTTAACCCAGCTGAATGAATATAGTAAAGTTGCAGGATATAAAATTAACACACAGAAATCCCTTGCATTCCTATATACTAACAATGAAAAAACAGAAAGAGAAATTAAAGAAACAATACCATTCACCATTGCAACAAAAAGAATAAAATACTTAGGAGTATATCTACCTAAAGAAACAAAAGACCTATACATAGAAAACTATAAAACACTGATGAAAGAAATCAAAGAGGACACAAACAGATGGAGAAACATACCGTGTTCATGGATTGGAAGAATCAATATTGTCAAAATGGCTATTCTACCTAAAGCAATCTATAGATTCAATGCAATCCCTATCAAGTTACCAACGGTATTTTTCACAGAACTAGACCAAAGAATTTCACAATTTGTATGGAAATACAAAAAACCTCGAATAGCCAAAGTAATCTTGAGAAAGAAGAATGGAACTGGAGGAATCAACCTGCCTGACTTCAGACTCTACTACAAAGCCACAGTCATCAAGACAGTATGGTACTGGCACAAAGACAGAAATATAGATCAATGGAACAGAATAGAAAGCCCAGAGATAAATCCACGAACCTATGGACACCTTATCTTTGACAAAGGAGGCAAGGACATACAATGGAAAAAAAGACAACCTCTTTAACAAGTGGTGCTGGGAAAACTGGTCAACCACTTGTAAAAGAATGAAACTAGAACACTTTCTAACACCATACACAAAAATAAACTCAAAATGGATTAAAGATCTAAATGTAAGACCAGAAACTATAAAACTCCTAGAGGAGAACATAGGCAAAACACTCTCCGACATAAATCACAGCAAGATCCTCTATGACCCACCTCCCAGAATATTGGAAATAAAAGCAAAACTAAACAAATGGGACCTAATGAAACTTAAAAGCTTTTGCACTACAAAGGAAACTATAAGTAAGGTGAAAAGACAGCCCTCAGATTGGGAGAAAATAATAGCAAATGAAGAAACAGACAAAGGATTAACTCAAAAATATACAAGCAACTCCTGCAGCTCAATTCCAGAAAAATAAATGACCCAATCAAAAAATGGGCCAAAGAACTAAACAGACATTTCTCCAAAGAAGACATACAGATGGCTAACAAACACATGAAAAGATGCTCAACATCACTCATTATTAGAGAAATGCAAATCAAAACCACAATGAGGTACCATTACTCGCCAGTCAGGATGGCTGCTATCAAAAAGTCTACAAGCAATAAATGCTGGAGAGGGTGTGGAGAAAAGGGAACCCTCTTACACTGTTGGTGGGAATGCAAACTAGTACAGCCACTATGGAAAACAGTGTGGAGATTTCTTAAAAAGCTGGAAATAGAACTGCCATATGACCCAGCAATCCCTCTGCTGGGCATACACACTGAGGAAACCAGATCTGAAAGAGACACGTGCACCCCAATGTTCATCGCAGCACTGTTTATAATAGCCTGGACATGGAAGCAACCTAGATGCCCATCAGCAGATGAATGGATAAGGAAGCTGTGGTACATATACACCATGGAATATTACTCAGCCGTTAAAAAGAATTCATTTGAATCAGTTCTAATGAGATGGATGAAACTGGAGGCCACTATACAGAGTGAAGTAAGCCAGAAAGATAAAGAATATTACAGCATACTAACACATATATATGGAATTTAGAAAGAAGGTAACGATAACCCTATATGCAAAATGGAAAAAGAGACACAGAAATACAGAACAGACTTTTGAACTGTGTGGGAGAATGTGAGGGTGGGATATTTCAAAAGAACAGCATGTATACTATTTATGGTGAAACAGATCACCAGCCCAGGTGAGATGCATGAGACAAGTGCTCGGGCCTGGTGCACTGGAAGACCCAGAGGAATCGGGTGGAGAGGGAGGTGGGAGGGGGGATCGGGATTGGGAATACATGTAAATCTATGGCTGATTCATATCAATGTATGACCAAAAAAATAAATAAATAAAAATTAAAAAAAAAAAACAAACAACCTTGGGAGGCCAAGCATAGCAGAAGCCCAACTTGGCAAAAGCTCCCACGGTGGAAGCTGAATGTGAAGAAAACCCAGTGCAGTGGAAGTGACAAGAAACCCACCGTGCTGGAAATCAGGACACCAAAAACAAACTCAACAGACAGCTCATGTGGCTCAGTCTCAAATTCAGAAGACCTCCGGTTAAAGTAGGAGGTCCTCACTACTACGCCTGGAAAGACATATGGCTAACAAAATCTTAATTCCTTTACAATCTCTTGTTTCTTGTTTCCTCAAACTCCCTGCGAATAGGCAAGCAGCAGTGGGTGCAACTCAGGGACTCTGGCAGGGGCTACTCCTCCGTGTGTCCCAAAGGCCCCACTATCTGCTGTGCCCTAGTAACTGTTGCCCAAGCAGGTGGGGGTTCTTCTGTCCTTAATCTTCTTTGTGCCAAGGATCAGGACAATGAAAACTGAGCACAGGTCAGGTATTTAGCAGATTTTCTGGCAGGTTATGAAGGGGATTCCTCGGCATGTTATTCCCACTGCTATTTCCTCCCGTCCTTCAGCTCCTCTCTCCTGGGACTTGAGCCTGGCCAAAACCCATGGTGCCTGGCTTCAGGACCTAATGAAGCTCAGGCTCTGATGTCTCATTGCAAAAATCCAGTGAGACACACAGAGATAAGTAAGAGATGGATTTGTTCAGATCCAGAGAGAAGCTCACTCCACAGGGTGTGGGCCATCATAGAGGAGCATGCAGGGGCCATGGAATGTGGTGTGGTTAGTTTTCAAGAGCTGGGTGATTTCATATGCTAATGAGTGGGAGGATCACCCCAATAATTGGGGAACCACTCACTCCCCCCTCTTTTGGCAGTATCTTGGAACTGTCCTGGCAACTCTGGGTGTGTCATTTAGCTTGCAGATTGGGGGATCAAGGTTTAGTTGAATTTGATTTGTCATCCTGGACCCATATGATTTTAATTGGCTTATATTATGCCCTTGGGCTATGTCATTCTTTCAAAAGTTGTGCCCTGCCCCCTTCCCTCCTGTTTCAGGCTCTTTTACTAAGCCCCATCCAGGCCCCCAGTGTTGTTTCTACAATCTTCTGGCAGGACAACCAGAAAATAGCTGGCCCTTGGGAGAGAAATACTGTATAATATCCAGTCCCTCTAGATATACAGGCCTTCATCTTCCGTGTTTCCTACAACATGTGCAACAGCATCTCTCAGTGAACCCGCTAGGGTGGGTGACAGACACAGGATACCTGCTGGAAGTTCATCTGTTGGTGGCATCCCTTCAAGGGCAATTGGGCTTCCAGGGATAATCTTTGCCACTTTGGGAGTTAGCCCTGCAGGCTGTTTGAACCCAAACCCTTACAACCTTTCTCCTAAAGTTACAAACATACCCCTGGATCGAATCTCCACTCCACTTTTATGGAACATCTGGTTTGTTGCCTCTTATCATTTTGTTCTTAAGCCACTTACTAACTCCTACAACCAGGACCCTGCTCCCTTGTAGGCAACATTGCACCACCCTGCTTATTATTAACAATATTCTTAATGCCCCTCACAGGACCAGATAACCCACTCCTTTGTCATTACTTCTGTTATTACCTAAAGTGGGTCTATGACAATGAAATGTTTACCATTGGAAACACCCTAAACTGCTCTTATGGAGGACTAGGGGAGGAAATCAGTGACTTACATTCCGTCAGAGCAATAAGATGATAAGGCTTATGGCTGCTTCACCAGGTTCCCAGTCTCAGGGCACAGGCTTGGATTGTTTTACATCACAATATCTATTCCCATCTGTGGTGAACAAACTAGCAATGAGTTAAGATTACAATACCTTAATCCTACCCAGCACTGGTCACACTGGAGACCTTGGGGATGCCCAACTCCAGTCTGGGGGTCCCAGGAGATCAACCTGTCTCGACCTGCCTAGGAATCTGGTCATCGAAAGGTTGTCCTGCCTCAATCTGCTCAGAGACCCACCAGTCCAGGGATTCTAGGAGGTCAACATGCCTCGACCTGCCCAGGGACCCAATTCTCAGGACGTCGACCTGCCTCAGGGATTCGAATAACCTGCCCAGAGATTCGATCTCCAGGAAGCTGTCACACCTCAGCCTGCCTGGGGATCTGCACCCTAACCCAGGGATGCCTGCTCTCAGGTTGCAGGTTGCAACAGTACTGGCAGGATAAGCTTCAAAAAGACTCACCCCTGAGGAAGTCCAACCAGGAAAATTGAAGGAGGCCTATTAATTTTTTCTTTTTTCTTTTCCTCTCCATCATCACTGTCTTTCAGATGGGAAATAACCAATCCACTTCCCAACAGATGCCCTTGAGATGCATCCTTGATAACTGGAAGCTGTTCAATCCTCTAACTCTAAGGAGAAGTCACTTAAAACTCTTTTCTTGGGACTTAATACAATTATTTATATTTTAAATTATTATAAGGAAAGGGAAGAATGTTTCTTTATTCTTAAGCTCTATCTAGCAAAAGCCAGATGTGAAATTTGGATCTTTGTATTGTGCTTTTACTGTGTCAAATTAGTGCTTTGGTTTTAAAATGATCTTTAAAAAAAGTAAGGACATTCTAGAGCCTTAACCACCAACTAGGAAGAGTTAAATTATCAAGCTTGTCTTTGTGTAAGGAAAAAAATAGGTAAGTTGTTGATTAAGGCTAACTGAAGCTGATATTTGTGGTCTCAGATTAAAATGAGGATTTTTCCCCTAGGGGGAAAAAAAAAACTCTTTTGTGTCACTGAGTGGCCACAGTATCTTCTGGGGTACAAGGAACACCAGCCTAAGGATGGGAGTTTAAATTACAAAGGTCCATCTAGTCAAAGTTTCCAGTAGTCATGTGTGGATGTGAGAGTTGTACTAAAAAGAAAGCTGAGCATTGAAGAATTGATGCTTTTGAACTATGGTGTTGGAGAAGACTCTTGAGAGTCCCTTGGACTGCAAGGAGATCCAACCAGTCCATCCTAAAGGAGATCAGTCCTGAATATTCACTGGAAGGACTGATGCTGAAGCTGAAACCCAGTACTTTGGCCACCTGAGGTGAAGAACTGACTCATTGGAAAAGACCCTGATGCTGGGAAAGATTGAAAGCAAGAGGAGAAGGGGATGACAGAGGATAAGAAGGTTGGATGGCATTACCAACTCAATGGACATGAGTTTGAGTAAACTCCAGGAGTTGGCAATGGACAGGGAGGCCTGGCATGCTGCAGTCTATGACGTGGCAAAGAGTCGGACACAACTGAGCAACTGGACTGAACTGAACCATCCTGCAGCTAGACTTATTCTGCAAAAGACAAGGGAAATGGACAGAGATCCCTATGTCCAAATTTTCTTCTGACTAAGAGATATGAAGGAACTCTGTCTTAAGTATGGGATCGTTGTATTCCATAAAAGTGAGCCTACTAGGCAAATGGTGTTGCTGCTGCTCCTGCTAAGTCGCTTCAGTCGTGTCCAACTCTGTGCAACCCCATAGATGGCAGCCCACCAGGCTCCCCCGTCCCTGGGATTCTCCAGGCAAGAACACTGGAGTGGGTTGCCATTTACTTCTCCAATGCATGAAAGTGAAAAGTCAAAGTGAAGTTGCTCAGTCGTGTCTGACTCTTAGCGACCCCATGGACTGCAGCCTACCAGGCTCCTCCATCCTTGGGATTTTCCAGGCAGGAGTACTGGAGTGGGTTGCCACTGCCTTCTCCGAGGCAAATGGTGTCAGGCACAGACAACCAAGAGAAGAAACCCCCCCATGAAGGCTCACCTCCCATGGCTCCTGTGAGGCCTGGTGCTCCTTCCTTGTATCCAAACGTGCCCCCATATCCAGGAGCACCCCCTCCACAAAAGCCAACTTAAGTATGTCCCTTAGTCAAAACTGGAAGAGAATTCAGACCAACCAGGGTCCACAAGCCCTTCTCCCTCTTAGAACTAAGACAGATCAAACAAGACCTGGGAAGCTATACAGATGACCCAGGAATATATAAATACATTCCAACACATTGCCTTGGCCTTTGAGCATGCTAGGATCTTAAAGGAAGCCTGAAGGTATGCTATGGGGCTTCACATATCAAGCGATAAATACCCAGTAGGGGAAACTGCGGTCCCCTCCTCAGATCGTAATTGGAATTATAATGACCCTGAGCACATCTGGGAAAGGGATCATTTTCTGATCTGTGTAAAGGCAGGACTGAAAGCAGCCCAGCAAAAAGTAATCAGCTATGCCCGAGTCTCAGCAATAACTCAGGAGCCCAAAGAGAACCCCATTGTCTTTCTGGAAAGGCTAAAAGAGGCCCTCCAAAAGTTTACCAATCTGGACTTAGACTCTTATGAGGGACAGGTGATTTTAAAGGACAAATTCCTGTCCCAATGTGCATCAGACCTCAGGATAAACCTACAACAGCTACAGCAGCAGAACCCTGCTGTCTCTTTAGATGAGATGGTCCAGACAGCCACCAATACCTTTTATAACAGAGAACAGGAGAGGGAGGCCAAGGCCCAGGAAAGGGAGAAAAGGAAAGAGACAAGGCATGCCCAGATGCTGGCTGCCTTCCAGGGGAGCCCTATGGCAAACCCTGAGTCTTTGAAGCACAAGGCATGGGGCAAATGCCTAATCTGTAGACAGGCAGGACATTGAGCCAAAGAGTGTTCAAGCCATGACAAGTCTCCTAAAACGGCTTGCTACAAATGACATCAATTGGGACATTGGGCGGCACTCTGCCCTTGGGACCCAAGAGCCTCAAGGTCAAGTGTCAAGCCTTCCCTCACGATGGTTCAATAGGACTGAAGCGGCCCACTCCAGCCAGCCCATCTGTCACAGCTAACCATCATGGGGCTGGAGCCAAGGGTGCAACTGGATGTGGTAGGTAAGTCCAAGAATTTCTTGGTTGACACAGGGGTTACCTACTCTGTCCTGACCTCCTACTCCGGAGCCTTCTCCTCCCAAACATGTACCATTTTGGGTGCTACAGGAAAAACAATTACTAAAAGATTCACCCACGCACTTCTTTGTTCCTGGGACCAGTTTCTGGTGGTCCCTGAGTGTCCTACTCCCTTACTGGGAAGAGATATACTCACTAAACTGGGGACCACCCTTGTGATGGGAAGCTTTTCCCCTAGAGCCCCACAGCTTCTGGTTACTACTGAGAAACCCATTATACCCTCTCCAATAAGGAGGGACCAAAAACTATGGGAGGACAGAACTAACCCCTAGGTGTGGGACCAGAGGACTCCTGGACAAGCCTACCAAGCTGAACTGGTCATCATTGCCTCCAAGATCCCACTCGGTTTCCAAACTGGAAATAATATCCCCTCAGAAGAGAAGTTCAGGAAGGACTATAGCCTCTAATAAATAAATTCCTTGCCTGTGGGCTATTGGTCCCCACCAATTCACCGTGTAACACCCCAATCCTCCCTGTAAAGAAAAAGGACAGAACCTGGCAAATGGTTCAAGATCTCTGGATCATAAATGAAGCTGTAGCCCCCCTCCATCCCACAGTACCCAATCCCTATGTAATCTTGGGAGAAATCCTGCCCAGTGCCAAGTGGTTTACAGTCTTGGATCTCAAAGATGCATTCTTTTGCATACCACTGGCTAAAGAATCCTAATATCTTTTTGCCTTCAAGTGGGAGGCTCCAGGAAAAAAACACCAACAGATGACTTGGACAATATTACCTCAGGGGTTCAGAGATAGCCCCCACCTGTTTGGGCAGGCTCTTAGCCGAATCTCCTAGATCTGGACCTGTGACCTAATGGGAAGACATTACTATACATAGATAACTTACTAATCTGCTCTACAGATGAGAAAAATGTCCAACAACATGCAATTCAGGGTCTAAACTTTTTGGCAGAGAGGAGATATAGTCTCCCACACTAAGGCATGCATGGTCGAGACAAAGGTCACTTATCTGGGGGTTCAGATTACACACAGGTCCAGGAACCTATCCTCTGATTGAGTACAAAGAATCCTCAAGTTGCCCTCCCCCACAACTTGAAAACGACTGTGAGCTTTCCTGGGGCAAACTGGATATTGTAGAATCTGGACACCCAACTATGGTCTAATTGCCCAGCCTTTATATGAAAGCTTGACAGGATGGGATGATTCAATCCCACTGATGTGGGGAACTCCTCAAAAGAAGGTAGAGTCTGCACTAAAACAAGACTTAACTCAAGAACCTGCCTTGAGGTTGCCAGACCCAGAAAAAGCATTCCAACTTTATGTCCACAAAAAAGAAGTAATAATCTTGGGAGTGTTAACTCAAAGGTTGGGACCTGAGCCCCAGCCTGTAGCTTACTTATCCAAGAGGCTTGACCCAACCGCCTGAGGCTGGCCTCCCTGCCTTCAAACACTTGCAGCTATTGCACTCCTGATAGAAGATGCTTTAAAACTCTCTTTGGGGGGCAAACTATTTTTTTCAGTCACCAAGTGAAACTGGTGACTTCCCTGGTGGCTCAGACAGTCAAGCACTGCCTACAAGGTGGGAGACCCAGTTTTGATCCCTGGGTCGGGAAGATCCTCTGGAGAAGGAAATGGCAACCCACTCCAGTACTCTTGCCTGGAAAACCCCATTTACAGAGGAGCCTGGTAGGCTCCTTTGTCCATGGGGTCACAAAGAGTTGGACACAACTGAGCAACTAAACTTTCACTTTCAAGTGAAACAACTCTTAATTGGGAGAGGCCATTTATGGATGTCTGATCAAAGAATCCTCAGATATCAAGTAGTGCAGATGGAAAATCCAGGCCTCACTATATCCCCTTGTGAGGTTCTTAACCCAGCCACCCTCCTGCCTAGCCCTGAGGGCTCTCTCCCCTTTCACTCTTGCCTAGAAACCTTGGAGCACTAGACAAAATCCTGAGAGGGATTGTCAGAAGATCCCCTGACTAATCCTGAGGAAATATGGTATACTGATGGAAACAGCTTTGTCTTGGATGGAAAAAGAAGAGCTGGATATGCAGTAGTCTCCGATCTTGAGACCCTAGAGGCTAAACCTTTGCCACCAGGTACTTCAGCCCAATTAGCTGAGCTCATAGCCCTGACTCTAGCTTTAGAGCTGGGAAAAGGAAAAAGAATAGCCATTTACACTGACTCCAAGTATGCCTTTCTGGTGCTACATGCACATGCTGCTACTTGGCAAGAAAGGGGCCACTTGACCACCCAAGGGTCCCCAAGCAAATATGGTGACCAAATCCATAGGCTCTTGGAGGCAGTTCATCTGCCCTCTGAGGCTTCAGTCTCCCACTGTAAAGGACACCAAAAAGGGAGCACAGAAGTGGTAAGAGGAAGCCAAGCAGCTGATCAGGCAGCTAAGAGAGCAACATTACAGAACCATGACCTAATAGGGGTTGTCACCTTACTTCCACAGACTACTCTGTGGAAGTAAGACTACTCTGTCTGCCAGAAACTCCTTCACATACTGAAGGTGAGACTCTTAAAGCTAAGAGTGAGGGCTTTCAAGAAGATCATATGGGGTGGTTCCACAATGAGGGACTTCTTTTTCTGCCTGGGAATCTCCAATGGAAGTTGGTTAACTCCTTACATGCCACCACTCATTTAGAGGGAAAGGCCCTCCAAAGATTACTAGAAAGGTCCTTCAGTTGTTCAGGCCTCCAAACAACTATAAGGCAAGTGGCCTCCTCTTGTCCCACTTGCCAACTAAACAACCCCCAAGGAGCTCAAAGACCCCAGCTGTCCCAGCCCATCCAACGACATGGGAGCTACCCAGGAGAGGACTGGCAGATGGGCTTCACCCAGATGCTAGTTTCTCAAGGGTATAAATACCTATTAGTCATGATAGATACATTCACAGGACAGATTGAAAGCTTTCCCATCCAGACTGAGAAGGCTGGAGCAGTGGTTAAAAAAAACTGCTCCACAAAATCATTCCAAGATTCGGTCTGTCCAGGCCATTACAAAGTGATAGTGGGACATCATTTACTTCTAAGGTCATCCAAGGGGTCTCTAAAGCATTGGGCATTACTTATTATCTCCATTGTGCCTGGAGGCCTCAGTCTTCAGGAAAAGTAGAAAGAGCCAACCAATTCTTAAAATCAGCGATAAAAAAGATAATCCAGGATACCTCCCTGGGATGGAAAGAGGCTTTACCAGTAGCTCTCCTCTGCACTGTATTGCCCCTAAGGAACAAGTTGGTCTTAGCCATTATGAGATGCTATATGGGAGACCTTCTGTTTATGTCAATGACCTCTTCCTAGATCCAGAGGCTCAGACCCTCCAGTCTTATGCCATGGCCATTGAGCAATTCCAACAGGATATATGCTTGTGGGGTGTCAACCAGGACCCAAAAGATTCTAAAGAGTCACCACTATATGTTCCAGGGACCCAAGTCCTAATTAAAATCTGGAAAGATGGGTCCCCAAAGGCTCAGCTCCAGCCCACATGGAAGGGCCCCTACTCTGTACTACTTTCTACCCCCACAGTAGTCAAGGTACCAGGACACAACTCCTGGATTCACTACTCATGAGTCAAGCCATGGAAGAAAACAGAAGAGGATACTCAGTACAATGTGAGCCCCTGGGAGATCTCAGATACATATTCAGGACTACAAATGAGTGCCATTCTAATGAACACTCCCAAAATTAAGTTTCTGGGGATAAGATTTCTCAGGATAGCTCTAGAGAACCAACACAACTTGGCAGGGGTTGTGCTCCAAGAGACAAAAGATGGATCTCCTGATTCCTGAACAAGGAAGGACTTGAGCCATCTTGAATGAGACGTGTTGTTTCTGGGTAAATACCTCCAGCTAAGTTAAAGAAAGTCTCACAGTCCTCAAAAAAAACATTCAGACCCTACAGGATCTCAAAGAATAAGCTGGAGAGTTCTCGGGGTGGCTACAACCTCTCTTTGGGGGATCCTCCTGGTGATGGGAAATTTGGAGTTGGTTAATTCCCCTACTAGTCCCTGTCATCACCATATTGATGCTACTTAAGATTGCTCCATGTATTATCAATTGTCTAACCCATTTGGTCTCTGCCCAGGTCAACAAGATACAACATGCAGTGCCAGTTCAACAAGGATATATAAAACTACAGCTGACCACAGAAAATATCACTCACCCTTAGATGGACACCAAGGTAAGGACTCTGAGGCTTGAGACTAGCAAGAGGGGGAGGCCCAATGCCCCTCACCATCCCAGTTCAGCAGGAAGTAGCCAGAGACCTCTAGGCCTCTATTCCCAAAGAATCAGGCCTCCCATCTTTTGAAGGGAAATGTTAGATAGTATAGGAAAAAGGAGTCCAGAATGGCAGTGGTTAAAAGACAAAGAAGGGGAAAGCCCATGAAAATAGAATAAAGGAAGGTCCAGCACTGGAGTGAGAACCTCAGGTAAAACAAACAGCCCTCCTGGCTAGCCCAGTTTACACAGGGCATGCTCAGGAAGAGGAGAAAAAACATATAAAAAGAGGAGCCAAAATTGGGCCAGGGGCTTCTCTTCTCTTCGCATCTTTTGGGTTGGCCCGCCCTCATGCCTCAAGGATGTATTTTCCTTTACTGTCTAAATAAAACTGAGCTGTAACACGGAGCTGTAACACTGGTCTATCCGAAGAAATTACACGGGGCTGTAACACCAGTCTGTCTGTCACTTCAAATTTTTGTTGCGATAAGAGAGAACCGAGGAAATTATACACTCCCCCAACAGAAGGAAAGCCATGACAAACCTAGACAGCATATTAAAAAGCAGAGACATCACTTTCTGACCAAGGTTCATATAGTCAAAGCTATGGTTTTTCCAGTAGTCATGTACAGATGTGAGAGTCAGGCCATAAAGAAGGCTGAGAGGCAAAGAATTGATTCTTTCACATTGTGCTGGAGAAGACTCTTGAGAGTCCCTTGGACAGCAAGGAGATCAAACCAGTCAATCCTAAAGGAAATCAATCCTGAGTATTCATTGGAAGAACTGATGCTGAAGCGCCAATACTTTGGCCACCTGATTCAAAGAGTTGACTCATTGGAAAAGACCCTGATGCTGGGAAAGATTGAAGACAGAAGAAGAGGGCGGCAGATGATGAGATGGTTAGATAGCATCACCAACTCAATGGACATGAGTTTGAGCAAACTCCAGGAGATGGAGGACAGGGAAGTCTGGTGTGCTAACCTTCATGGGGTTGCAAAGAGTCAGACACAACTGAGCAACTGAACAACCACCTCTTTCAAGGCTCTGTCTCCAGAGCCAGTGCATTCTGAGGTACTGGGGTTAGAACTTCAACACACGTATTTGGGAGAATACAATACAATCAGCCCTTAGCACTGACCATTTGTACTCTCTTGGCTATTTTGCTATTAATCTTTTAAAATTTATTACAAACATTATTGAATATAAAGGAAAGTTTACTTTCTTGTATGTTTACCTTTGTTGTTTTATGTATCAACTTACATGAATGCATCTTTTAAATTCTGGTTTATTAGCAATATAAGGCTAAGTACATAAGGAATTTTATTTTTCTTACATCCTTAAATCAGCAGCTAGAAGCATGACATCTCTGTTTCTCTTGGAGTTTTCAGACTAGGTTTTTTGTTTTTTATTTGTTTCTTTGAATTAGAGGATAATTAACTTTACAATATTGTGATGGTTTTTGCCATACATCAACATGAATAGGTGCTGGGTGTACATATGTCCTCCTCCCCTCAAGCCCACATCCCTCCCCATCCGACCCTTCTGGGTTGTCACAGAATACTGGCTTTGGGTTCCCTGCTTCATACATGGCTATCTATTTTACATATGGTAATGTATATGTTTCAATGCTATTCTCTCATATCATCCCCCCATCTCCTTCCCTCACTGTCCAAAAAGTCTGTGTCTCCATTGCTGCCTTGCAAGTAGGATCATCAGTACTATCTTTCTAGATTTCAAATATATGCGATATTTGTCTTTCTCTTCCTAACTTGCTTCACTCTGTATAATAGGCTCTAGACTCATCCACCTCATTAGAACTGACTCAAATGTGTCCCTTTTTCAGTTGAAATATATTCCATTGTATATATGTACCACAACTTCTTTATCCATTCATCTGTTGATGGATACCTAGGTTGCTTCCATGTCCTAGCTATTGTAAATAGTGCTGCAATGAACATTGGGATGCATGTATCTTTTTAAATTCTAATTTCCTCAGTGTTTATGCCCAGTAGTGGGATCGCTAGGTCATTCAGTAGCTTTATTCCTAGTTTTTTAAGAAATCTCTATCCAGTTCTCCATATTGGCTGTATCATTTTGCATTCCCACCAACAGTGTAAGATGGTTCCCTTTTATCCACACCCTCTCCAGAATTTATTGTGTGTAGATTTTTTGGTGATGGTCATTCTGACCGGTGATATCTCATTGTATTTTTGATTTGCATTTCTCTAAGAATGAGTGATATTGAGCATCTTGTTATGTGTTTATTAGCCATCTGTATGTCTCTTTTGGAGAAAGGTCTGTTTAGGTCTTCTGCCCACTCTGATTGGGTTGTTCGTTTTTCTGGTATCAAGCTGTATGAACTGCTTGTATATTTTGGAAATTAATTCTCTGTCAGTTTTTTCATTTGCTGTTAATTTCTCCCATTCCAAGGGTTGTCTTTTCACTTTACTAGGTTTTGCTACAACTTAGTTTCAGTGTAATACTGATAGCATGGGGCCATCCTAGCTATTAAATATGTAAAACCAGCACTCGGATTTAGCTCTAAATTCTTCTCCTTTGTTGCTCCATTATTAACACTCTAGTGCTGGTAAAAGCAATCACATCATTCAAAAAAAAATTATAAAGCAGTTGTTTGTTTAATCACCTATCTTTGTAGGCAGGTAAATAATCATCCATGTGGTTTTAATTTGAGGGGCATAAAAATAACCTCCTCTATGACTTAAGTCCTCCCAATAAAATCATCTTTGTCTCCATAAAGGTCTGGGATAAAGCAAATGGTTATCAGAGAGGGAAGGGAGCCATTCCCAGTTACCCAGTGCTGCAGCAAGGTTGGGATCTAAGGAAATGAAGCCCGGAGGGAAGGATGCTGAAACTTAGGGCTTGGAACTGTGGGGAACATCAGTAGGCCAAGTTGTCATCATCACACATTCCTCGCCATGTACGTAGGGGGTGATGTTTTTCACCAATGAGATATATGACCCCTGGACCTGTGAGAATCATCATGTGATAAAGTGAAGAAACTGAACACAGAATGTTCCTTCTGGAGGACAGAGAGCAAACAGGAGACATACCCACTCCTAGATCTCCCTGGAAACCTCTGTTATCACCCTCTATCCCAGCTTTCTGATCTGTGTAACAGTGTCTTTACCACATTCAAGGAGCCTAGAATCACAAACTGTCAGAGAAGGGAGAAATCACCCTCCCTCAAGGACAAGCAAGTGAGCAGAGGCCACCTGACTTCTCCACTCGAAAAAGGAACGTGGGGAAGGCAGGAGCAGACCAAGGTGGGAAAAGGGTGTGTCCGCTCCTTGAAACACTATTGACACTTCATCGGGAATTCACAACTACAGCTGTCGATAGACTCCCTTTCCCTTCTGAAATGAAACATGGGTTGTATAAATGAGGCATCTACTTCATTTTTAAAGTCTTTCATGTTTATGTAACTCAAATATATAAGTGCTCAAACCAAGTAGTCAGTAGTAGGGCATACACTTTCCTTGATTTGAGGATTAATAGAAAAATGATAAAATAGTTGTTCTTTTTGAAAAATGACTCCGTAATAACAATTAAAACAAGTTTCAATCTTTCAGTGCATAGCTTAATCCTGAATGCATATCTGTGCAGGGTTATCTCACCATTAAGGCACAGCCTCATCTTTATAAGAAGCATAAAGGGATGTGTGTGTATATGTGCCTTGTGTTCACATGTGTGCACGCCCCCATGCAATGGAACTCTAGACACTGGAGCATGACGCCAGAGTGACAGTAAATGGAAGGCAAGTGCATTAAAGAAGAGCAGTAACATCGAATTCACAGCAGTTCTCCTTCATTATAAGGATGAGTTTTTAGTTCTTTGTGTTTATATGCTTTTTTCTAAAAAGTAGTGATGGTTAAAAAGTCTACAATAATAAAATGGCTATCTTTTATTATACACCTGTCACTATCCTAAGTCTTTCCTAGGTAATAGTTCATTTAATCCTCTCAACAGCCTATTACCCTCACTTTATAGATGAGAAAATGGAAGCAAATGGATATTAAGTCACTTGCCCCAGATTCAGATCTAGAAAGTACAAAAGCTGGGATTCAAACTCAACCGTTCCAATATTCAAAAAGAGTTTAGCTGCTACAATAAACATGAGTTTACTTTTCCTCATAAGTGAGTATGGATGTATATATACATATATATGTACATATATTATATGCATTTTTAAGGCTAAACATATGCATGTATTTAACTAAATACACAGCATCTAAAGTTGAATTTCATTCTCTTAGTTAATAGAGAAGAGTCATTATAACTTTTCCACAATACTGTAATTCTTAGGTTTTTCAGGAGAAAGAACCTTGTAGTAGGAGGAAGAAGGGCTCTGCAAATCCCTCCTGACTCAGGACTGAAATGCTCTCAGAGTGCTATCAATACCTGGAGCCTAAAAATCAGATGAATTTTAGATGAATATGCTGTACAATGATAAAACTGCAGATTTTAAATCCTCAAGCTCCATGCTCACACTCCATACAGGGAACAATTCCAAAATCTCTCTCCTCAAAAAAAAAAAAACCAACAAAAAACAAAATCTCTCTCCTCAAGAGTCTTCTAGCCTAGCCTACTCTCAAACAGTCCTAGTGTGAAGAGCTCACCCCTCACGGAGCCTCGCATATCATGTCTCCATACCATAAGTAAAGTCTCCCCATGAGAACCTGAAATCTCACGGTGTAAGCTCTGCACATGGGAACTGCACAGAAAAGCACATTGTCTAAAACTACGAGGCTACCATTGTGCCCAGCTCCCTCCTTCTGAATTCTACCTTTTTCTTTGTGTTCCCACTCCAGTTACCCTGGGAAATAACACAAGTGAAGCTAATATTTGAAAGTAATTAAGTTCCAATGGAAAACACTTCCTTTTATGGTGCTTTGGTGCTGAGGTCATCACAACTTCTTAAATGTTAAGTGTTAACTGTAGTGGCTGAAAGCTGGTGCTCAGTAAAGTGCCAACAATGTTGCAAGAATGGGAACCTGGTATATTACACACCTAAGGCCTGATTCATTTTATAGAAATATTTTCCCATAATGAATCAGGCCTTAGGTGTGTAATATACCAGGTTTCCAGTTCTTCAACCCTCTGGCCCCAAACCATCAGACCCAGACCCTGGCCTCCAGCTCCTGTATCTTTAAGACCACCTGAGGCATCTGAACCTTCGGAACATGCCTGGACCTAACCTTGGCTGCAGCTTCTCAGCATGTTCCAGCTTCAACCTTGGATTTGCCACAAACTGTGGGTGTTCTGGCTCTGCTCACATTTGGCATCTCCCAATGTACTGACCCAGATCATATTCACTGACCTGGATCCTGCCTTCTGGACAAGGTGTTCCCTTCTTGCCAACACTTGCCTATTTATGGCATCATTATTTCAGTCTCAACACTGACCCTGAAGGCTGAACCAGGCAGATGGAATGAAGCCAAACCAGCTCTCCCACCTCATCTGCCAGGACTCTGAGTGTGGCTCCCTTCTCCAGCCTTAGGGCCTCACCTGCTCCCTGTCCTCCCCACTTTGTCAGGAACACAGTCCCCCTACCCCAGAGTCCCTTTCCTTCTATTCCCAGTTCAAATCCTAGCACAGGGTTAAGAATCCAGGCTCTGGAATCAGATTGCCTGGGTTTGAGTCCAGGTTTTCCACATATCAACTACATGGCCTTAATTAAGTGTGACTTAACTCTCAATACTTAGATTTTCTCATGTGTAAAATGAGAATAGTATCAGTACCAACTGTGGAGGCACCACCAGCAGCTGATCCAACATCCAGGTCCTTCCTCCTTCTTCAGCTCAGAAACTTTTAGACAGCTCTGTGTCAGATTAGAAATAAAAGCCTCCTTCTGTCTCCCAATCCTGCCCCTGAGGTGTCTAACCAGTGGGACAGAAGGAAAGTCTGAAGTCAGTAGGGATTCCTAGGGAAGTTTTTCTTTCCATTTATTAGCATTTATTGCTTCCTTTCTGCTGGGATGCCAATCCACAGCCTGCAGTGGACCAGCCCTTTTGTACCAGGGATAACCAAACCTACAGCCTGGCAGAGCAGGAAGTTCAGTTCAGTTCAGTTCAGTCGCTCAGTCGTGTCTGACTCTTTGCAACCCCATGAATCGCACGTCAGGCCTCCCTGTCCATCACCAACTCCTGGAGTTTGGAGCCAGAATCATGATGATGTCTCAAGCACCTGCATCAGCCCAGACTGTCTACTCCTGGACTTCTTATATGTGAGGAAAAACAAGCCTCAGCTTGATTATACTACTATGACCAGTTTTCTATTACCTAACGGCTTTGTCATTGTGAGAACTAAATAAGAAAATACAGATAAGCACCTCTTGTGATGTCTCATGCAGTAAGTGCTGGAAAACTGTTAGCTGTTGTTATTTCAAACCCCAGCTTTAGTCTCAATGGCTCCATACCAGCTGGCTGTGATATCTCCCCTCTCAAAGTGCCCTTCAGACTTACATTGTGTACCACCTGTTAGGCACATATCTTAAGCCTGAAGTCTCTTCTATGGCTATGTAATTTTTGTACTATTGTTATTAAATTTGTATTTCCTGACTCTACAGATAGATAATAAACTGTGGGGGTAATAATGCCTCAAGGTCTCCCCCACAATACCCCAGTTCTCTGCATATAGGCGCTACTCAATAAAATAAACCATTGTTTGTTTAAGAAAGAACTCTAGAACTGCTGAAGCATCTAAAAGTTTGCTTCCTCACATTTCCTGTTGTACTTTGCAGCCAGATTCTTTAAAGGATTCTCTAGATGTATTAAACAGCTGAGAGGTTTTTATGAAATTGTTTCTATGGAATAAATGTTTTTCTTAGCTTTTTAAATACTGTAGAACTGATACTACATCAATGGCAAGTTTTGAAAGGTTACTAATGCAACACAGATTTTTAACAGTAGTATTAGCTATTAATACAACTGTCTTTCTTATCAAGTGATACAAAATTTAATGAGCTGCCCTCACCCCCAGAATTGGACTGTGAATGCCTGAAGGCTGGGAGAGAAAATGCACTGCCCACAGTGACCTCTTCATACCTTGCCTCTTCTTCACGTGCCTAGATGACACGCACAGGAGCCAGGCGGTGTAGACCTGTGGGAGTTTGTGTGTAACACGATCAGATCTGGATTTTTGAAAGTCACTTTCATGCACAGTAACTGGAAGGCAGCAGGAGGGGCAGTGTGCAGCTTTGACATCCCAAAGAGCTTCTCCAAACGTCAGTCTTTGCTTTTGCAACCATCACCTCCCTTCGGGCAGGGGTCTGAGGGCTTAACAAGGAGCTTGGAAGAAAAGTCTGGAAGTGGAAAAAGGGCCAAATTAGACTGAGAGTGTTGCTGTAAGCTTGTTGCCAGACTCGTGTCTACCCTACTAGCTTTCAAGGGAGACTTAAAACTCATGCCTCACCATATTGCTGACCATAATTACTAACTATATGTGGTTTATTGTCTTGAGGAAAGGGAGAGATTTTTTTCCCCTAAAGTAATGCCATTTAGGGTCTCTATGGAAAGCAAAGAAGTGACTGATAAAAGGAGTCAAAAGTCGGGAAGATTATATGTTTGTGTTGGGGAAAGATGTTTAAATTAAGGAATTTGTGAGCTGGTATGACAGCATGAAGGGAAAGAGCTCTATACCTGATTTCCCAGCAGACTCTCACCTTCCCAGGTTTACACTGGCAGAGCCCAGACACCTGACTAGATAATCACAAATTTTGATAAAAGTAAACAAAGCATTCCTAGGAGCTGAAGACTTCAAAATCTTTGCATTTACCCGGAGAAAAGCCTGGAGTTTTCTTTTCTTGATCTCAGTCCAAGGGTGAGGTTTTCTGGAAAGTCTGAGAAGAAATTTATGCCTAGCAGTCAGAGGCCTATAGGGAAAGAAAACAATATGTTCTTTCTTTTTCCTGAAGAAAGTTCCAGCAAAGAACCTTGCAATCAATTTCTCTGGCATTCCTAAGCCCTTGGAGGACACACATTGGCCATTTTGTACCTATGTTCAAAATATCATTTAGTCCAATACCGATACCACAAGACCTGGGTCTATAAAATAATACAATGACAAAAGTTACTTAGCAACAAAACTGGCTGTATTCCTTCACTGTTTATAAATAATTGAACATCAAATAAGCAGCCATACTCTGCTAGAGGGTGGAGATTACAGTGGTATATCCAGCACCTTTGATTTCACTAGGGTGCTACTCAGTTCAGTGATATGAGTCCCTAGGAGTGGAGATCATGACCTTGTCTAAGACCTATCAGGTTACGCTTTCCATCCTGCAAACTCCTGCAAAAATATGACACAAGTGAAAGTGAAAGTGAAGTCGCTCAGTCGTGTCCGACTCTTTGCGACCCCGTGGACTGTAGCCCACCAGGTTCCTCCATCCGTGGGCTTCTCCAGGCAAGAATACTGGAGTGGGTTGCCATTTCCTTCTTCAAGTGAACTTACCTACAAAACAGAAACAGATTCACAGGCATAGAGAATAGACTTGTGGATGCCAAGGACGGGGGAGGGTTTGAGGGAGGGATGGGGTGGGAATTTGGGGTTAGCAGATACAAACTGTTATATATAATATGGATAAACAACACGGTCCTACTGTACAGCACAGGGAATTGTATTCAACATTCTGTGATAAACCATAAGGGAAAAGAATATAAAATAGAATGTGTGTGTGTGTGTGTGTGTGTGTGTGTGTGTGTGTGTGTGTGTGTGTGTGTGTCAGTCGAGTCTGACTCTGCGATACCCTGGACTGTAGCCTGCCAGTCTCCTCTGTCCATGGAATTTTCCAGGCAGGAATACTGGAGTAGGTTGCTACTTCTTACTCCATGGGATTTTCCCAACCCAGGGATCAAATAGGCATCTCTTGTGTCTCCTGCACTGGCAGACAGATTCCTTACTATTGCACCACCTAGAAAGCCCATATGTATATATGTACATATATACATTTATAATGTGTTAATTTCTCCTGTAAAGTGATTGTTTTATATATATGTAACATACACATATATAACTGAATCACTTTGCTATACAGCAGAAATTAATAACTTTGTAAGTCAATGATGCTTCAACAAAATAAATTTTAAAAATAAATATATACCAAAAATTAATTAATTAAAATTGAATAGTTGTCCAGTTACACTGTCACCCCATCTTACTTTAATTCATGGGACAGCTGCTAGTACACCTGGATTTTTCTGGGTATTTATTTCTGTATTTGCTTATTATCTGTCTTCCCACTAAAATTAGGGATCATGGCAGTCTTATTTACTTCTGTAGACTCAGTATCTAGGGAAGTAGTTGGCATATATATAACAAACAAATATTTGTTAATTCATATTACTAAATTGCATCATTATACAAGGCAATATAGGATACATCAATATGCTAAAAGCACAGATTTTGAGTCCAAATCTATGTGTGAATCCCATTCCTTTCACATTGCTATTGGCAAAATGACCGTTTAACCTCTTTGTCTCCATTTCTACACTCTAAAAAAAGGAATAGTAACTACTTCATAATATTGACATGAGAATTAGATAATGTCTTTACATAAGAGTTCAACATGTGTTAGATACTAATACTACAGAAAATTAAAGAGAATGAATGACATATAGCCTAACTATAATGCCTCCAAATTTACTTCTATTGTTTGCCTAAAGGCTTGTACTCACATATTGTTGTAATTCATTTGCACATAAGAAAACTAATCTTTAACTGAAAACCTACTATGTTGCCATTTTAAGCACTTTTATATCTACTAACTTATTTAATCTCTATTGATCATATGAGAAAGCTATTACTATACCCATTCTACAGATGAGAAAAACTGAAGCCTAGAGGAGCAATTTGCCTAAAGTCATACAACTAGTAAGTTGGCTCAACATTGACAGTTGTGCTCTATAGAGTTTGTTCTTAATCATTACTATCATGGGCCTCTCTATATTTTAATTAACATTTAAAAAACCTAATATTAATTCATACTATTATTTTCATATATCAAAAAGTCAATATGAGTATCATCATTTAAAAACAGATTATCCAATTATGATGACAGAATACAGGTTTTTAATCAGTTGGTGGATATAAATTATTTTAGTTGACCTTAAAAAAATTCTGTAAAACAGAGCTTCCCTAGTGGCCCAACAGTTAGGAACCACTTTGCAATGCAGGGGACATGGGTTTGATCCCTGGTCCAGGAAGATCCCACATGTCGCGGAGCAACTAAGTCTGTGCACGACAACTACTGAGCCAGCGCTCTAGAGCCCAGGAGCCACAACTACTGAAGCCCCTGCACCCTGGAGCCCACGCTCTCCAACAAGAGAGGCCTCCCCATTCTCTGCAACTAAGGAAAGCCCCCACACAGCAACAGAGACCCAGCAGAGTCAAAAATAAGATAAAAAACTGAAATAAATTAAATTTTTAAAATTATTTTTAAAAATTCTGTAAGGTCACTATTATTAGCCCCATTTTAGAGCTGTAGGGACTCCAGGACCAAAGTCTGAATGTTTCTCCAAACATCACCTGCCAAGTTTGAGGGCCAGGTCTTCAACATCTAGTTGTAGGTCTTCTGGTCTTTTTGTAAGAACTGCTGTCTACATTAATGGAATATTACAAGTTTAAGATGGCATATCCTGTTCAGTTTTGAATTAAAAACTGTTAGTTAGAATTTGATATTTGAAGCTTAAGTGTTTTCTTACCCCAACTCTAAAAATCCTCTCAATGTAAATTAAGATCGTGCAATGACAGTCTACAAAATCCAAGTTTTCTCCTTTTGGTTTCTGGATGGACTTAAAAAGTTTGGCCAATCTGAAACCATAATGGCCTGCACAGTGACATGGTGGGAGGAATCCTATGAGGGTAACAGAGCAATAAGAAACCCAGAATTAGAGTTTTGCTTATAGAGTAAAGAAAGCTAAAAATCCAGGACAGTCACTCAAAATAAAACCCAATCAATGCCATGAAAATGAAACAGGAGCAGGAGCGAATGTCTGGAGCTTTCTGAGACCTTCTTAAATGAAAGCAAGAGTTATTCATTCAGGCTTTAGGTTTATGAACCCAGCCCAGAGTTGGCCCCCCCAGAAGCCTGTACCATGGGGTTAAAACTGACTTCCTGGAGAGAAAAGTACCAAGTGCAACAAGAAAAAATGCCTGTTGAGAGTGGGGTCTGGGGCAGGCAGCAGCTAATCAGGCCCCAGTAGTCCCTTCCTCCTGGTCCTCATGTCCTTGGGTAATTAACTCTCCCTGAGTGCAGGTGGGACAGGAATAAAACAGCAAAAGTGATGGGATGTTACCTCCAATACTGGGTTACAAAAAGGCTCTGGCTTCCATCTTTCTTCCTTCTCTCACTTGCTCGTTGGCTCTGAGGGAAGCCAGCCACTATGCTGAGAGCTTTCCTGTGGAGAAGTCCATGGGGCAAGAAACTGAGTGAGACCCTCAGTGCAACAGCCAGCAAGGAAATTAATCCTGCCAGCAACTGCATGAGCCAGCTTGGAACCAGATCCTCCCCTCATTGAAACTTTCAGATGAGGCTATGTAGCCCCAGAGGCCACTTTGACAGCAACCTTGTCAGAGACCCTGAGGCAGAGGTATTCACATAGACTGTTCCCTGATTCCTGACTCCAGAAACTGGGAAATAACAGATGTTTGTTATGTTCAGTGACTAAGTTTTGGGGTCATTTGTTATACAGCAATAGATTTTTAGTACAGAAACTGTGCCAAAAGTAAGGGCCCCAATATATGAGACTCATGCATCTATCGATTCACTTAGCACCTACTGTTTGAGCATTATTGAGATAAAATCACATAAGGAACAAAAAGAGTTTCCCTGTCTTAAAGGAGCTACATTCTGAACAAGTCTACAAACATCTAGGGAAGGCAGCAAGATCGAAGTTCCAGCTGAGAAAGGCATTCCAAAGGAGGTGAGCTAGGTTCTTGGCCAGACCTTGCTGGATAGGCAGTATTCAACGGGCAGGTAGAGATGGGGATAGGAAAAGTCAGAGAGTAAAGTGGATGATGGCAGGTAGGAAGCAGGTCTAGACCTTTGAGAGTCTACAAGTTAGTGGGAAAGGCATGAGGAAAAGCCACGGGGGGGAAACGAGGTTCATTCAAGGTTTCCTTTCTGGCAGGTCACCATCAGCATCAGGGACTCTGGAGTAAGAGACCATCCTCTGCCTGGTCCTAATACTGTCAACACCACTTGTTCATCTTGTCAGAGGTGGGGGCAGGGAGTGGAATTTCGTTCCTTCAGTCTATTGTACCATCTCTGAGGTCACTGTTATACTGCTCCATTGTTCCTAGGCTCAAGTGAACCATTCATCACAGGAACGCAAAGTGAACAGGAGGCACTTTCATATGAAGCATCCTGAGGACTTATGTCTCCTCATTTGGACTGTAAAAATTTAGCTAAAATGAGGCATATGTCTCATACAATGTGAAAGTGAGAATTTTTGAGTCACAAATACAGATCACTAATGAATATGATTTAATGATGATTGTCATAGGAGTCTGAATTCCTATTGTGTGACAATTGCATATCTATATTATCAGTATTAGACTTACCCGGTTGCTCAGTCAGTAAAGAGTCCATTTGCAATGCAAGAGACCAGGGTTCAATCCCTGGGTCAGGAAGATTTCCTGGAGAAAGAAATGGCAACCCACTCCAATATTCTTGCCTGGAAATTCCATGGACAGAGGAACCACCTGGAAGGCTATAGTTCATGGGGTCACAAAGAGTTGGACACGACTGAGTGACTAAACCACCACCATTATCAGTATTAGACCTTTCTTTGAATCTTTTTGGAGTCTTTGGGAAAATCACATAAGGTTTACTTTTAAAGTACTTTTAAAGTTTATTTCATGAATGAAATATTAGAGAAGACATAGGATATCCTCAACAGAAGCAGATGATATTAAGAAGAGGTAGCAGGAATACTCAGAAGAACTATACAAAAAAGTCTCAATAACCTGGATAACCAGGATGGTATGATCACTCACCTAGAGCCAGACAGCCTGGAATGCAGTCAAGTGGGCCTTAGGAAGCATCACTGTGAACAAAGCTAGTGAAGGTGATGGAATTCCAGCTGAGCTATTTCAAATCCTAAAAGATGCCACTGCTAAAGTGCTGCACTCAATATGCCAACAAATTTGGAAAACATAGCAGTATCCACAGGACTGGAAAAGGTCAGTTTTCATTCCAATCCCAAAGAAGGGCAATGACAAAGAAGGTTCAAACTACTGCACAATTACATTCATTTCACATGCTAGCAAGGTCATGCTCGAAATCCTTCAAGCCAGGCTTCAATAGTACATGAACCAAGAACTTGCAGATGTTCAAGTTGGATTTAGAAAAGGCAGAGGAACCAGAGATCAAATTGCCAACATCTGCTGGATCTTAGAAAAAGCAAAAGAATTCCAGAGAAACATCTACTTCTGCTTCACTGACTATGCTAACGCCATTGAGTTTGTGGATCACAACAAACTGTGGAAAATTCTTAAAGAGATGGAAATACCAGACCACTTTAACCTGCCTTCTGAGAAACCTGTATGCAGGTCAAGAAGCAATAATTAGAGCCAGACACCAGACATAGAGCAACGAACTGGTTCCAAATTGGGAAAGGAGTATGTCAAGGCTATATATTGTCACACTGCTTATTTAACTTACATGAAGAATACATTATGCAAAATGCCAGACAGGATGAAGCTCAAGCTGGAATTAAGATTGCCAGGGGAAATATAAATAACCTCAGATATTCAGATGACACCTGGTGGCTTCCCTGGTGGCTCAGATGGTAAAGAATCTGCCTGCAGTGTTGGAGACCCGAGTTCAATCCCTGGGTCAGGAAGATCAGATCCCCTGGAGAAGGGAATGGCAACCCACTCCAGTATTCTTGCCTGAAGAATTCCATGGACAAAGGAGCCTGGAAGGCTACAGTCCATGAGGTCGCAGAGAGGCGGACATGACTGAGCAACTAACATGCACACATATATGGCAGGAAGTAAAGAGGAACTAAAGAAGCTCCTTATGATGAAGGTGAAAGAGGAGAGTGAAAAAGCAGGCTTAAAACTCAACATTCACCCAGGTTGGATGCATGAGACAAGTGCTCGGGCCTGGTGCACTGGGAAGACCCAGAGGGATCAGGTAGAGAGGGAGGGGGGAGGGGGGATCGGGATGGGGAATACTTGTAAATCCATGGCTGATTCATGTCAATGTATGACAAAACCCACTACAATATTGTAAAGTAATTAGCCTCCAACTAATAAAAATAAATGGGAAAAAAAAAAACTCAACATTCAGAAAATTAAGATCATGGCATCTGGTCCCATCACTTCATGGCAAATAGATGGGGAAAAAATGGAAATAGTAATAGATTTTATTTTCTTGGGCTCCAAAATCACTGCAGACAGTAACTGCAGCCATGAAATTAAAAGATGTTTGCTCCTTGGAAGAAAAGCTATGACAAACCTGGACAGTATATTAAAAAGTAGACATCACTTTGCCTACAAAGGTTCTATAAAGTCAAAGCTATGGTTTTTCCAATAGTCATGTATAGATGTGAGAGTTGGACCATAAAGAAGGCTGAATGCTGAAGGATTGATGTTTGAAATCTAGTGCTGGAGAAGATTCTTGAGAGTCCCTTTGACAACAAGGAGGTCAAACTAGTCAATCCTAAAGGAAATCAACCCTGAATATTCATTGGAAGAACTGATGCTGAAGCTGAAACTCAAATATTTTGGCCATCTGACGCAAAGAGCTGACTCATTGGAAAAGACCCTGATGCTGGGGAAGACTGAGGGCAGGAGGAGAAGGGGATGACAGAGGATGAAATGGTTGAATGGCATCACTGATTCGATGGATATGAGTTTGAGCAAACACTGGGAGATTGTGAAGGACAGGGAAGCCTGGTGTGCTGCAGTCGATGAGGTCACAAAGAATCAGACACAACTGAGTGACTAAACAACAACAACAAGGATATCCTCAAACTTCTGTTAATGTTGTTTTCATCACTGGTATTAATTTTTAATTTGAGTTATTTTTGTTAGACATTTCTAAGATGGAAGTTGTTACAGGCTGAATTGTGTAATCCCAAAATACGTATGTAGAAGACCAAACCCCCAGGACCGGAGAATGTGACTATGTTTGAAGACAGTGCCTTTAAAGTTAAAGTAAAATGAGGTAATATGGGAGGGCACTAATTCATATGACTGTTATCCTTATAAGGAGATTATGACATACACACACAGGCAAAAGACCACGAAGACACAAGAAGACTGCCATCTGTTAGCCAAAGACAGTGATCCTCAGAAGAAACCAACTCTGACAATACCTTGATCTTGGACTTCTAACTTCCAGAACTGCGGGGAAATGAATTTCTATTGTTTAAGGCACCCAGCCTAGATGGTACATTGTTATGGAAGCCCTAGCATACTAACACAGAATTCTTTATAGTTTCACAAAAGGAATAGAGAGTGCTCTCAAAACTTTTTAATCATCCTTTCACAGTAAATATTTAACTCATCTAAAAACTATTTGGCATCTGGTATAAGTTTCTCATTTAGAAAAAAATAACTTTCTATTAAGAAAAGATGTTCATTGATGATAGATTAGAAAATATACATAAGCAAAATGAAGAAAATAAAAATCCATCAACTAATATTATGATTTATCACCAATGATTTATCCTTGCAGATAGATACATATATATATATATATATATATGTATATAGGGTTGGCCAAAAAATTTGTCATGTTTTTCCATTAAAAAAACCAATAGTGATGGTTCAACCCAATAGTAATGGTTCAAAATATTCTAATGGAGCATGGACTTTTCCCACACATCATCAGTGTGACTTTGGGCAAGTTTGGGCAAGTTGGAAGCTTCATGAGCTTCCATTTTCTCATCTATGAAACGGAGATCATACGACCTGTCTTCCCAGGGATTTGTCAGTTGTATACAGTAACAAACGGCATGTAAGCACTGAAAGTGCCTGGCACATAGTAAGCAAACAATGAATATATATGAAGCAAACTTTATATATATAAAGTATGTATAGCCTGCTTCCCAGGTAGCCCAGTGGTAAAGAATCCCATGGACAGAGAAGCCTGGCAGGCTACAGTCCATAGGGTCACAAGAGTCAGACATGACTGAGCAACTGAACAGCAACAAACTTTATACAGCCTGTATTTTACCACAACAGATCAACCTGCACACGCTATTTTGCAGCTTGGTTTTTTTTTTTTTTTTTTTGGTGCATGGTATAGTTTCATTGCTAGCTATTTATGAAGTGCTGTTTCTGGGTATTTAAGCTCCCCACACATAAGAATATTGTTTTCTGGTTTCATGGTATTTTCATTTGAATAGCATTTCTTCAGGCCTCTTGGTATAGAATTTCCTGCCATTTTCAGACTCTGGGTTCTTTTAGCAGCCTCCTCATGTTTAGGAAAACTTCCAAAAGCACAGTCAGGGATTGAGAACTCGTTCACATTTGAGCTGGTGTCAGCTGCTAAGAAAAAACAGAACTGTTCCTGCTGACTCGGCACCGCAGCTGCCAGACGCCCGGGTTAGCTTGCCAAAGGGAAACAAAACAGAATGGCGAAATAAAATGCTTCGGAGACCACGAAATGGCGGGAGAAGGATGGGGGCTTGCTCCTCTGCTGCTCTTAGCAGTGGTCCTGAGGATCAGACGCCTCCCGGCCCACATATCTAAGCCAGAGCCAGGCCACCCCAGGGTGCAACCAGCCTATAGCCTACAGGAGGGGACCCCAGCCGGGCTGCCAAGGGTACCAGAAGTAACCTCCTTCACCTGAAGGCCTGTTCACTGAGGTTCTTAAAATGCAGAAAGTCACAACAGTATTTAAACCCAAAGTTAAGATGAATGAGTTTCAAGCCCTTCCCTAAAGCAGGTTTTGGTGGGGGACAGTTTGAGACAACACACAGCATGTGGGGATAAGAAAGATACCAGCTCCAAGAAGGGGAGGCTGGAGGCTGAAGTCAAGTCTTGTTTATCTCCAGCCGTGCAAGGGCCAGTGGAACCTGGGCAGGGTGATGGGCTGGTAGCATAGGTACTCCAGGTCTCTCACAAATACCCTGCAGCTGTCATAAGGAAAGGGCTTCCCTGGCGGCTCAGATGGTAAACAACCTGCCCACAATGCGGGAGACTTGGGTTTGATCCCTGCATCGGGGAAAATCCCCTGGAGAAAGGAATGGCTACCCCCTCCAGTATCCTTGCCTGGGAAATCCCATGTAGCCTGGAGGGCTACAGTCCATGGGGTCACAAAGAGTCGGGCACAACTGAGCAACTTAGCCTTTCACTTTCATCATGAGGAAAAAACTATATCCTAAACCAGCATCAGAATATTTCTTATGGATGACCAAGCCAAGGCTGCCTCCATAGAGAAAAGAACTGCTTTTATCCAAGTGGCACTTTACAGAGCAGCCTCGGGCTCTACAGAAAACAGGGAGGGAGGGTGGTGAGCTCCCCTCTGTCGGCAGCAGTTCTTTCTTCCAGGAGTTCCATCATCACATCAAGTCAATTCAACATATATTTGCCAGGCGCCCACTGTGAGCAGAACATTGCATTAAGGTAGATGGGCCTGATGAAGCCTACTCCAGCTTTGCCAGGCGTCCACTGTGAGCAGGACATTGCATTAACGTAGATGGACCCCATGAAAGCTGCTCTAGGGAGCTGGAGCTGGTTTGTGCAGCAGTTTGGGCACTAGAGGCTGTAAGGAAGCCAGCAACAGGGAGACTGGGGGAGGAACCCACCCCGCAACGTTCTCCAAGGTCAACTGCTGTGTCCCCTGCACTGAACAGAAGGATGATCACAATACCACCCACTGAGGCCTTCCTGACAACCAGCTTTTCTAAAGACAAAGTGAGAATCTCTCTAATCAAGATAAACAATTTAGCATGGATCTTAGAATCACCCCTGAAAAACACATGTGACTTTAGTTCATAAGAGAGAGACTTTGTGGAATAGCATGTTCAGGATTATGTGCCAATGGCTATATATATTTTAATGCTTTTTTCCCTTGCTGGTTTTTCTACCAGTTTGGAAGCACAGAAGGTGGTCAATATAAACTTTATGCTATAAAGATGGCCTCAGTAGAACCCCTAAAATGACACAATTCCCAGAGTCTTATTTCACAACTAAGCAATTGCATCAATTTTTTAGGATGTCTGAAGATATGGTTCTTCATTTCTTCATATGAAAAGTGTGCATTATCCTGACCAGATGAGTCACAATGCTCCCAAACCTACAGTCACCTGCCAAAGGAAATTGCCACTGACAGCCCTGCAGAGGAAAACTGCTCCAGGACATTGTCCCAGCTCTGGCAGCACATTACAATCCCTGGGGAGCTTTGAAAAATGTCACTATCCAGGCTCAACCCCACAGATTCTAATTTCAAGGCTCTGGTTAATCCTGGAAAGTGAAGTGAAGTCACTCAGTCATGTCCGACTCTTTGCGACCCCGTGGACTGTAGCCCACCAGGCTCCTCTGTCCATGGGATTCTCCAGGCAAGAATACTGGAGTGGGTTGCCATTTCCTTCTCCAATATGGGGTCTAATTTTTAAAGTCATCATAGATGATTAGTTTGCAACCTGAGTTGAGAAGCACTGCTGCAGACCATTCCATATGCCGGAGAGGCCAAGCATGACTCCACCCTTTTTCCCCTACATGCAATCAATGGGACCAGTGTGGAACTCCTGGCCCAAGGACAGCCAAGACCTAAGTTGGCCTGGGTCTTTTGAGGTGGCCTGTGTTAGGATCCCCAAGACAATCCCTATATTCAGAAATTTGCTACAGGCACTCATGGGACTCAACATATAGTTAAACTCATGGTTAAGATCCATTACAGGGACTTCCCTGCCAGTCCAGTGGTTAAGACTTCACCTTCCAATGCAGAGGGTGTGAGTTCGATCCCTGATGGGGGAGCTAAGATCCCACATGTCTTGGGGCCAAAAAAACAAAATATAAAACAGAAGTAATGTAACAAATTCAATAAAGACTTTAAAAATGGTCCACACCAAAAAATCTTTTAAAAAATATCTATTGCAGTGATGGAGGAAAGATACACAGTCAGATCCTAATGGAAAAAGACAGACAGAATCTAGAGAAATCCATGCACAGGCTTCCTGTGCTCTCTTCCTATGAAGAATACCCTTGAATACATTACTTTCTCCAGGAATGAAAAATGCAGTCATATGTGCAATGATTCTGTCCAGTAAAGCCTACTAGAAACAAATCAAACTTTTATTTTTCTTGGGGGCTGCCCACACCTGCACTCTCTGCCTAGCATGCATCAGAATTCCAGACTCCCAGAAAGCAAGCAGATGCTCAGCATAAATATCCTTGCTTGCACAAACAAGGTGCAGAGAACTCCCTTATCAGTTTTGAGAATGACAGAAACACCCTGACACCAGCCAAAGGCCAGTCTTGCAAGCTGGCCCCTTCTAAAGATAGCAGTCTCAGGCCTGACTACAGTGACTTTTCTGCACACAGTCCCAAACAGAAGATGATGACTGTCAGATAGATGGGTAAATTCTGCCTCAGGAATTTGACTTGGGAAACGAGAACAGCCTCAGGAAGTTGTTCTGAGAGGAGAAGCGACCACACAAAGAGAAGCAAAGATAAGAACATGACTGAGTCACATGATGGCAATGCTCCAGTAAAGAGAACAAACTCCAGTGCTGAGGGTTCAGCAAGGCATTTCAACTATTAGGTCTCTATCAGTTCTTCTGCTTCCCAATCCTGTTGTTGTTCTTTCCCTGAGACCCTATCACCCCAGCCATTCCTGATTTTCCATGAATTTTTGTGGAGCCGCTTTATAAGTTTATCCTCCATTTAGGTAGTTTATCCTTGCTATAATCCCCAATCACTCAGCCACGGTATGTCTCTTAGTTAAAAGAGCTAACAAGCCCACTCATCACATAATACTGAGCCAGGATCAACTCAGAAGCAGGCAGAGAAAGAGCAACCAACAACCTCAAAAAAAAAAAAGGAAAAAAGGCATGTGGACTAGTCACCCAGAATAGACTTCACAGAGCCAATTATTCTTAGCCACAGGCCACCTTTCACATCAAATGGACTTTGAGATGAATGGGACTTTGAAGAAATAACTGCAAAGTTTTGGTCACAGAGACCATGAAGATTTGGCCTTCATGTTCCCAGACAGAATACAAAACAACAGATGGAGAATTGTGGAAAAGTTCCCAGCTTTATGAAACTCATCCAGTTATAACGTGGTCTCACTCATGTAGCAGAACCTATCTAAGGACTTCAAAATCTTTCTGGGCTCCCTCGGTGGCTCAGACGGTAAAGAATCTGGCAGTAATGCAGGAGACTTGGGTTCGATTCCTGGGTCAGGAAGATCCCCTGAAGAAGGGAATGGCTACCCACTTCAGTATTCTTGCCTGGAGAATTCCATGGACAGAGGGGCCTGGCGGGCTCTAGTCCATGGGGTCGCAGAGTCAGACATGACTGAGCGACTAACACATTTTCACAAAATCTTCCTAAGCAGTGAAATAATCACAAAACTATTCAGTTCAGGTGCTGTGAAATTCAAGATTTTGGCTGGAAGGATTAAGACTGTCCTCTATCAAAAGGCTTTCCTGGTGGCTCAGTTGGTAAAGAGTCGGCCTGCAATGCGGGAGACCTGAGTTCGATCCCTGGGTTGGGAAGATCTCCTGGAGAAGGAAATGGCAACCCACTCCAGTATTCTTGCCTGGAGAATTCCATGGACAGAGGAGCCTGGTGGGCTAGAGTCCATGGGTCACAAAGAGTTGGACACAACTAAGTGACTAACTTTTTCTATCAAAAGATCACGAGTTTATGCCTCTACATTGTACAATCCATCTTTCCAGTGCTACTTTCTATCACCGTTACATATGCTTCCTATTACAGTGGTTGTTGTTTCAAATAAATAGGAGAATCTTAGAACTGGAAGAGATATCACCAATAAATCCTCTGGTTTCAAAGATGAGAAGCTATAGGTCCAGCAAGATTTATAGGCTTATCCACAGTCTCACAGCTGGCTTGAACCAGAGCAGAAGTAGAACTCTAGTTTCCCAACTCCAGGCTAATTTATTGCCATTGTGGGCTCTACATGTTTGTCTTTTCCTGTGCAATAGAATTAAGGTTCCAAAACTATGGATAACTTCTGACTATTTTTGTAGCTTTTTTTTCTTTCCAAAGTATGTTATCATTCCCAGAAAACATTAACATTCACAAGGCTGTGGATTTGTGATTGTGCAATAAGTAAATAATACATCGCTCTCAAATGTGCTAATCTTTGCAGACTAAGATCACATGTTCGTAAATAACAGGAAGCTACATTCAAAATATGTACTTTTGAGGTCTCTAAGAAGGAGTCAGCACAATGTTTTTTTGCTATAGTTACACTGAAAAGAGAATTTAACCTTTGCTTGTTTACTTTTAAAGCTATGTCACATGACATTATTCAGTTCAAAAAAGGTAATTGTTACCTGTATAGCAACTTTAGTCAGAAGTTAGGCATCAGTTCATCTATCAGTAATCAATGAAAAAGAACTTATTAACCATTACAAAATCCCCACTGTTAACCATTATTAGAACTCAGCTCTTCCAGGGTTAGGTGTGGGGGAGGGAGGCAAAGTTATATGAACTCAGATGCTCTCAGAGCATTTAATGGGCAGAAGGCAAAACAGAAAGATATTAAAAATGCACAGAAAGATAATAAGAACGATAAGCACTAAATCATACAATGTATCTTACAATAATACCCCAAGAACTCAAAGATAAGAGAGAATAACAGAGACAGGAAGGGTCCAATTAATATTTTTCTGATTGGGCATTTGTGATTGGAGTTGATTAGAATACAGCATTTTTGCTGAGGCATAGTAGGAAGGCAAGACAACTTTGAAATCAACCTGATTTTTATTTCTATTTTTTTCATCCTTATAATGAGCATTTATTGAGCACGTATTTATGTGCCTGACATTTTGCCAGCCATTGCAAAGGATACAACCACAGAAGCACTGCTTAAATTCTCAAGGCCTCAGGTTACTTATCAATGAAATATGAAACATGGATCAGGTAATATTAGGTCCTTTCTACTTCTTTCTATTGGTCTAACATCTCCATGATGAAAAAGGAATTCCTGAGAAGTTCAGGAATATGAAATGACAAAATTTGTGTGCATGGAATATTTAAGTAGGAATATACAGTACCTAATTTTCAAGGGTTCTGAAGTTTTTTGTCCTCCTAATACACAGTCAACCCACTCCAGTACTCTTGCCTGGAAAATCCCATGGATGGAAGAGCCTGGTAGGCTACAGTCCGTGGGGTCGCAGAGTCAGACACAACTGAGCGACTTCATCTTCAATACACAGTCAAAGCTTTGGTTTTTCCAGTAGTGTTTAATGGATGTGAGAGTTGGACTATAAAGAAAGCTGAGCACCGAAAAATTGATGTTTTTGAACTGTGGTGTTGGAGAAAACTCTTGAGAGTCCCCTGGACTGCAAAGAGATCCAACCAGTCCATCCTAAAGGAAATCAGTCCTGAATATTCATTGGAAGGACTGATGCTGAAGTTGAAACTCCAATTCTTTGGCCACCTGATGTGAAGAACTGACTCATTTGAAAAGACCCTGATGCTGGGAATGATTGAAGGCGGGAGGATAAGGGGACGACAAAGGAGGAGATGGTTGGATGGCATCACCAACTCAACGGACATGAGTTTGAGTAAGCTCCAAGAGTTCGTAATGGACAGGGAAACCTGGCATACTGCAGTCCATGGGGTCACAAAGAGTCAGACACAACTGGGTAACTGAACTGAACTGAACTGAATACACAGGAAGGTTATAACATATTTCTTTCAGTGGCTCAGTCAGGACACTTGAAGAGCATGCCCCATAGAGAGGAGAATCAAGATGACAGTAAAGGAATATACAGGTTTGAAAAGCTCTCCCAGGTGATTTAGACGTGAACTCTTCCTAGGGGGGCCAGTGGTTCAATGACCATGTGTCTGACTATAGATCAGAACATCTCAGACATGAGCCTCTCTTCCTCAGAGAGGCTCTGCCACCTCTTTGCTCCAGAAAAATCACTGGATTAAATGTTCAAATGAATGGAATAGTTGAAGGAGGGCCTAACAAACAGAAATGGTAAAGAATAAAATCTTTCATTCAAGATAAATTCAAATACCTACTGTGTTCGAGTCATTGTGCTAGGTGCTAACAATTAAAAATACAAAACATGAGATTTCCCTGGTGGTCCAGTGGTTAAGAATCCACTTGCCAATGCAGGGGATGTGGGTTTGGTCGCTGGTCGGGGAAAATTCCACATGCCTCAGGGCAACTAAGCCTTAGAGCAACAACTACTGAGCCCATGCACCTCAACTAGAGAGGAGATTGAGAGCTGCAAGGAGGATCCTGTGTGCCACAACTAAGACCCGATGCAGCCAAAAATAAATACATAAAAAATACAAATACAAAAGTTAAGCAAACCAGAGACCCAGCCCTTAAGGGACTTAAAGCATTATAGTCTAGGTCAACTACAGGGCACTATAGACTACAAATATCAGAAAACCTGGCAGGCTTAAATACTGAGAACTCTGATGATGTAATTGGAATCCTGAAAGTAGCACAGGCAGCTTAATCTAGTGGCTCCGATTAGTTGGTTTCAAGGAACTTTGGCTTCAAGTCCCAACTTCCCATTTACTAGGAATATGACTCAGACACATTGTTCAATTTCTCTAAATCTCAAGTTCAACGTCTGTAGAATAGGAATAATAATTGTTCTTACTTCACTGTGTTGTTATGAAGATTAAATGGGACACTGGTATGAAGCACTTAGCCCGATGCCTAGCAAAAAGCAAGGGCTCAGTATAGTTATTATCGTCATAATTAAAGTGACTGATTACATGCAAAAGTAAGATTTTTTAAAATGCAGAATTTTTTTTATTATTATTTTTAACTGAAGTGTAATTGCTTTACAATGTTGTGCTGGTTTCTGCCGTACGACAATATGAATCAGTCGTAAGTATACATATTACGTCCCCTCCTCCTTGAGCCTCCCTCCCACCCCACTACCATCCCACCCCTCTATGTCGTCACAGCACCAGGCTGAGCTCCCTATGTTATAGAGCGACCCACAGCTAAGTTTGTGAAAAAAGACAAAAAGTTGGTTGAAAAGTGATTTGGGAAGGATAATTTGCAGAATGTAGCAGAAAGCCTTTCAGAGAAAGGAAGATAAAAAGGTGATAACTGGAGGGAGATCTCAGGGTACAGAGAGCACTTGTTGTTCCAGAAGAAAAGAACCGTGGATATTATTATAGTATTCCAGGTGGCACTGAGTAGAGGTGAAAAAGTTGAAAATACTAGAGAAAAAGAGAATTTTGAAAATTGCAGAGGAGATGGACACTGAACACAGGTGTAGGAATTTGCCTTGAGCAAATGATATGATGACAATTTTTTAATTGTCATCTGCTAGATACTTATCTTCACTGAGGACCTCTGTTTAAGTTTAAAACTGAGGTTTGAAAATTGTTAACTAACATCTAGTAATCAGTTCAGTTCAGTCGCTCAGTCATGTCCGACTCTTTGCGACCCCATGAACCGCAGCACACCAGGCCTCCCTGTCCATCACCAACTCCCAGAGTTTACTCAAACTCATGTCCATTGAGTCAGTGATGCCATGCAACCATGTCATCCTCTGTCATCCCCTTCTCCTCCTGCCCTCAATCTTTCCCAGCATCAGGGTCTTTTCCAATGAGTCAGCTCTTTGCATCAGGTGGCCAAAGTATTGGAGTTACAGCTTCAAAATCAGTCCTGCCAATGAACACCCAGGACTGATCTCCTTTAGGGTGGACTGGTTGGATCTCCTTGCAATCCAAGGGACTCTCAAGAGTCTTCTCCAACACCATAGTTCAAAAGCATCAATTCTTCAGCACTCAGATTTCTTTATAGTCCAACTCTCACATCCATACATGATCATTGGAAAAACCATAGCCTTGACTAGACGGACCTTTGTTGGCAAAGTAGTATTTCTGCTTTTTAATATGTTGTCTACGTTGGTCATAACTTTCCTTCCAAGGAGTAAGTGTCTTTTAATTTCATGGCTGCAATCACCATCTGCAGTGATTTTGGAGCCCCCCAAAATAAAGCCAGCTACTGTTTCCACTGTTTCCCCATCTATTTGCCATGAAGTGATGGGACTGGATGCCATGATCTTAGTTTTCTGAATGTTGAGCTTTAAGCCAACCTTTTCACTCTTCTCTTTCACTTTCATCAAGAGGTTTTTTAGTTCCTCTTCACTTTCTGCCATAAGGGTGGTGTCATCTGCAAATCTGAGGTTATTGATATTCCTCCCAGCAATCTTGATTCCAGCTTGTGCTTCCTCCAGCCCAGCGTTTCTCATGATGTACTCTGCATATAAGTTAAATAAGCAGGGTGACAATATACAGCCTTGACATACTCCTTTTCCTATTTGGAACCAGTCTGTTGTTCCATGTCTAGTTCTAACTGTTGCTTCCTGACCTGCATACACCTAGTAATAATGGAACACAAATATGAACTTGATTTTCACACCAAAACCTGTGTCTTGAAATGAAAAGAGGTGCATATGTTAATACATCTGTAGTTTGGGGTAGGAATTAATGGGAGTCAGTACTTGATAAAATCCATATTCTCCAGGAAGTATGCAAAATTAACTACTGAAGTAGAGGAGTTGAGACAATGTCTAGAAATCACAAAGGAAGGAACAGAGGATTGGGGGGGAGAGGCAATAGACAATAAGAATTTTCCAGAATCAATGAAAGACTTAAATGTTCAGATTTAAGAATCAAAATAAATACTAAGCTAAAGTAGTAAAAATCCACACTTAGATTCATCCAAGTAAAATTGCATAATACCAGTGATAAGAAAATTTTAGTATTCAGAACAACAACAACAAAAATAGATGGCCTACAAAGTAACAATTAGACTAAAGCAGACTTCTCAACAGGAAAAAACAAAGACCACAAGATAACAGAAAGTGCTGAGGAAAAATATCTGCCAATATCATTCAAGAGGATGGATAAAACAAAGTGTGTGTTTCAAACAGCCCCTGAAAGAACTACTAAAGAAACTTTAGAAAAAAGTTTCTAAAGTACTTTAGAAAAAAACAATTTAATAGAAAAGAAACATGTAGAGATCAAAAACCAGTATGGATCAATAACTTGGTAAGTACTTTGGGAAATACTCATTCACTATCTGAAGTAAAGGTCATAATAATGACTACTGAAGTGAGGAATTCAAATGAAGTAAAACTAAGATATTTAAAAAATAGGAAGTAGAGAAGGTGATTTAAATTACAGAATTCTAAAGTCATTATTTTGCTCAGAAATAGGGTAGACATATCAATTTTGGCTTTTTAGAGTATTTTTTAAATGTAAGAGTAATTGCTATAAAATTACAATCTCTAATTTCAAAGGGAGAGAACTTCAAAATCATGCTTTTAGAGTAAACATAGGAGTGGTTGTGACTAATTGTAGGTGTAAGTAATTTCTATAGAGAAAAGAAAGGATCTAAAGGAAATATGACAAAATGTTAGTATTTGTTAGTATCTATTATTTTCTGTATTTTTTTTTCATTTATTTATATTAGTTGGAGGCTAATTACTTTACAATATTGTAGTGGTTTTTGCCATACATTGATATGAATCAGCCATGGATTTACATGTATTTTTGAAATACTTTGCAATTAATTTTTTAAAAAAGAAGCTTCTTTTTTATGTGCTCTTTCTTGAACACATATCAAGCCACATTCACTGAACCTTCACTAAATGAAGAAGCTGAACCAGCAAAGCTCATACTTGTCTAGGTAAGACCTCACCCCCTGCAGAAGCAGAAGTAGACAGAATGTTCCTTTCTGTTTCTATAAGTAATGTCCCTATAAGGCATCTGAACTTTGAGCACATGAGTCAGTCTCATAACTACAGTCATAGCCTGTCTCACCAGGTCACAGTGAGCTTCGTGTCCTGCTTTGTGATGATCACTGAGATGCTTCTGGAGGAGTAATCTTAGTAGTCGTTCAAAGTCCTTTCCAAGTCTCTGTCAGTCCATGTTTATCATTTTCAGTCTTCATAAACTGACACAGAGTGTGGTCTGCATAATCACAGTCAAGTTTTACAGCTACAGTAAAGAGATTATCTGGACTTCCCTGGTGGCTCAGTTGATAAAGAATCCACCTACCAATGCAGGTGACTCAGGTCAATCCCTGGGTCAGGAAGGTCCCCTGGAGAAGGGAATGGCAACCCACTCCAGTATTCTTGCCTGGAGAATTCCATGGAGAGAGGAGCCTGGTGGGCTACAGTCCATGGGGTCACAAACAGTCGAACACAACTGAGTGACTAACACTTTCACTTTCACTAGCAGTCTAATCCCTTCCATTTACAAAAATGTGAGGTCTAGAGAAACCAGTTTTCTTGCCCTGTAAATTAGAAAACTGAAAGTCAGATTTCAGACCTGTCACTATCATCTTTCCATAAGATAACGCCTACGTCCCTAAGCTATTACAGAATGAAGTATATTATCTGTGAAGATCCTGAAAGTATCATATGTAGCTACCTGATAACCCCAGTGGAACAGCATAAGTACAGTGCTTCTGACATTCAAGGCCACACCCCTTGGATATTCGTGTCTAGCTTGTGCTTATCCAATGCGGCGGTGCAGCTGGGATCTTCAGAGCTAAACTTCCCTGTGTGACTCCAAGTTGTGAAAAGTCTGAAGAAGACATGTTTGTTGACAATACAACCTTAACAAGGGTCACAACATTGATAAGACGGCTAGACACACCTCACTGGAATGATCAAAACTGCCCAGGTCATCTGCTGTTGAGTTAAAGAATCACTACCCTAGAGAGGACTCTGAGAAGTCACAGAAGGACACCTAGACCTAAATATGGCACTTCTCAAACTTTAATGTGCACATGAAGCATTTTGTTGTTGTTTAGTCGCTAGTCATATCCAACTCTCTGCAACCCTGTGGACTGTAGCCCACCAGGCTCCTCTGTCCACGGGATTCTCCAGACAAGAATACTGGAGTGGATTGCCATTTCCTTCTCCACACATGGAGCATGCAGGGGTCTTATTAAACTACAGATTCTGATTGAGTAGGTTGGGGAGGGGGAGGCCTGAAATTCTGTATTTCTAACAAACTTCCAGGTGGTATCCATACTGCTGGTCTCGTGAGTACCCTTCAAGCAGTAAGGCTTCTCTCTGTGCCCAAAACTGTCCCAGGGTCTGTGATGAGGAGACTGTGCTTCTCTAAGGCAGGACTTTGGTGGCTGGGGAGGGTATAAGGCAGGTGAATTGTTTGAGCAGAACCACAGAGCTAGTCATGTGCTGCAAGAATTATGGCTTTGCAGTCAACACATGACCATTAATGATTAGTGAACCTGAAAGAGACATTTCCTGAAGGCTTCTGGGAGAGAGATGGTTCCTATTTTTTGAGAGAGGAGTTTTGAAAGTTACTCTTGATGGTTTCATTCACCTTTCATTCACCTTGGAATAGCCAAGACCTGTACCTTCCTGTTGGAATTACTGAAAAAAAAAAAAGAAAGAAACAGGGTGAAAACATATAAAACAATGATTTTCAGACACTGGGCATCAGGTTGTACAGGATAGTAGTCCCTGAGAAATGGGAAAAACTGAAAAAATAAAACAGAGTATCAGTGAGCTATGGAACAACTTCAAACAACTTAATTGTATGTTATTGGATTAACTGGGGTGAATGTGGTGATAAAAGAAAAGATTGGAAGAGATAATGGTTGAAATCCTCCAAATCTGATTTTAAAAAATCAGAAACTCAAGATTTAAGAATCTCCATGGAGACCCGGGTTCAATCCCTGGGTCAGGAAGATCCCCTGGAGAAGGAAATGGCAAGCCACTCCAGTATTCTTGCCTGGAGAATCTCATGGACAGAGGAGATTGGCGGACTATAGTAGTCCATGGGGTCACAAGAGTTGGACACGACCTAGCGAATAAAACACCACCACGAGTCCCCAAGCACAAGAAAAAAGGAGAAAAGAAAGGAAAGAAAGACAATATCATTATCGTAGAGACAATTTCAGTCAGTAGTGGAAATCTGTAAAATATTTTCCCTTAAAAGAAGTCTGTATGTTAACTAGTTTCAAAGAACCTGTTTTAAATGAATTGTTCTCCTTTAAGTCAGTACTGCAACAATGATAATTTGGTTTCTGTTTCTCACAACTAGCTTGGATAAATGAATAGATCTCATTGTTCTTATGTATTATTCATCTTGTTCACATGTTCAGGCCAGACCAAGCTCAAAGGGCAGCTACAGATTCTGTGCCCCAATATCTGTTTCACCATAGCTACACACCCTATATTCCTTTAATGCATGTATTTAGGGGCTAGATGTCAATCCCATTCTTCATTTAGATATACTGAAGGCTGGCATGGTCTACATGACCCCTGAAAACTATTGTGAGTGAAAATATGATGACGATTTTTTTTTTACTTAATTGTTCCAAGTTTTGTATACCCTTTCTGTCCTCTCAAGCACTGCCTCCTCCCCTCTCACAGTTTCACAACACACACCCCTTATTGTCCAAGAGCACAAAGAGCTTCCAGAAATCAAACGATGAAAGAGGGAGAGAAAGAACTAGATGCTGTCATCAGCCCACTGGTACCAGTCATTCCTGGCCCTGCTCCAGCTAATGATTGCTCGTCCCTGCTCTGGGTTATAGTTCCAAGGTTTCATCTCTTCCATTTGGCAGGCACAAGTCCACCCTCTGATGCTCAGCCTTTTTTTTTCTGCAAAGGCTTAAAATCATGCCAGGGTGAACATGTCATCTAGGAAGTGTTCCTACCTTCAACTGCCTTCCAGTTCAGCCTAACGGGAGTCTGCCTTCAGCAGATCTAGAATATTCCCATTTCTTTCTCATAGGAAGGCCTGATCTCTTTATGCAATTGGTCTCTGCTTCTCCGGAACTCCACATAGTAAGTGAAGGGCTCTCTTCATCAAATACAAAATGTTCTGTCCCCTTTCCCAGGTTATCAGCTTGTTCGAGTCTCATCCTTGACAATTAAGAGTACGCGGGGACTTCCCTGGTGGTCCAATGGTTAAGATTTTATCTTCCAATGCAAGGGGTGCAGGTTCAATCCCTGGCCGGGGAGCTAAGATCCCACTGTCAAAAAAACCAAAACATAAACAGGAACAATATTGTAACAAATTCAATAAAGACTTTAAAAATGGTCCACATCAAAAAACAAAAAAAATGAGTAGGTCATTCATCCTTCTCTTAAGGAAGACCTCATGCATAAAAGTGAAACAACTGTCAACGGTTAGGTAATTCTTTTATCTCTTTCTATACATATGGAATTTGCTCATATGATATTTTAAAATTCTGCTTCAGTCCCTCACCCCATTATTCAGAATGCCCATCACACTAAGAAGGCTAAAAGAATTTCAAAGGACATATAACTACAGGTGGGAAAAAACTGCACTGCTTCTTTTGCTTATTTTAATACCAATGATCATTTTTAGACATCAAGACCTTCTAACAGATTCTAATTCCAAGGAATCCCAAGCTCCCCAGAAGTCCTTCAGGCTCCAATCGTGACTGTCTTAACTAACATAAATGAGTAAACAGGCCTCTCCTACCCACCAAACTGGATACACAAGGATTTCCTCTCCTCCCCACTCTCAGCCCAGGGCCTCTCTGCCAAGGAGTTGTCTCCACTTGCACCACCAAGAGTGGGCCCAGATGCTCATAGTTTGGAACTCTTCCCTTGCCCTTGCTGGGTGTGACCGAGAAACAAAAACTAGGGAGCAAACACCCCAGCAAGCGGATGGTTCTCATTTAGACCTAAAAAAATCTCCATCCCAATGAACAAACCCTTCACAAACTCCCATCAGAAAAACTGTCAGTACTTCTAGCATCTAGCCATTGTCTAGCACACAGTAGGTGCCTGTTCAATACTGAATAAATGAATGAACGAATCCACACCTTTCTATGTGTCTCTGACTGCAGCAAATATCATGAACTTCAGTCCCTTAATATATTAATACTCCTATATTTTCACTTTAGCAGGAACATGCCAAAATCTTAAGGCAAAAGAAATTTATTACTGCTCTGAAACACCATGGTTACTCTAATAATAGAATTTCAATATTGCTTATTTTTGCTGTCTGAGGCAGTATTATCCAGGGTCGTTAACACTGGCTTCTACAACAAACAACCCTAAAATTTCATCAAGCCACAGGTGCTTTTATTTCTAGTCCCCTCACATTCTGATATTGACTGGGCAGGATCCAGTCTCCTTCCATCTGTGACTCTGCCTCCTGGAAAGGAAAAAGAAGAGGAGAAGATCTAGGAAACATAAATGGCTGTATCACTTCTACTAATATTCAACTGACCCAAACTAGCCTCACAGTTCCAACTAGATGCAAGAGCACTGGGAATGTAATTTGCTTGTTGGCCCAGGAACTGAGTGACATGCAACTTGGTGAATGCATTGCACTGTCTTTGCCATAGAGGCTAAAGGAGCATTTCATATTTCATGTTTCAGTGTGGGGCAGGGGGGAGTGCAACATTTTTAATATTAATACTGTAACCTTTACCCTATTTCTCCTATGCATTTCTCTTCAGTACAGATTTATCATGCAAACCCCCTCAATCAGTCACTTAGAATATAAATGTTTTCACTGTGTTCTGAAAAATTACAGTAAACACACTATACAAGTAGGGTTGTTCCACGTAAATAGTCTGGTTTCAAAGTCCATGGGTGTTGCTTATGAGATAAAATTGTCCAGAGATTCAGCAAATATTTGCTATTGATGGTGAAAATGACAGCAATGATTGCTTCTGCTTGATCTCTGACCTTAACCCTTTCCATCTCAAAACTCTCCCTACAAAGGCCTGCTGCTCTTCCCTGTTCCACTGAGTTTAGCTCCCAGTTCTACTGGGGAAATAAAGTCTTTTCTATAGCCTCAAGTGCTCAGTCACTCCATCGTGTCTGACTCTGCAGTCCCGTGGACTAGCCTGCCAGTCTCCTTGGTCCATGGAATTTCCCAGGCAAAAACACTGGAAAGGGTTGCCATTTCCTACACCAGGGGATTTTCCCCACCCAGGGATTGAACCCACATCTCCTGCATTGGCAAGCGGGCTCTTTACCACTAGTGTCACCTGGGAGGCCTCTATGGCCTCAGGTCAAGCCCAAATGAGTCTTCTCAAGTCTTGAGTTTTGGAGTTACTTCTAACCTATAGGTAGTCCCTCACTTTCTACTACTGTTCATTATACTTCTCTCTGCATCAATGTGGTTTCTTTCTTACATATCATCATCCTCTACAGATCTGTGGGCCTCCGCACTCCCTCTGTGTGGCCCAATCAACAGCGCACACTGGCCTTTTCGAGGGTGGCGGCAATCGTGGACAGAGCGCCATGAAGGCCTCAGGGACGCCTCGAGAGTATCAGGTGGTGGGGCGCTGCCTGCCGACCCCCAAATGCCGCATGCCACCCCTCTATCACATGAGAATTTTTGCCCCTAATCATGTTGTTGCCAAGTCCCGCTTCTGGTACTTTGTGTCTCAGTTGAAGATGAAGAAATCCTCAGGGGAAATCATCTACTGTGGACAGGTGTTGGAGAAATCTCCCCTGTGAGTGAAGAACTTCGGCATCTGGCTACACTATGACCCCCGCAGCGGCACCCACAACGTGTGCCGGGAGTGCCGGGACCTGACCACCACCGGCGCCGTCACCCAGTGCTACTGAGACATGGGTGCCCGGCACCGAGCCCGGGCCCTCAGTCCAGATCATGAAGGTGGAGGAAATCGCAGCCAGCAAGTGCCCCGACCAGCGGTCAAGCTGTTCCACGACTCCACGACTCCAAGATCAAGTTCCCACTGCCCCACCAGGTCCTCCGTCGCCAGCACAAGCCACGCTTCACCACCAAGAGGCCCAACACCTTCTTCTAGGTGCAGGCCCTCTGTCCCTGGGTCTGCCCAAATAAAACTTAGTGGGAAAACTGGAAAAAAAAAAAAAAAGTGAGGGCCCCTTATCACTGAATCCTCAATGCTTACTATGGTCTCTGGGTCAGCTGTTGTCACTGACCTTCTCACCAGCTTCCAGAAGTGAGGACTCTATGGACAAATTCTTCCTCTCCACTTTCCCAGTTAACCGCTTGTACCCAGGGCCCCCCTCAGCCTCAAGTCAGTGACCAAAGGGCCTCGGGGAAATCAGAAGAACTCAGAAGCAGGAAGAGGAGCCCTGATGTCTACCAGCATTTGCCAAGAAACTACTGTTTTCTCCATGGTTCTAAGAGCTTCTGATGGACTGTCTCCAGGAATTCTCAGAATGCCTAGACTATGATGATTTCCCTTTAACAGAAAGTTATGTAACCTGCCTGGCACACATGAGTAGTTGGTGGAAGGGCACCCAACCCAGGATCAAGGTGGGGGTGTGTGTGGAGAGAAACAGGGAAACGAGGAGGAGATTCCTTCTTTTGTATGAAGAAAACTGGGAGCAGGAAGATGCAAGTGCCCCGCTTCTCCCCCTCATCCTGCCCCCTACCCCGACCCCCTTCCCACCTGTCCTGCCCAGAGTCAGGGGCTCCCTGCCTCCCTCTCTGACAGGCCCAGCTGCAGTTTCCCTGGCTTATTTTTCAACACTCAGTAGCGAAATGGGTTAACTTCATTCAAAGGGGGAAAAGAGAAGGAAGCTGTGCTTTGGCACTTAACCCCTACAGCATTCTTCCAGCCGGTTTTCCATGAATAAAGTCTTAGACTCAGTCGTGTCTGACTCTTTGCGACCCCATGGACTGTAGCCTGCCAGGCTCCTCTGTCCATAGGATTCTCAAGGCAAGAATACCAGAGTGGGTTGCCATTTTCTTCTCCAGGGGACCTTCCCGACCCAGGGACTGAACCCGGGTCTCCTGCATTTCAGGAGGATTCTTTACCATCTGAGCCACCAAGGAAGCCTTCCATGAATAAAACTGGCCCTTTAAACCTCCAGTTTTCAAAGAAAAAAAAAATGTACCATTTACACAGTCACAGAAAAGACAATCAAGAAGCCTGACACTCTCAGCACGCTAACTCTCGTTACTTGCTAAGGAACCTCAGGTTCATGAACTCTTTCCTCAGGAACATGGAACACCTCGTTCCTGTCAAGTCCCTGGAGACAAGGAGGAGCCACAGCTTTCCTCACAGGGAGCAGCCAGGACGGAAGCGGAGCAGAGCCCTCATCGGTCCAAGAACCCAGCCGACACCCCTCACGGCCCTGGCTGTGCTGGTGCGTCTGCTGAACAACGTGTACGCTGTTGTCACCTCCTGGGGCTCCTCTCCCCACCCTCCCAGCTGGATGACTTCTCTACTGTGCACATTTAAAAAGCTCAGTCCGGTGAATGGAAATAGCAGCTCCCGAGAACAAAATCAACCAGAACAGCCTGTGTTCCAAGCTGAACTTTCTGCTCTTTTGGTCTCAATTGCTGCTCAGAAAGGAATTCACAATTGCCACCTCGGTCATGTTTTGCTTTGCAAAGGGAGCCCACAAAATTCACTGAAACCTCCCCAACCTTCCCAGAGGCTCAGGCTGGCTCAGCCACAGGAGGAATGTTGCCAAAATATGTGTCCCTTTTCCTTTTCCTTAAAGAACTGGTACTCAGGGTCAGCTAACGAAATGACTTAGTTTCAAATTCTTCCAAAAATCACGTCAGAATCATGGAATCTCGGAGTCTTTTTCGGATATTCCGGCCACGTGTTTGCTGGCATTTAGAAACATCAACAAATCTTTTCTGACCAAAGCCAGTTCTTTTCATCCCTCTGACTGGGAATTTATTTCCATTTTCCCTAACAATCCCAGTGAAGCTTCAATTTGAGACTGAGCTACAATATTTAGGCTGAAGTTTCTTGTCCTCTCTTGGTCAGCAGGTGGTCCCTCAGTGGGTTCAGGGAACCAGCAGACCCCTGGGGCTTCTTGGGATCTGCCTTCAGCCAGTCACTGCAGGACAGGGGTCACCAGCGCTTAGGTGACAGGTGTCCTGCCACACCCATCTCCACTTCTACTCCACGATGGAGACAAACTGAGATGGGAAAGAAATCATCTAATGCAGGAGCCAGTCCACACATAGTTTATCTTCATCTTCAGTGTTCAGAATGATACACACGCGGCATGTTTGCCAAACCCATAAAGCCGCAGCTCAGGTTTCACTATTTAAGTAGCAGATGTCATGTACTATTTTGTTTCGTGGTTTATCGTCTTTTGCACAGTTGCAGCCGTTTTGCCTCCTCTGAGATGACAGAACATCTTGAGCTGGCGTGACACATGGATGGGGGTGCCGTGGGAGTCTATCTCTACTCCTTACTACTATGTCATTGACGACACCTTTTAATGCTATTAGTAAGACAGTCTTTACTGACAAGGAGACCAGGTCACTGAATATCGAAGGATCAAGGGTCTGCATTTCCCTGGCAGGACCCTGTCAGAAAAACAGACAAGAAGGCATCAATTATCAATGAGGTTTTTGGTCCAGAGGCTACTGGTGCATAGAAGTAGAACTATGTGTGAGGATTCCAACTTCTAGATTCTTTCTGAACTGTCATTTGATTTTCATCTGGACGTGATTCTAAGCCAGCACTTGTCTTCGTCACACTCTCCTGGAGTTACGACTGACTTGTGTCCTAGAGCAGGGCTGCGGCTCACCCATCTTGTATCTGCAGCACCTCACAGGGTGCCTGGCATAGCGCAGGGCACTGTCAGGGGTGATAGGTCAGCTTTCCACCCATCCCCGCCTTGCTCTGTGCCTGCACCAGGAGGGGTTCCTTGCCTCGGGCTTCTGGATCGATTCCACCCCTGGAGTACACTGGCAGGAAATGGGAGGGAAGAAGGGAGGGGGAGGAGCAGAGGTCTGAGCCCCTTCCAGCCCGGCTTTGGTCTGGCAGCAGCTGCGTCCCTCTGCTGAAGCCACGCAAGCAGCTTCTCCATCGGCTGCAGTTCTCATTAAATCTCAGCAGCTCCCACCAATGATCACTCCCTCCTCTTACTCTGCAGGCCCAGGGAGAAGGCTCCTTCCGATGCTAGTCTCACCAGCATAAGGGGTCTGGGTGGCCCTACCCATACACTATTTGCAAAGTCAGGAGTCAATGAGTTCTCACACGCTGAGTGAATGTGAAGGAATTTCTAAAAGCACTCCAAACGGTGTTCCCAAAGTCCACTGGGGAAACTGGGGCTGAGAGAAACGCAGAAAACTTTAATCCCTGATCTTATTTCCTTTCTACTTATTTTACATATTGGATTTCCAGCTAAGATTATAACAAATAACCTATTATTTTTAATTTAAAAACAATTGAAAACCATGGATGCATTATGGAATGTAAATGCTTTGACATTAGGGTTCTCGTCTATCTGGTTCACTGAGAACCCCGAAAGTTTGGAGGAGGGTGGGCACAGATTAGGCTTTTGATAAGTATCTGTTGAGAAAGACATAAATGAATAATCTACCAGCCCACGGAATCCTCACAACAGCCGTATATGAAAAGCAAGGCAGGTATTTTCTCCAACACTTTCCTAGGAGGAAACTCAGTCTCAGAGACCTGACCAAAGGCAAGTCGCCCATGCCCACCAAGAGCTTGGTCTCAGTGGTTTATTAGGAGTAAACGTACCTGCGTGTGGGGGCTGCAGTGTGTTCACATCCTTTCTCTCACCATATTAAAAGGTGCTCCGAAATGAATAAACAGCAAAGATGACAGAGAAAATTCAAGTATTTCATGCAGTGGAAGACTAACAAATCTAAAGTCAGTTCCTTGGTATAACATTAAAATCAAAAGTCTTTCAACTGACTGGAAGGCACCCTTGTGGGCTGGTGTCACCCCCTTCACCAGGCCTGGGACACGGGTCCCCTAACTGCAGTGCTGTGACCTCTTTTTCCAGATCCTATAGGTCTGACGGATGTCTCCTTTTCTTCCACACCCTTTCTTCTGCCCTCAGATTCCCAAATATTTAAGATCCAGAATCCAACCTCAGAATATCCCCTCCCTACCCCAGTGAGAAATGCAGAGCTTCCAGCTCCTCCAGGGCATCACCCTTCCTTTTCCCATGTCCTCTTTCTCAGGCCACAGAGGAGAAAGAGCAGCCCAGCGGTCAGAGTTGAACACAGGAGGCGGGGGAGGCACGGGTCTCAGTCTGCAGCAGTAAGAAACCAGGCGTCCATCCAGGGAAGGCAATCTCAGCGGGCAGACCATCAAGCTGTTACTTTAAGGCCCTTCGGGGCCTGGGCCACCTGCCTCAGGTATAATCCAAAAGAGAGCTGAGTGGGGGTGGGGAGATGCGAGCATTCCTGGGTCTGTTATCTCCTCCCCACCTGGAGGGCTCTCCTTAAGCCCAGGAATCACTTTACTCACTCCTGGAGCAGGAGGCGGCTATCAGGTGTGTGATTTCAGAGGAATCGGAAAACCCTCCCAGCCAGAAAGCCCACCACACTTTCTTTTGTGTTAATCACCTTCCTTTACAAAATCTATTACTAAAGAGGAGAAAGAAGCTAACAGGCAATCACGCAGTGCTGCTCTGGCAAGAGTGCAGACAGAGGTGGGCTTTGAACCTCCTGGAAAACTGGGGCTTTGGATGCCTTGCTCAACAGGAAAAGAATGCTTGTCAAATTAGCAATAGCCTATGTTAACATTCAGGTTTCCCAGGTGGCACCCACGGTAAAGAACCTGCCCGCCAATGCAGAAGACATTAAGAGATGGGGGTTCCATCCCTGGGTCGGGAAGATCCCCTGGAGGGCACGGCAACCCACTCCTGGAGAATCCCATTGACAGAGGAGCCTGGTGGGGCTACAGTCCATGGGGTCACAAAGAGTCGGACACGACGGAAGTGACTTAGCATGCACGCACAAGCTAACATCCCCCTAAAAACAGTGATAGGAAAAACAGGAAATCTCTCAAGCTACTCCGTGATTTGAGGCCCTTCCCTGTTCACCACAGAGTAAAACAAAACACAACTCAGCCAACACAGCAGCCTGACTGGGATGACTTATTTCATCATGTCCCTTCCTTCGTAATGGCTAGCTGATACTCACCCTCCAACGTGGGGCTTGTGGGAGATGGGACAAGAGGCAGTTGTGAAATATGGATGCCAACACAGTCCCAGTTCATCTGAGACAATCATGACCTCGGATGTTCTATTAGAGGCCCCACTGCACACTATATCTGATGAGAAGGCGTGTTTTCAAATGAGCCTGTGAAACCGACACACAGAACAGACGGGTGGTTGCCACGGGAGAGGACACCAGGGAAGGAAAGGAGTAGGAGGCTGGGGTTAGCAGGTGTAAGTTTCTATACACAGAGTGGATAAACAACAAGGTCCTACTGTATAGCACAGGGAACTATATTTAACATCCTATGATACAGCACAGTGGAAAGGAATATTAAAAAGAATGTACATATATGTATAATTGAATCACTTTGCTATAAAGCAGAGTCGGACGCGACTGAGCGATTTTACTTTCATTTTTCACTTTCAAGCATTGGAGAAGGAAATGGTAACCCACTCCAGTGTTCTTGCCTGGAGAATCCCGGGACAGAGGAGCCTGGTGGGCTGCCGTCTATGGGGTCGCACAGAGTCGGACACGACTGAAGTGACTTAGCAGCAGCAGCTCTATAGCAGAAGTGAACAAAACAGTGTAAATCAAGCTTACTTCAATTAAAAAAATACTGATTAAAAAAAGGATGCACATTTTAACTTTTAGTTAAGAAAGCACAGTCCTGATAAATAGCCTTGAGAAAGCAAAGTTCTTCTTTCAATCAGGAAAAGTGATAGGACTATGGTCTCTGCCTTTCACTAGCTGGGTAACTGGGCAGCTCAGACTCTGAACAACAATTTTCTCAAAGCAAATGCGGTAATGCTAGCTGACTCACAGGGTGGTGAGGAATAAATCAAGTTAGATAAACTACCTAAGGCTGCTATTAAAATGCCTGGGACATTAACAGACCGTCAACAAATAGTAGCTTTGAAACAGAACATAATTATCAGCCAGAATCCATTAAACCTGTAACTTGCCTTCACTGATCAAGCTCGCTTTAATTGTGGCTAGGAAAAACTTGCAAAAAAAAAAAAAACAAACTTCAAGTGTCACGTAGCCTAATTGTTTGCCAAGTTGTTTTTCAGGAACTTTTTTGAGTCAGCTGTGTCTAGTTTGAGCTTGAGCCAGTCAGGACTGGTTAAGATCACCAACCCTTCAACTGGCTATTTGTGTGTCCGTTCCATGACATTTTGACATCAGAGGGTTCAAAATTCACCCTCAGAAGGTGCTACCATCACCATTTTCTGAACATGTAGCCCAGGCGAAAGGCTTTGATTAGTTTCAGCTATGCAGGACAATGATTGCCTCACCTTTTCTTATTTCCAATCACCTTCCCCCACACTCCCCAGGGCTCAGCTTTATCCCATAGATATCCCGAGCTCCTCGACTTCAGCAAGGGGTTTTGAGATTTGTTTTCCCATTTTCCCATTTGACTGTCTCGTGAGTAAACCCTTTCTCTGCAGCAAACCTCAGCATCCCAGCGTTTGGCTCGCTGAACATCAGGCAAAGGAATCTGGTTCGGTCACAGCTTTTGCTTTATTTGGGTGTTCAGAGAGCAGCTCACAGCCGGGGACACAGGCTTTGGGAAAATGTTCTTCTGGGCAAGTTGTACGGATGGATGCAGGGAGCTCAGGTACAGGTAGGCCCGTTGCACTGCCCTGGAGAAGTCTGGGTGACAAGGAGCGCTGGGAAGGGTGAGAAGAGGATCTAGTTAGCACAGGAACATGAGGCTCCAGGGAGCGGAAGGGTCTGGCCCCCAGTGGTGAGGGGAGGAATCCATTTGGGTGGAGCCCAGAGCCCAGGTGTTTGTTTCCTTCCTTCCCCACCTACACCCTGCCCCTGGCATTGCTGACTCCCACGTGAAGGTTACCAAAGCCTGTGGGGACCTCAGCTCAAGGCCAGGTGGGCTAAAGAAGAGACGAACAGGGTGAAAGAAGACGGTGGGGACTCAGAACAGGGCCTCCAGCTTTCACTCCACCAACTAGAGCCCAAAGGACAACTGGAGGGCGGTCAGACTTGTCCCCAGTCTGCCTCAGGCACATCGCTCATCTACACGTGCAGTTTATCAGAGTCCAGCCTGACCCATTCCTCCAAAACTGTGAGAAAACCTGATCAGCCTCCCCCTCCCCTACTTAACCTTCCCTTCTCCCGGGAGCTTACAGATGCAACGCCTCCTTCCTCCCTGTGAGTAGATTCGGGGGAACCTTGGCACAGCAGGGGCCTGAAATGTGGCTGAAACCTTCACCCTGTAGAGGAGGACGGTGGTGTTCTGAAGGTTAGGAGACTTTCCCTGTCACACACCCACGTGATGGCACAGCCTGGATGGAACACAGTTTCTTAATGGACCCCATATGCTGGGTGAGAGTACTTGTCCTGCAATTCCCGAGGAAGGTGGCCATTCTCACAGTGTCCTGTAGGGAACACACTTCAAAGTCTAGAATCAAATCCAAGCTCTAATCGATGAATGATCTTAGACAAGCAGCTGAACCTCACAGAACCTCAGCCTCATCACCAATAAATTAGCATAATAATCTTCATAGGTTTCCTTGAGGAGTAAATAGAGTATCTAATATAGGTCGAGCGCGCCCCCAACACTGGAGGTACTCCATGCTACTTACTACCATCATTAATTACGTCGTGGTTCAGTCATTGAACTTCAGACTGCTAGAGAAAGCTGGAGGGTTCAGGAACCAGAGGAAAGAGGACTCTTCTGATGAGGAGAAGGCCAAGGCTGGTTAGCTTCACGTGTTTGGTAATTCAGAGGCCCGCCAAACTTAAGGTCCCATGGGCGAGGTGGATCCAAGCCAGAGGAGAACAGAGAGCTCTGACCTCTAAGTTCCTCTTGGCTGTTTCATCATGTTCTTTCTCAAGCATCTGACCTTGGAACACAGGGGACTCGGGGTCAGTAGGAAGAGCCCCGAAAGTGACAGGCACAGCATAGCCGAGCTGTCCTTGGGATGGAAGCAGAACTCCTGGGACCTCAGCATCCTCACTGGGAATGACAAGGGTCTAATAATCCCCATACAATGACTCCAAACTTTAAAAAATATGAGAGATGAGCAGAAGAAAATTAACCCTGAAAATTATTCAATATCAAATGACAGCAACTGATTCTTTTGTCAACAGCCAGAGAGCTAACAAAACTACAGCAGCTGCTGAAAGATGGTCTCTGCCCCACTGACAGGCTTTACACTGGAATTCCAGCTGCTGCCCTATTGACCAAGATATACTCACACGGTTTTTTAATTAGTCTTAAATTTAACTACCCAAAATGCAAAAGGAACTTTCTTATGGATATTTTTCTAAAAGAAGATTGAAAAAAAAAAAGAGGATTGGAAAGGCGGGGGAACCCTCAAATTTTAAGGACCAAAGTCAATTACTTAAAAATCTGAGTGTTCGTCACCCTAAAAATTATGAGTTCAACATTTAGCCCTTTCAATAAGAAAAGATTGGAAAGGGAGCACATCTAATATTTAGCTTTTCTCAAAGCCCACACCTGGAATCATTAAATGTCAAAAATGAGAAAGCGCTTTGTACAATACATGTGGGCTCAGTAAACCATGTCTTTGGGTCTATTCCTGCTCCTATGAACAAAAAGCACAAGTGTGTGTGCCTGTATGTGTGAGAGAGAAAGAAGCTGAGGACTGCATTTGGGGCTCTCCTGACGTCTTACCTCCCTCTACTGGAGAAAGACCACATATGTGTGTGTGGTGTGTGCTTGAAGGGGCTAGAGGTGAGGGTGGGAGCGTGGGAAGGTGGGGGCAGGCCTGGGGGAAGAGAAAGTGGAAAGCAGAAAGACTAAAATTTCTGTCTCAAGCCTGAAGTAAAGCTTCCGTATGATCTACCGCCAGCTTTTGATCAGGCCCCAGCACAGGCAGGAGCAGCAGACAGGCCAACTCTGACCTCACAAAGCGGAACTTCAATCTAAAAATCCTTATCAAACATTTTCTCCGCAGAATCTGCCAGTAAAGAGTTACCTCTGGTGTGGACTTAGCCATGAACTCATCTCCCAGTGGTCAGGGCCCTCTCTCTGAGACTACTTTATGATCTTAGGTTACTGGAGAGTCAGGCATTGGAAGGGTGATAATTTTGAATTACCAGGGCCCTAGACTTGATTGGCACCAAATGACCCAGAGAGACTTTTAAGCAATAGAAAGGTGATCCAAACCAGTGAGCCTTAATCTGGGGTCTTTAGCTACTAAAGGCTCCTTTACTAACGGCTCCTTTGAATGTAGTTAAAAAAAAAAAAAAAAAAAGGTCTGAGATATTTAAGACTGTACTTCCAAAAAAAAAACCTTCATTTGCCTACTCTAATACTACAAACACTAGACTCCCAAGGTTTTTTTGCATTTAGCTAAAATTATGTCAATTCATTTTAGTTACATAGGTACTCTGACTCACCAGGTAATCCAATATTTTAAAAATGCAAACATAAATCAGAGTGGTTCCTTACATGATAGAAGTATTCCTCACTTCAACAAAATATTGTTTCAAAATTAGCCTTTTCATATGGATCTCACCTTAACCTTTTAATATACATTAAGTAATAGTAAATTTATAGTTGTGGCTGTACCAAATCCCTTGGGAATTGTATGCTCAGTTTAGTTCTGACACAAATGTTTTAATCAACAGCTGTTCTGGGAAGCTGGCTAGAATCCTTTTTGAATGTTGAGAATTTTAATAAGGATAAAATCTAAATCTGAAACTATCCTGTCTCTGCATGAGTAAATGTACATCCTCCTCCTCCTCCATTTTTAATAGTGATTTTTAAAAAAATTTATACATACAAAAGTCTGTGCATAATTAAAGTGTACAATTTGAGTTTAGTGATATGTGTGTGTGTGCTAGGTCACCTCAGTCATGTCCAACCCTTTGCACCCCTACAGATGACAGCCCACCAGGCTCCTCTGTCCATGGGATTCTCCAGGCAAGAACACTGGAGTGGGTTGCCATTTGCTTCTCCAGGGGATATTCCCCACCCAGGGATCGAACCCACTTCTCTTACGTCCTCTGCGTAAGGGGTGGGGTCTTTACCACTAGCGCCACCTGGTGATTTTAAACGATGATAACATGTTGTACTCAATTTTTTTTTCACATAGGCTTCTATTGCATAAAGTCAGGTATAGCCATAGTTTGTAAAAACATGTACAAAGAGGATGAGGGGCATTGATGGAACAGACGTCATCTATCCCCTCCCCCCATTTCCCTGGGTAATTGAGATTTGTTTTGAAGCCATTTCCCAAGCAATTGGATTCTACATGAAGCGACAGCGGTTGGTTCATGGTCAGCCCAGGAGATGTCAGATTGTTCTTTGTATTTCGTTGACACATCCGCAAGCTGGAAACTGTACTGAGTAGTGGCTTTGGCATGTTCTACATCTGGCCAATGAGGACTGAAGTCAGGGTAAACCCTCCTTGTTCACATAGCAGTATCTCTTTTGCTAACAACCCTGCCTGCCAGAGGAGCTAGAGGCCTTGATTTCTCAAGAGAAGATGCTACATATGGTAGATCTAAGCTACTTACTTTTTCTTGGAGGAAAAAACCCTTGCAAATTTTTTAATATGTAGCTTTTAAAAACTCCTATCTGAAAAGCAGTTTTCCAATAGCATTTATTAGGCAACTTGCTGTAATGTGTTTAGTAAAGGAAACAAGGAAGTGATGGTTCTTAATCAGAAAAGCACAGTAAGAGAAAGAATGTATACCATGTCCCGCATATTTCACAGAATAGCAGAGTTCTTGGTCTTTCCTGGGACTTCACAGTTTAATTCAACAGAATGATTGCTATGTAATTATAAAACCCTGCTGATTTATTTAGAATTCTCTTGAAATCTGGAGAAGGAAATGGCAACCCACTCCAGTATTCTTGCCTGGAGAATCCTGTGGATGGAGGAGCCTGGTGGGCTGCTGTCCATAGGGTCGCACAGAATCGGACACGACTAAAGAGACTTAGCATGCATGCATTGGAGAAGGAAATGGCAACCCACTCCAGTAGTCTTGCCTGGAGAATCCCAGGGACAGAGGGGCCTGGTGGGCTGCCGTCTATGGGGTCGCACAGAGTCGGACACGACTGAAGCGACTTAGCAGCAGCAGCAGCAGCTCTTGAAATCAGAGCTTGAGTTAAGCACCAGACACAAGGAGTCCATCTCAGAGATTATGCCAGAAGCAGGAGCACGTGATCTGAGAGTGAGACAAGGAAGAGGGAGAGTCCAGGGGAGCGTGCATTACCTGTCTTCCTCTCCACTCTCCTCTCTCTTTTAGGTCACTCTGCGGCCAATAGCCATCTGACTGAGCTTGGAAGAGGAGCCTCCAGTCAAGTGCTCGAGGGCTGGAGCTGCAGCTCACAGCTTGCCTGAAGCCTCCTGACAGACCGTGGGCCAGACCTACCCAACTGAGCCACTCAAAGACTCCTGACATCCAGACACTCCACTGCTGTTGCTGCTTGGTCGCTTCAGCCGTGTCTGACTCTGTGTGACCCCACGGACTGCAGCCTGCCAGGCTCCTCTGTCCATGGGATTCTCCAAGCAGGAATACTGGAGCGGGTTGCCATGCCCTCCTCCAGGGGATCTTCCCAACCCAGGGATGGAACCCAGGTCTCCTCTGCATTACAGGTAGATTCTTTACCACTGAGCCACCAGGGAAGCCCTCAGACACTTTGTGAGATGATAAGTTTGTTGCTTTAAGCTGCTAAATTCTGGGTTAATTCGTACTGCGGCAACAGATAACTAACACTGTTCATATTAAGTAGAATATTAAGTGGTACTAAGATATCAAGTTTTCAAAGAATACTTGATGACATGAAAAAGTGATGAGGACACAATATTAGGTGGAAGCAGCAGGAAGCAGTACCATCTGCGTAGTGTGTTGCATAAATGTTGTTTTTGTCTTATTAGCACGTGTCCATCCCTGCTTTCTTCCACTAACAGAATTTCCCTTTCTCGTAGGAAAACAACTCCATGTGTTTCAAGTGGTGCTAACTCCAACCCATGTAGGGCAAAGAAGTGACTCAGACCAAATTTTAAGTTCCTCATTCACTTGGCACATCATCAAAGATGGACTAATAAGAACAATTCCTGTACTTTTTCTTCCTTGAGTTGTTAAGGCAGAAAAGGGCCTGAATGTTCAAAAAAAAGTTAAAGATGTAAGGGTTATCATATGCCCTGGATTGAGCAGTTCTCCAAGTTAGAACCAACCTTAGAATTTTCGATTATGAAACAATAAACTTGGCTTAATTGGGATTGTGGTTCTGTTGTACTACACAATAGTATCTCAAATTTTTATAAAAATAAATAAAATTACTTGCAAACAGAGAAAATGGTAGAGTCTACCAAATGTTAACAGTGGTTCTATCTAGATTTGTGGGTTTCAAATTAGTGAACTTGTTGCACCAGAATTTTTAAAACACAGATTCTCAGCCTTCACATTGGCAAACTTTGACCCAGCAGCCCTAGATTAGAAACCAGAAATGTGGATTCTTAACAAGCTCTCCATAATGATCAACAAACAGCAGGAGAAAGAAGTGCATCTACAGGAGTAGATTATAAATGAATTTTTTTTTTTCTTTACATGCATCTTTCAATTTTATAATGAACAAGTACTATTTGGGTAATGAGTACATTTCTTAAAAGGACAACTGTTAGAAACTTGATAATGTTTAATATTTATTATTTATTTTTATATATTTGGCTGTGCCAGGCCTTAGTTTAGATATGTGGGATCTAGTTCCCCAATCAGGGATGGAACCTGGCCCCCTGCATTGTGAGCTCAGAGTCTTAGTCACTTGACCATCAGGGAAGTTCCAGTGTTTAATATTTGACATGAAACTTTTTATTGTGAGGAATCAAAAACCCCATTGGTTAGTAGATCAGCCAAAATAAAATACTCAGACATTATTTACTATGATAGTAAGCATTTTCTTAACTCTGATAAAGAATATGGTCCAGCTATTGGGGCAAAGTATACAGCAGATGGGAGGAGAATCTTGCTCCCCAGGGCCTTTCTTATCACTAAAGAATCAGTGAGGGTCACACCAGTTCAGAGGAATCTTGAATTTTCTCACCTGCAGGCTTCTATTTCCCACTAATGCCAGAAACACATCATTAATATTTCTAACTCCAGCCCCTTCCCTACAAGACAAAGAAACGTCCACATGACTATTACACAGACTTACTATCCTTCCTGGTCAGATTTCATCTCTTTAAGAACCCAAAAGAGTTCTACTACTACCCAAGGGGTTTCTTGCTAAGGGCTGTCCAATACCATCTCCACCATGTTTAAATCTGTGCTTTGTCTACATGTTGATTTTAAAAATTGAAAACAGGGAATTCTCAGATGGTCCAGTAGTTAGGACTCCACACTTTCACTGCCAAGGGCTCAGGTCAGAGAACTAAGATCCCACAAGCTGCACAAAAAAAATAAAAATAAATTAAAAATAAGGAACATTGATATTGTTAGTCTATGTAATATTGATCACTACAGGGCCAACGTCCTGGGATTCCATTTCCTTCTCCCATTTCCAAATGATTCCAAAGTTCAGATCTAATGGATCCTCCCTTCTTACAGGTTATTCATTCTTCAAGATCATCAGCATTTTTGTCTGTTTGTTTGCTTCATATTTGGACCTTGGCTTCAGGATGTGGATTTTTTTTCCCCAGAGAGTTTCTAAATACTCTTCGTTTTTTCTGAGTTTCATCTCCCCCCCCCATAGCCTACATATTCTGCCTACATGTGTCTCACCTCCATTTCCTTGTAGAACATCTTCAAGCAACTTCTCCAGAAATAGTGCAGAAGAAAAATGTCTGAGCCAATGAACATCTGAAAAGTCTTCGATTTTGTTGACAATGATTCATATTTTGTCTGGCTATAAAAGTACAGCTTTGAAATCATTTTACCACTAGTTTTTTCCTGAACAGAAATTCTGAGTAAAAAACTCTGTATATATAGCAGAGTTTATCCACTAACAAGATCTTAGAAGGAATGATGCAAAACATAACTGAAAAGCAGCAGCACACGTGTTAGGAGCCCCCAGTTTTCCTTGCATGTTCAAGTTCTTTAGGGGAAAAAACCTCCCAGCTTTTATTCAGGAGGTAAATTCCAGCCACCTGCTCTCAAATGGAGACAAGAGAGGGAGTGAGAAGAGTGGGCACAGGCTTTTACAGGCAGACTCTTAGTAAACACTGTAACTCCAGCACCCCTTCTCTACCTGCAAACAAGGTCACAATTTGGGGGGGTTGCCATGACAGAAGACTCACTATATCACTGCATTTTCGCACCTTGGGTTGCAAATTCTTCCTCTCTTATTTTCCCAACTTGCAATAGTAATTGACATATCTCATCTGTTGATACCTCCATCCTATTATCTTCACTTTGATTTGAATTTTTATTATTTGTTGGCTATTAGTTTAATGAAGCAACAAGAAGAGACAAACATGTGTCCTCAGTTTGCCATTCTAAATAAGAAGCTGTCTTTTTAGGAAGAACTTTTAAGGTTGGCAAGAAATGGGGCAGCTACCAAAAAGCCTCTAATGACAGCTTTTCATCAAGGGCACAACTCTCATGACTTACAGCAAACGTGAGGAATTCTCTTTATGATGAAGATGGAGAAGAAGGCCAGGAATTAGCTCATATCTAGGCTCAGACATAACCACTCTGAGCCCACAAGAGGTGTTAGACGGTTCCGGCCACCCTGACCTGTGAGCCTAGGGCCTCCAAATTCCAGCTTAGATGACCAACCAGCCATTACACTGATCTCTTTGACTCCTTTAAGAAGGAAGAGAGGAAGTTTAAGATATTTGAGGATTTTCTGTACAGTTTATAAATTATTTCTATCTTAAAAAAAAATAAGTATTATAAGCTTAAAATAAACTGTTATAACTGCAGATGTTTTGGATAAGCTTCATGGAAAATCACAAAGGAAAAACCTGTAGGAGATAAACAAAACATCGAGACAGGAATAGAAGCATACCACAAGAAAAAAAAAATCATCAAATCACAAAGGAAGACAGCAAGAAAGGAACAGAAGAACTACCAAATAGTCAGAAAATAATTAATAAGATGGCAACACTAAGCCCTTACCTATCAGTAATTGCTTTAAATGCAAATAGATTAAATTCTTCAATCAAAAGACAGAGTGGCTGAATGGATTTTAAAAATAAGATCCAACTATATGTGCCTATAATCTTTAGCTTCAGGACACACATAGGATGAAAGGAAAGAGATGGATAAAGATATTCAACATAAATAATAATCAGAAGAGAGGAGGGGTTGTTATACTTGTAGCAGACAAAATAGAGTTTAAGTCAAAATCTGTCACAAGAGACAAAGGAGGTCATTATATAATGAAAAAAGGGTCAATTCAGCAAGAGGACATAACAACTGTAACTGTATATGTACCCAGTGTAGAAGCACCTAAATGTATGAAAGAAATTTGAACAGAAATTTGAACAGAATTTCTAAGTAAATATGAACAGAAGTGAAGAGAGATATACATAGCAGTACAATAACAGTAAGGGACTTCAATACCCCCACTTTCAACAATCAATAGCTCAGACACAAAATCAATAAGGAAAAAGTGTACTTGAACAATACTATAGACCAAATGTACCTAACTGACATATAAAAGACATTTTCAAAAGCAGCAAAATTCATGTTCTTCGCAAGTTCAAGTCTATTCTCCAAGACAAATCATATATGTTAAGCCACAAAACAAGTCTTAAATTTATAACTGAAACTATATCAAGTATCCTTTCTGATCAACATGTTGAGAAACTAGAAATCAATAACAAGAGGAAAAGTGGAAAGTTAACAAATTTGTAAAAATAAAACCACATACTCCTGAACAGCATATGGGTCAAAGAAGACATCAAAAGTCAAAAAATATCTTGAGACAAACAAAACTAGAAGCACAAGACAAGAAAACTTATGGGATGCAGCAAAAGCTGTTCTAAAAGACAAGTTTATAGCAATGAAAAACAGAGTGGAAGTTACTCAAAAAATTAAAAATAGAACTATTATATGATCCAGCTATTCCACTTCTGGATATTTACACACACACAAAAAAAAATCCCCATTAGGATCTTGAAGAGACACTTCTGTGTTCAGTGCATTATTCATAGTAACCAGGATATAGTGAGTGAAAGTCGCTCAGTTGTATCCAACTCTTTGTGACCCCACTGACTATACAATCCATGGAATTCTCCAGGCCAGAATACTGGAGTGGGTAGCCATTCCCTTCTCCAGGGGATCTTCCCAACCAATATATGGATATAACCTAAATGTCTATCAGCAGATGACTAAAGGAAATGTAGTGTATACATACACAGACTACTATTCAGCTTTAAAAAAAAATGAAATCCTGCCATCTGTGACAACATGAAAGTTAAGTGAAACAAGCCAGACACAGGAAGACAAATACTCTATGATCTCACTTGTGGAATCCAAAAATGGTCAAATCATAGAAGCAGATAGTAGAATGGAGGTTGCCAGGGAGTGGCGGAAGGGGAAATAAGCAGGTGATGGTCAAAGGGTATAAAGTTCTAGTCATGTAAGATAAATAAGTTCTCAAGATCTACTACATAGCATAGTAACTAACAACAGTACAAGGAATGCTTAAAATTTCCTAAGAATGTACACCTTATGAAATTATTCTCATCCTCCCCCAATAATGATGATGATGATAGTAACAATAATAATAAATAGGGCAAGAGAAAACTTTGGGAAGTGATACATGTTTATGGACTTGATGGTGGGTTTCACAGGTTCATACTTAGCCCCAAATCCATCAAGTTGTATATATTAAATATGCTTGGATTTTTACATGTCAGTCATACCTTAACAAAAAAATTTTAATAAATAAATAGATCATAAACAAGAATTTTGCTGGGGATTCATCTGTGATGGCTACTCTAAAACAAAGGGGATAACACTAGCCCTGGGGTGGGAGGATCTCCTTCCAGGTGTGTTAGGAGCTGCAGAGCAGGAGGAGCTGGGACCGCAGAGAAAACCTGGGAAGAGCCGACAGCCCCGGATCTCCTTTGGCCTTCAGGGCTGCAGATGGAAACTAGCATGGCTCTTTCTGTAAAGAAGCAGTTCCCAACCTTTTTGGCACCAGGGACCAGTTTTGTAGAAGACAATTTTTCCATGGACAGGGGCAGGGGTTTGATAGTTTCAGGATGATTCAAGCGTGTTGCATTTATTGTGCAGTTTATTTCTATTATGATTACATCAGCTCCACCTCAGATCATCAGACAGTAGATTATGGAGGTTGGTGACCCCTGCTGTAAAGACAGAATGGTTCCTTCTGAGAAAATGGGACACAGGCAAACTGCAACCCAGCTTCCATCTTCCTCAAACCCTGAGAAGCCCTCGTCTCCTCTCCTTAGCGACTAAACAACAGAGGAGAGCGGGAACCTTCTCCGGTGGGGGCTCTATCTACATTTTTATTCATGCCATTTGGTACACAATCAATTTGTATGTAACGAAGCAAGAAAATATCCAGAATTAAGTAGAAAAAGCTAAATCCACAGATGACCCAAATATTGATGTTAATAGAAAAACGGAAAATGTTAAAATCAATAATATATATGAGATTAAATAAGTCCAGTTTGAATATTTTCATCCCTAGTGTAATCACTAAAAATATATAAATAATGTACATAATAACCAATATACAATTTAATATATAACCAATAACCTATAATAACCAACATATAATATATTGTAAAAATAACGTATAGTCAATAAGTCACGACTCAATGGACATGAGTTGAGCATACTCGATCAATGCAAAGAAATAGAGGAAAACAATAGAATGGGAAAGACTAGAGATCTGTTCAAGAAAATTAGAGATACCAAGGGAACATTTCATGCAAAGATGGGCACAATAAAGGACAGAAGTGGTAGGGACCTAACAGAAGCAGAAGATATTAAGAAGAGGTGGCAAGAATACACAGAAGAACTGTACAAAAAAAGATCTTCATGACCCAGACAATCACGATGGTGTGATCACTCACCTAGAGTCAGACATCCTGGAATGTGAAGTCAAGTGGGCCTTAGGAAGCATCACTACAAACAAAGCTAGTGGAGGTGATGGAATTCCAGCTGAGCTATTTCAAATCCTCAAAGATGATGCTGTGAAAGTGCTGCCACTCAATATGCCAGCAAATGTGGAAAACTCAGCAGTGGCCACAGGACTGGAAAAGGTCAGTTTTCATTCCAATCCCAAAGAAAGGCAATGCCAAAGAATGCTCAAACTCCCACACAATTGCACTCATCTCACACGCTAGTAAAGTAATACTTAAAATTCTTCAAGCCAGGCTTCAGCAATACGTGAACCGTGAACTTCCAGATGTTCAAGCTGGTTTTAGAAAAGGCAGAGGAACCAGAAATCAAATTGCCAACATCCGCTGGATCATCGAAAAAGCAAGAGAGTTCCAGAAAAACATCTATTCCTGCTTTATTGACTATGCCAAAGCCTCTGACTGTGTGGATCACAATAAACTGTGGAAAATTCTGAAAGAGATGGGAATACCAGACCACTTGACCTGCCTCTTGAGAAACCTGTATGCCGGTCAGGAAGCAACAGTTAGAACTGGATGTGGAACAACAGACTGGTTCCAAATAAGAAAAGGAGTACATCAAGGCTGTATATTGTCACCCTGCTTATTTAAATTCTATGCAGAGTACATCATGAGAAACACTGGGCTGGAGGAAGCACAACCTGGAATCAAGATTGCAGGGAGAAATATCAATAACCTCAGATATGCAGATGACACCACCCTTATGGCAGAAAGTGAAGGACTAAAGAGCCTCTTGATGAAAGTGAAAGAGGAGAGTGAAAAGGTTAGCTTAAAGCTCAACATTCAGAAAACTAAGATCATGGTATCCCGTCCCATCACTTCATGGGAAATAGATGGGGAAACAGTGGAAACAGTGTCAGACTTTATTTTTCTGGGCTCCAAAATCACTGCAGATGGTGACAGCAGCCATGAAATTAAAAGACACTTGCTCCTTGGAAGAAAAGTTATGACCAACCTAGATAGCATATTCAAAAGCAGACATTACTTTGTCAACAAAGGTCCGTCTAGTCAAGGCTATGGTTTTTCCAGTGGTCATGTATGGATGTGAGAGTTGGACTATAAAGAAAGCTGAGCACCGAAGAATTGATGCTTTTGAACTGTGGTGTTGGAAAAGACTCTTGAGACTCCCTTGGATTGCAAGGAGATCCAACCAGTCCATCCTAAAAGAGATCAGTCCTGAGTGTTCATTGGAAGGACTGATGTTGAAGCTGAAACTCCAATACTTTGGCCACCTCATGAGAAGGGCTGACTCATTTGAAAAGACCCAGATGTTATATATTATCAGGTGTGAAACAGATCACCAGCCCAGGTTGGATGCATGAGACAAGTGCTCAGGGCTGGTGCACTGGGAAGACCCAGAGGGATGGGATGGGGAGAGAGGTGGGAGGGGGGTTCAGGATGGGGAACACATGTAAATCCATGGCTGATTCATGTCAATGTATGGCAAAAAACACTACAATATTGTAAAGTAATTAGCCTCCAACTAATAAAAATAAATGAAAAAAAATAATAAAATAAAATATTAAAGCAAAAAAAAAAAAGCCCAGTAAAATTAGAACAAATGAACAAGTTGAAATTATTTAGTATATCACTAATCACTATAAATGTAAATAGTCTGAAGTCTTCATGTAAAATATATACAAAAAGATACATATAGATAAATCTAGACAGCTACATAGATGATCTAGGTCTCTCTGTTGTATATAACATACATAATCATTCTTTTAATTTCCAGCAATTTGTTTCCTTAAATGAAGAGTTAAGAGTTAAGTGAACTCTTAAATGTCTTTCAATTATTGTGAAATGAGCATTAAGATAAATATTTCTGGATAGTATCAAAATGGAATGATAAAAGTTTCAGTTCATTCAGTATAATAATAAATGCTCAACTAGTATGCACCTAACAAATGTATATTGTTATGTCCCAAAATATTTAGAGTGAAAATAATTAGTATTTCAAAGATAGGGAGGCAACTCCAAAATTAGCATGGGAGTGTTTCAAAAGTTTCTCCAATAAAGAAACTGAAACAGATTTTTTCAAGTATGGATTTAAAGTGTGCTGAGACACAATTAACAAAATTAACAAGCTTAATAAGAGTTATCTTATGCTTATATCCAAACTCTTTGTGACAAAAAGTATACATTTTAATGTCAAGTACACAAAGGATATTTTTAAAACATTTTAAAAAAGAATATTTTAAGAATCTAGGTTAGATTATTAAAAAAAAAAAAGAAAGAAAAGACCCTGATGCTGGGAAAGATTGAGGGCAGGAGAAGGGGACGATGGAGGATGAGATGGTTGGATGGCATCACTGACTCAGTGGACATGAGTTTAGGTAAACTCTGGGAGTTGGTGATGGACAGGGAGGCTGGGTGTGCTACAGTTCATGGGGTCGCAAAGAGTCAGACACGACTGAGCGACTGAACTGAACTGAACTGAAAAATATCATATAGCCAATAAGTCACAACTCAATGGACATGAGTTTGAGCAAACTCCAGGAGATGGTAAAGAACAGGGAAGTCTGGTGTGTTGCAGTCCATGAGGTCTCAAAGAGTAAGACAAGACTTAGTGACTGAACAACAAGTCAATAAAGAAAACAGTGGAAAATTAAAAGTATCTGGGTATTACAGAGGAAGATAAGAAATGGAGAGAAATGGAACATAAAACTTATGGGCCAAATAGACAAACAGCAAGATGGTAGATATAAACCTGATTATATCAAATTATGTCAGTTCATCACACATTTGGCTTCTCTCCTCCCCTCACTATTGCCCAAATTCCAATCTGTAAGTCACCTAGACTATTCAATAAGTCTCTAACAACTGTCCATGCTTCTCCTATTGTTTCTTCCGATCCACTCTCCTTAGAAATGCCACCGTAATTTTTCTGATGTGAATTTGACCATGTCCCCCTTCTGCTTAAAATGTTTCCGTGGTTCCCATTAACTTAAAGAAGACATCACAAATTGAGGCATCCCTGAAGATTCTGCCTTTCTGAAAAAAACTAAAGGGTCCCAAGAACACTTGTATTGAGTTACTTCGTGACAACAATTTCCCAAAGCAGTGTGCTTTTAGAACAGGGGATTTCCACTTTGCTCTTTGCCTCTAGTTCCTGTTTCCTGCCTGGCTTCGCAGCCAAACATCAGTTGCTTTTTCAGCATACAGTATTTCAGGGCCTGTGAATGAGGGGAGGAATATTGCTCTGGATTTCTGTTATAAATAAAAGCAGTAAAAGACAGACAGAGAGGGCAGTATGTTTCAAAAACAAATGGGAGAGAGCCTGTTTTTTCAAAGACCCTTCCTACAGATAAGGGTAAAATGTCAGCCTGCTCCCCTCCTTGTAAACATTGTCTGCCTGCCCGTGGGCACGGCTGCTTAACACAGCACACAAGCCTCTTAGTGATTGGACTTCTGCCTCAGTCCCCATCTTTGTCCTCCTCCATTCCCAGCCTGTGTCCTTATGCTCCCTAAAATGATGAATTTTTCATAGGAGATCACCTACCCATCCATGTCACTCTGTTTCTTTGTGCCTTTCCTATGCTGTTCTCCTTAATTAAATGATCATCAATTCAGATGTCATCTGATCTGAGAATCTTCCTGGAGAGTTCTCCCTGAAGCTGGGTCCTTCTCCACCTTCCAACATCTACTTAAAATATTTTTCTTTATATTTGGCAGACTATACTGTAATCGCCTTTGCATGTGTTTTATTCTTGACTGGCTTATGAGTGCTTTGATGTCTTGTTTTTGTAGCTCCAAGGCCTAGCGCAGGGAAAGACACAATCTTCTAAGTGCTATTGACATGCTATGAAAAGAAATCATTTATACTCAATAAAATGTTAATGTATTTGTTTCTGTCTCACCTCACCACAAAACCTAAAAATTCTGAAAAGAGGCACTTTTGTAACAACACTTTACTAATTAGTATACTTTTAATTGGAAACACTTTCCAAAGTTTCCTTATACCAATTATCTCATAACATATTTGGTTCTGTATCCACCATCCTTATTCAGGGCATGAGGAAACCGGCCTGGTCCAATGGCTCCACCTGGTGGCAACATTGAGAAACTGTTTGACAGCCTTGAGATTAGCCACAGAAGTGGGAAATGCTATTTGTTTTAACTCCTGCCTTCCTTTTCTAGATCATGAAGAATCTATGGCTAATTGGACCTGAACCTCTCCTGAAACAGAAAGAGGACATTTTTGTTTGTTCCCAAGGAAGAAAAGGGAATCCCCCTACTGTGGTTTGAGAGCTAGGTATATCGGGAAGGTATGAGAGTATCTACGTGGGAAAAGGGGTAAACAGCTTTAAGACACAAATTTAAGCATCTTTTTAGATGCCCTCAACTACCTTCCTTTCTCCTTCTTAGTTGGCATGCCACTTTGGGTCTTGGGTGTAATCCCAGCCCACCAAGTATGGGATCTAACATCCTGAAAAGCCTGAGAGACGGATGAAACAACCCAAGAAAAACAGTTAGGCTCCTGAAAGGGGAAATTTGACCAGTGAAAAACGGAGATATCAGGGAACCTGGCAAGTAAACTTCCTCTTCATTCTTCAGCAGACCATCCAAGGTGTGGTTTCTCCCCAACTCCAGCTGGAGAACTCGAGTCAAGTCCCACCGTGCTGGGTCATCTGCTGTGTGTCTTCCCCACTCATGTTAAGGCAGAGGCAGCACGATAACATCCCATCACATTGTGTATTGTCTTCCTTCTGCTATCTTTTCTTCCCTCCTAATCACCAGAGCTTGCACAACCCAAAGGGACTATTGGCATCTAAATTCTGGCTTTAGCCTTTACTTTCTAGAGAGCCCAGCTTAAGACAGGCAATGTGTTTCTTAACTCTGTTCCCCTCTCTTTACATCTGTAACACCTTTTTTCTTTCTCCGTGACATTTACTGAAGAAATTCCATCATAATTTCCTATGAAACACTCCAGCATTCTTGATTTGATTAACTACATTCCCAAAGTTCCCCTTTCTAAATTAGTAGTTAGAACTGCATCTGGATTCAATTAAGGCTTGAGTCTGAGGTTTTTTTGGCAACAATACCTAATAGATAGTGCTGCATATACCTACTATGGATCCTCAGGTGGCTGAGGGGTAAAGAATCCTCACCTGCCAATGCAGGAGATGTGAGTTCAATCCCTGGCTTGGGAGGACCCCCTGGAGAGAAAATGGCAACCCACTCCAGCATTCTTGCCTGGGAAATCCCATGGACAGAGGAGCCTGGAGGGCTACAGTCCATGGGGTCACAAAGAGTCGGACAAGACTGAGCATACATGCACACCTATTGTGTCATTTAAGAGGTACATTTTGTCCAGTTGTCCCCTTTGGATAAAGTTAAAATTGATTAGCAATTTCAGGCCAACCCATTTATTACAAAGTTCTCCATCAGACTTTCACATGATGACTTTAGGAGCCATTGACTGATACTGTCTAGCTCCATTATTTTATTAAGAATTACAAAATGGCAATACTGTAATTCTAACATTCTACTTTTACTAGTGGGACTTCTTATAAAAGAAGGAACATTTCCTTATCAACTATTTGTTTACCCTGAAACTTGGCTTGAGAAGAGAAATCAGGATAAACATTTATCTGCCAGTTTTCTAAGGGGCTTCCGTGGTGGTTCAGACAGTAAAGAATTGGCCTGCAATGTGGGAGACCCAGGTTTGATCCCTGGAGAAGGAAATGGCAACCCACTCCAGTATTCTCGCCTGGGAGAGAGGAGCCTGGTGGACTACAGTCTATGGGTTTGCAGAGTCAGACACGACTGAGCAACTAACACTTTCACACTTTCACCAGTTTCCTAATAATTATTTGGGGTGCTAAAAACTTCCAAGTTTTTTTAATGAGTTCTTTTGTAATATGAATTTTCACCTGTTTGATGTATTTCAATCCATTGGCAGATAAAGAGGAATCAGCAGAGGAGACTGAATTCAAGAGCCATCAGAAAAGTCAGGGGAAGTTGGTACACAAATATTCAGCCAAGTAAAAGTATTTCAGGGAGGAAAAAGTAATCAGCTGAGTCAAATACTACAGTGAGGCCAAGTAAGATAAGGACTTAAAGTTGGTAATTATGAATTTAAAAGCAGATCAGTGAGCATGGTGCTATGTTTTCCTTCAGGCTTTTTTGGCTGGCAAGTGCAGGCATTAGAGATGAACTTAAAGGGGGTTGTGGTTTCACCAAGTATAACAAGACAGTAAAGGGGCAAAGATGTGGAAGGCTTATGCAAGAGTGCAGATGTGATCATTAAACACAGGACTTCTCTGGTGGCACAATGGCTAAGAATGCATCTGTAAATGCAAGGGACATGGGTTCATTCCCTGGTCCAGGAAGATTGCACATGCCTTGAAGCAACTAAGCCCAAGCTCACCAACTACAGAGCCTCCGGGCCGCAACAGCTGAAACCTGCAAGCCCTAGAGCCTGCGCTCTGCAACAAGAGAAGCCGCCCTGATACACCACAATGAAGAGTACCCCCCGCGTCTCAACTAGAGAAAGCCCACATAAAGCAACGAAGACCCAGCGCAGCCAAAAATAAATTTTCTAAATAATAATTAAACAAGAAATTTAAGTTGGGTAAAGAGAAGACATGAGACGGAAAAGTGAAAAGGTGTAAAATTTAAAAATTAAGGGCTCTTGTGGGGTCAAAACTGTAGGAATCCAGACAGAGTAATTGAGAAAATGAGTTAGAAAAACAGAAGGAGATGGTCAGAGGAGGAGGTGTTAAAAGTGAGAGTATGTAAGCGCTGAAGTTACTGAAAGTTTTTAAAAAGCTAAGGGTATGATTGATACACAAATATGAGAAAAGAGGACATGAAGAAGAGACTCGGGTAAGTTAGTTTCCAATTGCTTCTGCAAAAAAAATACCATAAACTTCATGGCTTAAAACAACATGAATTTATCATCTTACAGTGCTAGAGGTCAGAAGTCTTAAATCAAGGTATCAACAGGGCTGCGTTTTTCCCGAAGGCTCCAGGGAAGAATCTGTTTTTTCCAGTTTCTGGAAGTCACCCGCATGCCTCAGTTCATGGTCAGCAGCAATCATCAAATTGTGATTACATTGGGCCTACCAGATAATCTAGGGTGATCTTTCATCATCAAGATCTTTAATATAATCATATCTATAAAGTCCCTTTTTGCCATGTAAGGTAACATATTCACAGGCTCTGCAGATCAGGACGTGAGCATCTTTAGAAGCCATTATTCTGTCTCGCAAACATGGTGTCACAGCTCATGACTCAATAATACAGATAAGACAGCTACACTAGTGCTTGTGGAGAAAATAGTCACTCCTGCCCTCCTACCAAAAGATACTGCCTGAGTCAAGAATTCTAAATAAGCTTTTTTAATATGGTCTCTGAAACTTCATTTCTGTCAACAGAATTACATTTTAAACCATTGATATGGAAAGAGTTTTTAGACCAGTGAGTCTAACTTTTATGAAACATTTAACTGAGCTATGATTGACATACAGGGCTTCCCGTGGGGCTCCAAGGGTAAAGAATCTGTCTGCAGTGCAGGAGATGGGGGTTCAGTCCCTGGGTCAGGAAGATCCCCTGGAGAAAAGAATGGCTACCCGCTCCAGTATTCTTGCCTGGAGAATTCCATGGACAGAGAAGCCTGGGGGGCTACAGTCCACGGAGTCGCAATGAGTCAGACACGACAGAAGCGATTATGCAGCAGCAGCAGCAGCATACATTGATAAAACCGCAGTCTGTGCCACAAATACATCACCTCCAAAAGTTTCCCTTCACCCCCTTATTTTTTTTGCATGAGACAAAGACACTTAAAGTAAGATCTCACTTAGCAAAATTTCCAGTATGAACATACAGTATTGCTCTATGGCCGAGTCCTTTCGCTGTACTCCTGAAACTATCACAGCATTGTTAATAAGCTATACTCCAACACAAAATAAAAAGTTAAAAAAAAAAAAATACTGTTAACTGCAAGCACGATAAAGGACCAAAAGCAGGGATGAGAAAGGAAAGCAGGCGACAAACGGGCTTCTGAACCCGTTTTAGTCTAAAGACACTCCCTTCCCCATGAGGGGAAGTTCTAGTTCTCTCCCTTCTGTTAACAGCCGCATCTTTTGAAATCCCCCTATACACTCTTACCTCCAGTGACTCCAGCCAAAGGTGCATCAAGGTTTTGTGGAGCAGGAAGCTTATGCGGGGTGAGGAACGTCTTTAAGAAGGACGGGGCTGGGAGTGGGGGGAGGAATCTTAATTTTGCGAATTTTACACTTCTTGAAAGCTCAAGTCTCACTAGCTTAAAGATGAACCTTCCCCAGACGCCAACTTATGAATGTTAAATTATCCGAATGTTCCTTTCCCGCGGCATCCTTTTCGAGGGAGGATGGAAAACGCCAAAGGAGGGAGATCCGAGAAAAGAATACGCTCATTGGAAGAGCATAAAGCAGACGGTGGACAAGGAAGAAGGTGACTATTCCAAGCTCACGCAGAGCTTACTGTATGCGGAAAACTGCCACCACGAGGCGCTGCGCGTTTTTTTGAAGCCTCTGCACTCCGGCTTCCCCGGCCACCCAGCTCAGGCCTCCAGGTGCTCCGACGCTCGCTGTCCACTAGGTCGCCCCTGGTGGCCGCAAATCCCCGGCGACTTTTGGGAAATAGCTCGGAACCCCCCCTGCCCCACAGCACCCTCGCCCCAGCACCCTGAGCCAGCGCAGCGCCCCCAGAGGCCCCAGGCGGCGGAAAGCCTCCCCCTATTCCTTCGGCGCTGCTGATGTTTCCGTGGGCCCCTGGAGGAGAGACCAGCGGCTCCAGGCATCCGAGTGGGCTGTAAGCGGAAACCGAGGGAAACGGGGCGGACGAAGAGCTTAAGAAACCAGCGGAAGACGTTCCGCGGGGGCGCTGGGCGCGCGGGGCTCCGGGCGGCTAGGACCAAGCCTGCTCCGCCGCGCGCGCGCGGGCGCGCCCCCAGTCCAGAGCGTGGCCGACCCCTCCGCACCCCCCACCCCAGCCCCCGCCCCGGGACCCAGCTGCTCTTGGCTAGAGCTCTCTGAGAGGACGAACTTTTCCGACCCTTATAGACCTCTTGGCGTCGCACCCCCAGCCCCCAGGCCACGCGGAGGCTTTCCCCTCCGATTCCAGGCTGCCCACCCCGCGCCCCCAACCCCAGCCCTGCGAGCCCCGGCGCCCGCGCGCCTTCCCCGCCACCTCGGGAGAGTGGAGGGTGCCATCCAGTTTCCAGTTCTCAGCTGCGGATCCCGGCCTCCCCGCTGTACCCACCGAGCGGTCGTAGAGCCTGGGGAGCGACTACAGGTTATCCTTCCGAGGCCGGCGGGCAAAGGCGTCACCCCAGCAGCGGAGGTGCGGAGGCGAACGTAGGCGGCGGTTCAGCCCCGGCAGCTGCAGCCGCCACGAACCCGCCCGGACCCCTGGCCCGCCCCTCTGCAGCGCCCGCGGGAGGCGGGATTAGAGCAACACAGCCTTAGATGAAGGGTCGGACTCAGAGCTCGGTTCGCTGGCGAAAGAAACAATCCTCATTGAATGTGCCTGAGTTGCATGGAATTAAGAGACGCTTACTCCTTGTAAGGAAAGTTATGACCAACCTAGACAGCATATTAAAAGGCAGAGACATTATTTTGCCAACAAAGGTCCGTCTAGTCAAGGCTATGGTTTTTCCATTAGTCATGTATGGATGTGCGAGTTGGACTGTAAAGAAAGCTGAGCGCCAAAGAATTGATGCTTTTGAACTGTGGTGTTGGAGAAGACTCTCGAGAGTTCCTTGGACTGCAAGGAGATCCAACCAGTCCATCCTAAAGGAGATCAGTCCCAGGTGTTCATTGGAAGGACTGATGCTGAAGCTGAAACTCCAATACTTTGGTCACCTGATGCGAAGGGCTGACTCATTTGAAAAGACCCTGATGCTGGGAAAGATGGAGGGCAGGAGGAGAAGGGGACTACGGAGGATGAGGTGGTTGGATGGCATCACTGACTCAATGGACATGAATTAGGGTAAACTCCAGGAATTGGTGATGGACAGGGAGGCCTGGCGTGCTGCAGTCCATGGGGTCGACAGAGTGACTGAACTGAACCGAACTGAGTTCCTACATGTGGCATCATTCAGTCCTAACAAAGAAGAAATTTACTGTACACGTGTATCAAGTGAGAAAACCAGCTCGGTTGGAGAGGTTAGATCACTTTAATTTACCCAGTCCTACAGCTGGTGAGGGGCAGAGTTTAAATTTTCAGGTCTATTTCCAAAAGTTATTTGTTATGTTTAATACATATTAATTCCTGTGGTAATCCTTTTTAGTATTACAAAAAAATATGCACTCACTTTGAAAAACGTGGAAAATGAAAACAGACTAAAAAATAAAAGTAAATGACCTATAATTTCAACAGGTACTAACACCACTATTTTCATATATTTGGCTCATATGTATGCTTATTTGTGGAAATGCATGTAATACATACATACTTACAAAATTAATCTCATTCTCTATATGTTGTATCATTAGCACTCAAAGGGTCAGTTTTGATATTTTTCTAAGAATTTTTTATTTCAAATTTATAGGCAGCAGCAGAAAAAGTTGAGACAGAGAAATACAACATTCTTTAAAATCTTGATAAGAATAGTCAATGAAAACTATTCAGTAAACTAAAGGGTTGAAAGAAACATGTAAATATGGTAAATTGTCTTCCAGAAACCTATTTAGAAGATTTATTATCTAGGGATTTGTCTTTCATTAGGCAAATTGATCTAGAAGAAAAGAATAACTAAAAGATTGATAATTTTTAAGTGAATGTTATCCGGTTATATAAAGATATAATGGGGACAAGCCTTGAACTGTATAACCAACATTTTGACTTTTAGTTTTCTGCTTTTGGTTTTTCCTATGAAAGCACCTCCAGGAATTGAAACTATTAATTGCAGTATTAATAGTAAGAATGATTCCATGATGGAATGGCATAATTTCCCTCCTCAGTTCCATCAATTCTGGCATTTTTAAATCAATGTCACCTAAAATCAATGCCAACACCCCACCAAGCAGCTGCTGCTAAGTCACTTCAGTTGTGTCCAACTCTGTGCGACCCCATGGACAACAGCCTACCAGGCTCCTCTGTCCACGGGCTTCTCCAGGCAAGAATACTGGGGTGGATTGCCATTTCCTTCTGACACCCCACCAAGACAGCCCACAAAAACAGTGGAGTAAGTTCAAGGTGAATTCAGGGCCCTGGCTAAAAGGGGTCACCCAACTTGGGGTCATAAGACAATGCCTACTGCCTAAAGCATCCCTGGAAGAAGGCCGATGATGCCTGAAGCTCTGCTTCTTCCACCACAGAATTTCAAGCCTGCTTTCTGTAGGAAAAGTGTGGCTGTGACCTAGCTTCATCTCCAGGTCTAAAGAAGAAGCATGTCTGGACTAAGAGATAAAGTGAAGTTTGTGCCAGGCCTCTTAGGGTGTCAGAAATCCAAAAGGGGCAGAATAGGGGGAAATTGGGCCATCCTACATATATTTTTCAAAGTTGAGTTGACTGTCGTATGGATTGGAACAGAGTTGGGAAAACTTCAGTAGAGGACCTGGTGAAGAAAGGTCACTTAGGGGCAGTTATTCACAGCTTTTACCACCTTGGCAAGTCTGCTCTAGAATGTTCATGGTGGCTACTTCTTTTGGCATCTCTTCCAGGCAGAAATTGTCTGATTTTTTACAGAAAGTTCAGCTCACAGTCCTACTTAGTGCTGGGGTGGGAATGGAATTCAGGTCTTCTAAGCAGCCTTATGCTGGGAAGAAGGAGCAACCTGGTATTTGGTTCAGGCAGTGAGGAGAGGTAAGACAGGGGCAGATGGAAAAACACTAATCCCTCTCTCTCTCTACTTATCTACCTATTTTAATTTTCTACTTTTGAACGTCTCTTTCTAAAAGGAAACTTTTTTTTTTTAAAGTGCAACTGAGCAAAATTACAGGATCCTGAGTTCTGGGATTCAAACTATCTGGGTGCAAACATGAGTCCCAACACTTACTAAATTGTGTCAATATCATCTCTAAAACCTTAGGTTTTTTTTTACCTGTAAAGCAAGGACAGTAAGAACACAGATCTTCCTGGACTGACGATGGGGGTCACATCCTGATAAACCCATAGTAAGTTGAAAATACTGTAAGTCAACAATGCATTTAAGGGCCTCCCTGGTGGTCCAGTGGTTAAGAATCCACTTTCAATGCAGGGGACATGGGTTTAATTCCTGGTCCAGGAAGATCCCACATGCCTCAGAGCAACTAAGCCTGTGTGCCACAACTACTGAAGACTGCATCCCTATAGTCCTACCTCCTGCAACAAGAGAAAACACCGCCACAAAAAGCCCTGGCACCACAACTAGAGAGGAGCCCCCGCTCACCTTAAGTAGAGAAAAGCCCACACAGCAATGAAAACCCAGCATGAAGGAGTCTTTTGGGCCTAGAAAAGAGAACAACAGTCTCAAAGGCCCCTTGCTGAATCATCTAACTTCGGAGAAAACAAAGCATAACTTTAGTTCCATCCTGATGCTCCAGGCTGGTTGCATCTATCTGGGATTTATCACCCCCTGTCCGGAAACCTACCACCCCCTACACCCGCCCAGAAGACTTATCACCCCCTGCCCAACTACAAGTGTCATCTCAACAAAAGAATACTCAAAATATCCCACTTGATTGACGTTTCCCTTATCGCTTCCACAAACCTCCCTATAAGTATGAAGCCTCCCTGATCCCTTTCGGCGCTCAGCCTGGTCGTTAGGCCGACTGTCGCCCCTCCTTGCCTGAATAAAGGTAACCTACTTCTGTTGAGGTCGTCTTTCCTTTTCTGCCTCGCCGGAACCATGCCTTACATTTTTGGTGCCGAAACCCGGGAGGGGGCGAGGCACTCGTCTCACTCTCTCTCACTCTCCCTCCCTCTCACTGTTTTCCCCTTTTCCCCGGAGTCTGGGAGCGCAAACATCCTCCGAGCTCACTTCTCTGCCAGGGCTCTTAAGTTCCCCTCGGGGACGCCTAGTGCCTTCGTGAGCGGTGCAAGTCTTGTGCTAAGACTTTATTGATGATTTGCGTACCCCCAGGCCTCGGCTTTACCCCCTTTTCTCTCTCTCTCTGACGACCTCCAGAATAGGGACCTCTTGCCATTCGACCGCTCTACATGCAACACTCCACTCCAGCCGGCCCCTAGATTAAGGTAAGATCCGATCCGGACGGAGTTCTAGAGGCGCCCTAGAATTCAGTCCTCTCCGGGTCCCAGGGACCCCCGGCCCAGGGCCACTCTGTGGGCGACGGTGGGGGACGCTCCACCTCGACACAGAGCTCTCTTCTCATAACTCCTATTGCGACTGCGGGTGACGACTCGAGTTCCCAATAGGAGCCTCTGCTTGCCTTTCAATTATGGGGTCTGGCCACTCTGTCCCAAAAGATTCCCCTCTGGCCTGTGTTCTCAAAAATCTCAAACCACTCTCACTCACTGAACTCAAAGCTAACCGCTTAAAGCAACTCTGTACACAGATTTGGCCTCAATATCAATTAGACAATCAAGACCGCTGGCCTGAGGTCGGCACATTTGACTTTAACATTCTCCAAAATCTCACTGACTTCCTTAAACGGAATGGCAAGTGGTCGGAGATCCCCTATGCCCAAGCCTTTTGGGCCCTTCGGAGCAGGCCCTCCCTATGCCAGGCCTGCTCCACCCACGAGGTCCTTCTATGCACCTTGCCTCCCAAGCAAAAGGGCTCTTCTTCCTCAACTAACCGCAGACCGCAAGCTTCTGTACCCCCAGAGTTCGACCCCGTGGACGAGCCCCCTCCCTACCCGCCACCCCGCCGCCCCTCTCCTTCCCCTTCATCCAACTCACCTACTGGCACTGAAACCTCTCCTGACTTTCCCTCAACCCTGCTACCCCATCTCCCCGACTCCCCCTCCCCCCTTCCTTCCCCCCCTGCCACACGGTCACGTACCCAACACATGTTTCCCCTAAGAGAGGTCGCAGGGCCAGAGGGCCCCACCCGAGTCCATGTGCCATTTTCATTGTCAGATATGAGCCAGATAGAAAAAAAGTTAAGATCATTTTCTGAAAATCCTACCAGATACAGAAAAGAATTCCTGAGACTCTCCCAGGCCTATAACCTCACATGGAGTGACGTATATTATATCCTAAATGCCACTCTCACCCCAGATGAAAAAGACCGTATCTGGCAAGTGGCAAAAGCCCATGCTGATTATTTACATAACCAAGACCGGAACAGCCCAGTTGCTGATGAGGCTGTGCCTCAGTTAGATCCCCGCTGGACTTACCAGCCCGGTGACCCAGGTATCAGGAGACTCAATCATATGATCACCTGCATTCTAGAAGGAATGCAAAAAAATACTCATATCCATGTCAATTATGATAGAGTCAGGGAAGTCACCCAAGGGGCAGACGAAAATCCAGCCTTATTCTTGGCACGCCTCACAGAGGCAGTCCAAAAATATACCAACCTAAATATCACTACCCCTGCTGGGTTACTGTACCTTCATGTTCAGTTCATCAGCCAATCTGCCCCTGACATCAGACGCAAGCTTCGCCAACTAGAAAAGGGCCCTGAGACCCCCCCCAGAGAGACCTTCTAGAAGTAGCCTTCAAGGTGTTCAATAATAGAGAGGAGGAGGCTAAGAGAGAAAAAGAACGTGAGAGAAAAGCTAAATATGCCCTTTTGGCAGCAGCAATTAAAGAAAAAAAAATCAGCCTGGCCCAAGTCATCCCAGAACGAGTCTTAAGACTCCCCCCGGACCCTGCTTCCGATGCAACCAGTCAGGACACTGGGCAAAGGCATGCCCAAACCCGCGGCCCCCGACAAAAGCATGCCCAACCTGTGGCCAATGGAGACACTGGAAGATGGACTGTCCCCGAGAGTGCCCTGGCACCCCTGGGGAGGTCCCCACCTCCCAGACCTGGAGAGTGGAATGTCCACAGGGACGCCCTGGCGCATCTGAGGAGATCCCCACTTCTCCCCGGAACCCCAGCCCAACTCTACAAGAATTGTTCCAATGATGGGGCCCGGGTTCCAGCCCCCCGGCCCATGTCTTGAACACGGGCTCGGAACTTAGGGTAGACGGGGTAGTGGCCGGAAAAAAGACCTCTTTTATAATAGACACTGGAGCCACTTTCTCTCTCTTAACTTCCTACTCTGGCCCAACTCAAGACTCAGAAATCACAATCAAGGGGGTCTCTGGAGTTCCCCTAAGGCCAAAAATCAGCCCTCCATTACTCTGTCAATTTAGAAAATCAACCCTTATACACTCATTCCTTATAATGCCTCAGTGCCCAATGGCACTTCTAGGGAGAGATGTGTTATCCAAATTGGGGGTCTTTATTACCATACCCCCCTCGATATAGTCTCTATATTCTGCATGCAAATGGCACCTGGACAGTCCCTATCCCTCACCCCTGACCTTCCCTTAGATCTACCTGCCTTAGACCCCCAAGTCTGGGACACTGATCACCCCTCAATAGCCAAACATCATCCCCCAGTCCACATTACCCTAAAAGACCCCTCGACTATAATCACCCAACAACAGTATTCTCTCACCCCAGAGGCCCACAAGGGACTTAAGCCTATCATAGACTGTCTTCTTCAAGCCTCTATCCTAATTCCTACCCATTCACCACACAACACCCCTATTCTGGCAGTAAAAAAGGGACCAAACTCTTGGAGACTGGTCCAGGACCTGAGAAAAATCAATGAGGCTATTATGCCGACATTCCCAGTAGTCCCTAACCCTTACACCCTTCTGTCTACCATATCCCCGACTGCAACCCACTTCACAGTATTAGATCTCAAAGACGCTTTTTTCACTATCCCCCTCCACCCCCTCTCCCAACCTCTTTTCGCCTTCACCTGGCAAGACCCCGAGACTCACGTTTCCCAACAGCTAACATGGACAGTTCTCCCCCAGGGGTTCAGAGACAGTCCTCACTTTTTTGGACAGGCTTTACAAAAGGACCTACAGACTCTCAACCTAGCCCCGAGTCATCTCCTCCAATACGTAGATGACCTCCTCCTTTGTAGCTCAACCCGAAAACTCTGCCTCCAACATACTGCCAAACTCCTTGAGGCCTTGGGATCCTGGGGTTATCGGGTATCCCAATCTAAGGCCCAAATAGTCCAAACAAAAGTCACCTACCTGGGACTTTCCATATCCCATCAACAAAAAACTATTCCCCCAGATAGAATCCAGGCCTTAATTAACTGTCCACTTCCAAAAACAAAAAGGGAACTCCTGTCTATCCTCGGCCTCCTAAATTTTTTCCGTATCTAGATCCCCAACTTCTCCCTCATTGCAAAGCCGCTCTATGAGGCAACTAAAGGATGTCTAGATGAGCCCCTCTTTAATCGTTCCTCGCTGGCCAATCCTCTTCACCAACTCACCCAGAGCCTCCTCCGAGTGCCAACTCTCCACCTGCCAGATCACACCAGACCATTCTTTCTCTTTGCACATTCCAGCCAAGGACAGGCCCTGGGGCTTCTATGTCAGCGGGCTGGAGACAGCTGGGCTCCCACAGCCTATCTGTCAAAACAGCTGGACATGGTGACCAAGGGGTGGCCTCCCTGCATACAGGCCATGGCTGCTATCGCAGCCCTCGTACCCGAAGCAAATAAACTCTCTAGACATGCCCCTTTAACAGTCTGTTCTCCACACACCTTCCGAGACTTGCTGTCACATCGGGCTTTCCCCTCCCTTCCCCCTTCCAGGGTACAGGTCCTACATGCCTTTCTCCTCGACCCTCAGCTCTCATTCTCCCCCTGCTCTCCCCTTAACCCCGCCAGCTTATTACCCATGTCCCCTACAACAGACTCCCTCCTACATAGCTGCAGCCTAACAGTAGATCTTACCCAAAACCCCTTCCAACATGTAACAGATCAGCCCATCCTAGACCCAGACACCCCACACTGGTTCGTTGATGGCAGCTCTCAAAAATCCCCACCGTTTGCAGCAGGATATGCCATCATCCAGGGAGACCTTCGTCACAATCATAAAACCCAGACAACTGAAGCTTCACCGCTGCCACCTCACACCACCTCCCAAAAGGCAGAACTGATAGCTCTCACCAGAGCTTTAACTCTGGCTAAAAATCTAAGGGTTAACATCCACACAGACTCCAAATATGCCTATAATATACTTCACTCAAACATCCTAATATAGAGAGAAAGAGGTTTCCTAACCCAAAAGGGATCCCCTATTATTAATTCAGACCTGATTCACAAACTTCTAGAGGCAGCACTCTTACCAAACAAAGCCGCTGTCCTCCACTGTAGGGGACATCAAAAGGGAAGTCTCATATCAGCCTACAACAATGCTGCAGGCCAGAAGGCAAAGGAGATAGCACTGTCCCATCCTTCCCTCCAGTCCCCTGTCATCTTAGCCCTGACTCCATGTGACCCTCCCACCGCCAGAGAAATTTTCTCTTATCTACACTCACTTTTTCATCCCTCATCCAAGACACTCCAGCAGTTCCTCCGTAACCACTTCCCCATATCCAATACTGACCAACAATATTTAGATAACCTTACCCGCTCCTGTCAAACATGTCAACGTACTAACCCCAATTCCAACCTTAAACCGACATCCTTTCCAACCCATCAAATGCGAGGCAGCCTCCCAGCACAAGATTGGCAGATAGACTTTACTCATATGCCCCGGGTCCGGAGAGTCAGATACCTACTAGTCCTTGTAGACACATTTTCGGGATGGGTAGAAGCATTTCCCACTACAAACAAAAGAGCCCACACAGTGGCCCAAATCCTCCTCACAGAAATTATCCCCAGGTTTGGGCTGCCTTCATCCCTACAGTCTGATAATGGCCCAGAATTTACATCCAAGGTCACCCAACAACTTGTCCAATTCTTACAGATACCCTGGAAATTTCACATTCCATACCGTCCCCAGTCCTCAGGAAAGGTGGAAAGGATGAAGAGAATAATCAAAGAAACCCTTACCAAATTAACCCTCGAGGTACATCTGGATTGGACTAAACTTTTACCAATTGTTCTCCTCAGAATACGGGCTTTGCCCAGAAAGCCCCTGGGGCTGAGCCCCTTTGAGGTGATGTATGGACGGCCCATGCTCCCTCCTGGACTCCCCCCCGAACCTCCTCCCATACCAAGCTTCCTACACTCCCCTCTGCTGGCGCAACTCCGCAATGCCCTCTGGAGATACGTCAACCACAATCTGCCTGCCCCTGACCCCCAAGCCTCCCTGCCCCCTTTACAAATTGGGGACATGGTCTATCTGTCTGATAATCCCCAGGGTGACCTAACCCCAAAGTGGCAGGGACCATTCAAAGTCATCCTCCTTACCCCAACTGCAGCTAAACTCGAAAAGGTCACCTCCTGGGTACACCTCTCTCATCTAAAATGGGTCACCTCTAATCCTGCGCTGCCCTCCTTAAATGACACCTATCAGGTCTCCCTCACAGGACCCACCTCCTTAAAATTCACCCGGCGACAACCCCTGTCAACCATCGGAGAGGACACTGAATGACCTGGACTCTCTTCAACCTACAACTGTTCCTGACCCAACTACTACAAGACCTCTGGATCAGCGCCCCGACAGGAACCTCCTTCAAAGACCTGACTACACTGGTGTCTCAACTGTGGCTCCAGGGAACCTTCTACAACCTGACTCCAGACGAAATTGATTTCTTTACCCTCATTCTCTACATCATTCTACATCCTAATGAGCACTGTTCCTCCTCAGATTCAAATAACCATCAACTTGGGGCCTTCTGCCCCTCAACCTGACTGGCCTCTCCCTGTCTCTCTAACCATAACTGCACTCTTAATCTTAATCCTTGCTATAGGCCTAGTAACTGTCTCCCCTCAGGACGTTCTCACCGCAAAAAAGAGAGAGACCTGCCTTTTCCTAGGAGAGAACTGCTGCTATTTTGTTAATGAAACAGGCATAGTCCAGGGCCGAGTCAAAGAACTTAGAGACAGAATTGAACGCCGCAGGAAAGAGTTACAAAACCTTTACATTCCCCAAAACCTGTTCCAACAGATACTCCCTTGGTTGCTCCCTTTCCTGGGACCATTGGTACTTATCATTCTATTCCTCTTATTTGGACCCTGTCTCTTTAATCTCTTTCAAAGGTTTCTCCAAGAACGGATTCGGGCCATCTCTCGAGATCAGGTCAAGACCATTCTTCTTCTTGAGAGCCTCACCTCAAGCTCAGAAAAAGGAGACTGTGGGCCCTAGGACGATCCTCCATTCCAGACCCAAAACCGTCGCCCCCATCCAGCAGGAAGTAGCCAGAGAGATACGGCGCCCTTTTTCCCTTTTTCTTATGATTTCAGGGTCTGGAATGAAGGAGTCTTTTGGGCCTAGAAAAGAGAACAACAGTCTCAAAGGCCCCTTGCTGAATCATCTAACTTCGGAGAAAACAAAGCATAACTTTAGTTCCATCCTGATGCTCCAGGCTGGTTGCATCTATCTGGGATTTATCACCCCCTGTCCGGAAACCTACCACCCCCTACACCCGCCCAGAAGACTTATCACCCCCTGCCCAACTACAAGTGTCATCTCAACAAAAGAATACTCAAAATATCCCACTTGATTGACGTTTCCCTTATTGCTTCCACAAACCTCCCTATAAGTATGAAGCCTCCCTGATCCCTTTCGGCGCTCAGCCTGGTCATTAGGCCGACTGTCGCCCCTCCTTGCCTGAATAAAGGTAACCTACTTCTGTTGAGGTCGTCTTTCCTTTTCTGCCTCGCCGGAACCATGCCTTACACAGCACAGCTAAAAAGAAATTATTTTAATGCATTTAATATATCTCACCTACCAAATATCATAGCCTAGCCCAGCCTACCTTAAATGTGCTCAGAACACTGTAGACTTTAAAAAAAGAAAAAAAGCACAGTGTAAGAGTTGTAAGTGAAGTTTTACTTCACTGGGGCAAAATGAGTACTATGGCTCAGGAGACAGTATTTCAGATAGCTCAGAGAAATTGCTCCAAAGAAGTAGGGGGAAGGTCAGTATATATGTAATTTTGGTGAAGGGGTAGTCCATGCAATCAAGCACATTTTTTTTTTTTTGCAGAAGCTTTCTGCTAGTCACGAGGATAATTCCTCACCATAAAGAATGTTAAATGTTTTTCTAGATATGAGGAGTTACAAGAATTGGGCTGATAAAATCGGCTTCTGAAAATATCTAAGGGTCTGAAAACCTATTCTGCCAGTTCCCCACTACCTCAGTACTGAGTGCCTCATTTCTGCTCTCCCCCTGAGCTCCTTTCAGAGGGTATTGAAGGTCAGCAGCTGCAGCAACTCATGATTTAATCCTTGTAGAGGTAGATGGCAAGAGCCAATTTGTAGTTGTCAACACTTACATAGACCTACAGTTGAATAAAATCACCTAACACAAAGCCCGGTTTGTAATAATGTGTTGAACAGCTGGTGCAGTTTAGTGAATGCTGTACTGGAAATGAAAACCAGAATTGTGTGTGTACTGGATGCTCGTAAGCATATCGGTTGTTCACCCTGAGGATCCCATGACTTGGAGCTGTGGCTGCCACTGCCCACCATCATGAGAGTGTCATAGGGCATATCACTAGCCCAGGGAAAGATCAAAATACAAAGTGTGGTTTCTAACGGATGGGTGTCATTTTTGTACCATCATAAAGTCGAAAAATTGTGTAAGACCAGCATAAGTCAGACTGTCTGTACCTGCCTCAGAGAGTGACTAGGTAAAGTGCTTTTCAAAATGGTGACTACAAGCAAAGTGCTCAGCAGGTGTCTATTGTTATTTCTTAAGGTAGACACTTACCATCAGTGAAGAATATTATTGTTTAGCTGCTAAGTGGTGTCCGACTCTTTTGCATCCCCTTGGACTGTAGCCCGCCAGGCTCCTGTGTCCATGGAATTTTCCAGGCAAGAATACTGGAGTGGGTTGCCATTCCCTTTTCCAGGGGATCTTCCCAATCCAGGGATTGAACCTGGGTCTCTTGCATTGCAGGCAGATTCTTTGCTGCTGAACCACCAGGGAAGCCCTTAGTGAAGAATACATGCACTGCCCGCCAAAAAATGAATTGGCTGAGTTTTAGTGTGTTCTTGGTGTGAAAGGATAATTTTGACTTTTTAAATCAAATATACAGTGAAATTATTTTACAATTCCTGTATGTGTGTATGTTAGTCACTCAGTTGTGTTTGACTCTGTGGCCGCATGGACTGTAGTCCACCAGGTTCCTCTGTCCATGGAACTCTCTAGACAAGAATACTGGATTGGGTAGCCATTCCCTTCTCCAAGGGATCTTCCCAACCTATGGATTAAACCTGGGTCTTCTGCATTGCAGACAGATTCTTTACCATCTGAGCCACCAGGGAAGCCCATAATTCTTATATCCATAGTTAGTTTCTGATCCTGTTTTCAGAAACACTGATGGAAACAGATTACAGTTTTCCTCCACCGAGCATATAGATTGATCATGCCTTTTTTCCTAATGGACTGATTCTGTCCATTAAACATAGTAAAATTCAATTAACAGACATAGAGGTTAATGGACATACAGTGCCTGCTTTATCCTGGACACCCAAAAAGTGAGTGAGGCCTGGGTCCCATCCTCCGTACATACTCAGTCTAATTGGGGAGCCAGACAACACCAGGACCCCATGAGGTTGACTTAAAGACCAGAAAGACCAAGCTGAATGCTCAGGAAATCTTCTCTAGTGGCTTATATTTTATCATGATGTACTGAGGATTAAATAATCAAAGACATTTTTTAGACATTTAGAAAATAAAGGGACTCCAAGAAGACAGTTTAGACCCCAGAGAGTGGCATCAAATAGAAGCATAGGCTATAGGAGGGGAGGTAGCTGATGGAATAGGAAGACATGAACTCACCTCCTCCCATGAATGCATTAAAATTATAACTACTCACAGAACTACTATCTGTGAGCACAACCTGAAGGCTAATAGAAAAAAGTTTCCACAACTAAAGGCATGTAGAAGGAACCACAGTAAGATGGATAGAAGGGGCGGAGACAAGGTATGTCAGGACCCACATGCCGGGCCAGCAACCCACAAGTGGGAGGATAATTACAATCACAGAGGTCCTCCCCAAGGAGTGAGGGGTCCAAGCGCCACATTGGGCTCCCCAGCCAGGGCTTCTGCACTAACAAGTCCCCCAGCAGGAGAACTGGAGAGCTAAAGAAATAGATTCTGCTCTTCAAGGGCACGCACAAAATCTCACATGCTCCAAGTCCTCGGTCAGAGGTGGTAATCTGCAAGGTGCCTGGGTCACACCCACTTGCTGATCTTGAAGAGCATCCTGGAGAGGCAGGAGGCAACTGGGACTTGCCCGGAGCTAGAGACACTGGCCACAACCATTCTGGGGAGCTCCACTGGTGCTGGCAAGCACCATTTGGAATCCTCCCTCCAGCCTATTAGCAATGTATTCTTTGACATCAGTCTTGGCAATGTGTTGTGGATCTATCTCCTCAGTCAAGGGGAAAAAAGCAAAAATAAACAAATGGAACTATGTTAAACTAAAAAGCTTTTGCAAAGTAAGGCAAACTATCAACAAAATGAAAAGGCAGCCTAAGAATGGGAGGTCATAGGCCAGGCCCTGGGGCCTTGGCTCCCAGTCTGTCTCCAACCTTGATAGCATAAGAACAGAGTTATTAAGAGCTTACGGACAACAGGAAGCCAGCCTCCCGGACGGACAGTTACACCACTTTGTCACTGCCCCAGGACTCAACTATGTATTTCTTCCTGACTCATGAGATTAAAAGTCTGTGCCCCTGTTTACAATAGCCAGGACATGGAAGCAATCTAGATGTCCATCAGCAGATGAACGGATAAGAAAGCTGTGGTACATATACACAATGGAATATTACTCAGCCATTAAAAAGAATGCATTTGAATCAGTTCTAATGAGGTGGATGAAACTAGAGCCTACTATACAGAGCAAAGTAAGTCAGAAATAAAAACACCAATACAGTATATTAATGCATATATATGGAATTTAGAAAGATGGGAATGATGACCCTATATGCAAGACAGCGAAAGAGACACAGATGTAAAGAACAGACTTTTGGACTCTGTGGGAGAAGGTGAGAGGGGGATGATTTGAGAGAATAGCATTGAAACATGTATATTATCATATGTGAAACAGATCGCCAGTTCAGGTTGGATGCATGAGACAGGGTGCTCAGGGCTGGTGCACTGGGATGACCCAGAGGGATGGGATGGGGAGGGAGGTGGGAGGGGGATTCAGGATGGGGAACACATGTACACCCATGGCTGATTCATGGGAATATATGGCAAAAACCACCACAATATTGTAATGTAATTAGCCTCCAACTAAAATAAATAAATTTAAAAAAATTTTTTTAAAGTCTGTGTCTATAGAGGTCCCTCCATTTACAATTGCAAAGGAGAGGAAGCTGAGACCTGGAGAGCCTTATCCTTGGAAGTGGTGAGGCTCACTCAGACTTGTCTGATCCCATTCCTGGTGTCCTCCTAACCCCATGCCTGGTACTCATAGCTACCAGGAAATAGCATCTAGGCTGTGGTGGGAGTTTCCTTCTGAAATTGAGCCTATCAAAATTTGCTTATGTTGTTGACCATCTTTCAGTGGTTAAGAAAATCGCATTGAGAAAAGGAGTCTCTTGGCAAAAGGGTGGGTGGAAGATACGCTGTGTTTGTGTGTGTGTTCTCAATTGTTCAGTCGTATCTGACTCTTTGCGACCCCATGGACTGTAGCCCACCACACTTCTCTGTCCATTAGATTTTCCAGGCAAGAATACTGGAGTGGGTTGCCATTTCCTCCTTCATGGAATCTTCCTGACCCAGGAACTGAACTCTAGTCTCCTGAATCAGCGGGCAAATTCTTTACCAGTGAGCCACCTGGGAAGCCCTGAAAGAAACACTAAAAGAGGGAAGATATGAAAGACAAAGGGTGAGAAAGAGGAAGGAAGTGTTCTGATAAAACTATGGCCCAATTAGGATTCTCATGTACCTCCTGACTTTTTCTGAGTTCAGGGGAAAATGTTTCAAAGTTGTCTAGATTATTTCAGCTATTCTTGTAGGGCTGGATATCTCAACACATGGAGCCACAAGAGGGGTAGTATCAGAGCTAAATGTTAACTGTTGCCTTCAAGGGCTTCTGTCCAGCAGTGAAAGCCTCTTAAAATCACTAACTTCAGTATTTTTTAAATGCTTCTGTCAAGCGAGTGTAAGCTCCTTGGTTTTTGTCTCCTTTGTTCTATTTTCGCAGGCTTTTCCCTTCCAGGTCTTTTAGCCACCGCCATTCTGGACTCCTGTTCCCTATTCTAACTACCTAACACTTCTATAGTCTAAAGTGATTTTATAGTTTATCACCTTGGTAATAGCAGTTATCGCAGAAAGCATTATTGGAATACAAGTAGGCTTTCCTCCTTGCAGAGATTCAATGTTTTCATAAAAACACAATGAATGAGGCTTTTAAAATATCAAACATCCATTTTTTCCCAAGTCAGATTAGTTATGATTATGTTAGGTAGCTAGAATAGGGAAAAGGAGTCCAGAATGGCCGTGGCTAAAAGACCTAGAAGGGAAAAGCCTGCGAAAATAGAACAAAGGAAGGTCCGAGGACCGGAGTGAGAACCTCAGGTAAAACAAACAGCACTCCTGGCTGGCCCAATTTACAAAGGACAGGCCCAGAGGGAGAGAAACATATAAAAAGAGGAGCCAAAGCTCTCTCTCTTTCTCTCTCTCCCGCGCGCTGGGGCACTCATCTCTTTGTATCTTTGGGTCAACATGCCCTCATGCCTCAAAGATGGATTTTCCTGCTATTATCTAAATAAATAGAGCTGTAACACTGAGCTATAACACTGATTTATCTAAGAGCTATAACATGGTCTGTTCGAGACCTGAGAGCTATAACACGGTCTGTCCAAGACCCGAGAGCTGTGACATGCCGAGGGCTTTAATGCCCGTCACTCCAAATCTTTGTTGTGAAGAGACAGAACTGAGGAGCATACACTTGCCTGACAATTACACGAAGAGTTTTGGAAAATATGTGACAGATACTGAAGGAGTCTTTTGGGCCTAGAAAAGAGAACAACAGTCTCAAAGGCCCCTTGCTGAATCATCTAACTTCGGAGAAAACAAAGTATAACTTTAGTTCCATCCTGATGCTCCAGGCCAGCTGCATCTATCTGGAACTTATCACCCCCTGTCCGGAAACCTACCACCCCCTACACCCGCCCAGAAGACTTATCACCCCCTGCCCAACTACAAGTGTCATCTCCACAAAAGAATACTCAAAATATCCCACTTGATTGACATTTCCCTTATCGCTTCCACAAACCTCCCTGTAAGTATGAAGCCTCCCTGATCCCTTTCGGCGCTCAGCCTGGTCATTAGGCCGACTGTCGCCCCTCCTTGCCTGAATAAAGGTAACCTACTTCTGTTGAGGTCGTCTTTCCTTTTCTGCCTCGCCGGAACTGTACCTTACAGATACAGTTTGTAACTAAGTGGTGCTATAACTTCAAACAGCACTTCTTAATGTTTTCATATCATGACACATAAAAGATGAAAATATTTGGCACCTGGGATAAGGTGAAGAGAATTGTGTGTGTTTTGGCACCTAGGATAAAGTGAAGAGAACTGGGGAGAGGTTTATAGGGCTTGGTTTTAAAAATCATTGCTTTTTAGTATTATGATTTTATGGTAAAAACAAAGTATTCAGCAAAACAATGAATATTGAATTTGCCTAAAATTTCCATATATGACACTTTCTAAATTTTTATAGATTTGAGTTTTCTAATATCAGTAGTTATAACTCATTCTTATTGGAAGAGAAAAAAAATGTTTTCATTGAAAAAAGCTGAATTCACTGTGCAAGAATTCTGTTTATGTCACAAAGTGTATTATAAGACCATAGTTCTTGATGTTTCATGATATTTCAGAATTGGCCATGTTGACATTCATAGTTTCGAATGCATCAATCCCTGCCCTGGCATCATCTGGGTAACAACAAGCCTTGTTGTTTACCAGGACTGATTGCCTTCTGCATTAGCCCTCTGGGAGGCCAGCTTTTTAAAAGAACAAGTAAGTCTACACTTGCACAAGCTTCCAAAATCCTGGAGAAAGGGAACACTTCCCAGGTCGTTTTGTAAGACCGGAATAAATTTAATACAAAAACTGAAAAGGATATTATGGGGGGGGGGGGGAAGCCACTAGCCAATCTCATTTATGAAAAATAATGCAAATATTTTAAAATATATAAAAATATCAAGAACAAATTGGGTGCATCTTAGTGTCAAATTGTCCAGTATAACTCCATGCACTAAAAGAATAAAATAAAAAAAATCTCAACAGGTAAAGAGAAAACTCCTTTGACAGAAATTCAATATCTATTCAAGTTTTTCCTCTTTTAAAAAAACTTTTTAAAATCCATTCATAAAGATCCTGCCGTTTGCCTCTGGATCCACCCTCTAAGTCAATCTGTTCAATAAGAATCAAGCGATTTTAATTTGTTTATATTACAGACTAGCCCGTCCCACAGTAATTCTCAATAACAAAAATGTAACTGTCCTCAGGTTTAGAACCAAGAAAAGAGGAGACAGACACTGTGGTATTTCAAGCCTCAGTCACCTGAGGCGCCCCCTTCTCAGGAGCTGACTGACCAACTGGCTGGGAATGGGGCAGCCTGACCGCTCTCAGGAGCCACGGTCCTGGGCTGAGCAACAAAGCACCATGCTCCTCCCAGCTGTCACCTGAGGATCGGATGGCTGCATCTGGCCTCTGCATCCCTGGGACCTCTTACAAGAAGCTCGTTTCCAACTCTCAGCACACAATCCAAGTGCTTCTCAGCTCCAGAGTAAACACAAATCACCTGTGGGTACCTTTAAAACTTTAAAAATGAATTCAGTCAATCTGTAACAGAGCAGAACCCCATGGGGCCTTTGTGGTGGGGGGGCGGGGCACAAGGGGTGTTGCAGAGGACCGGCCTTCCCCCACATCCTCTTCTTCAGCTCCTCTCTGAAGTTCCTAGATAATAGTATTTTATGCAAATGTCCTGAATTGTTTTGCAGATGTGAACTCCCCCAAGACCACCACCAAAAGGAAAATGTTAACTACTTGATGATCTGAAGCACACACCCCCAGGCCTCCAGGAGCCTGAGGACTGATAGGTTAACCCCTGTGAAACAGCCTGCTATCTCACCATCAACCAGTCAGAGGGCTGTGCACAAGCTGACCCTAGACACTGCAACCCCCCTCCCTCACCTGGCCTTTGTATGAGGCCTTTTAGGCTTTGCCCAAACCTTTTGGGGAGCTCAGGGTATTTTAGGGCATGAACCACCCTTCTGCTTGCACGGCCCTGCAGGAAACCTTTCTCTGCTCCAGACTCCAGCATTTCCATTTATTTGGCCTCCCTGTGTGCGAATTTGACTAACAAATCTGGAGTAAATCTGCCAGGTGATGCCTGAGGAGGTCCTTCTGCTGACCACACTTTGAGCAGCAAGGTAGACTACATACTATTCCAGCTTACATCCCACCCAATGGGAGGGCAAGGTAGGAAGTGGGGGAAGCCATTGCTGTTTTCCATTAACTAATCAGGCCCTCCTGTTGGCAGCTGCAACCACTGACTTAACAGTGCAAAGGTGGAAGGTAAGTCCACCGGGGGAGATATGAATGAACTTCTTTTGAGGGTGGCAGTTGGGAATGGGGGACAGGATGAATAATATCTAAGCAAACAAATAATGTTCTGCACTGTTTCTGTTATGAATCGGTCAGAAACACTCATCTTCCAGACTGTGATCTGGAGAAGCAGTCAGACTGCAGTTTCAAATAATGAATGACTCTGAGGTTTTAATGATGTTGGAGAACAAAATTTCATTTTAGGCAGTGAAATGGGTTTTTAAATCTCATGTCTTTACATTTTTAGATTCAATGATCTGTAGAGTGGTTAATAATAGATTTTATGAATTATCACTAGCCATGTTTAAAATATTTTCTCTATTTTCTAAAACATCTTTTCACAGACCTCAAAATAACCATAACCAATAGGAAGTCAAGAGAGTCTGTCTTTTCACAGCTATTGGTAGGAAAGCAGAAAAGTAGAATTTATTTATCTGAATGCTGCCAATTATGAGTCAAAATTAAGTCCCTTCATTCCTGAGTGAAAGTTGCTCAGTCCTGTCTAACTCTTGTCCATGGAATTCTCCAGGCCAGAATACTGGAATGAGTAGCCTTTCGCTTCTCCAGGGGACCTTCCCAACCCAGGGATCGAACCCATGTCTCCTGCATTGCAGGCAGCATTACCAGCAAAGCCACAAGGGAAGCACTCGGAAGAGAGGGAATCCCTTTTCTTCTGTTCATCCTCTACCTTTATTTTTCCCCTCTACTTTTCTCACTCTAAATCAATAAGGTGGGAGGGAAGGGGGAGAAATTTCACTTTTCCATCACAAATTATTTCCTTTACCAATAAGACATAATGAGACTCCTTTATGGAATCCTGAAAGATGGGAGAAGATTGTAGCCAAGGGAGTAGCCAGGCTCTCTCTCTCCATGTATATATGAAGCACACTTGGATTGAAGCTAAACACCTGTGAATATAATTTGTAGATTTTTATTTGAAAAGAAGTTTAATACTTTAAAAATTGTTTTGTAATTATGTAAAATAATTTTTAAAACTGGAACAAAATGAATTTTAAAAGATGCTAAATGTGTAAAAGCTGGTGTCATAACCACACAAAGAGGAATTATTTCAAGTGACTTTAAAGACAATAATTTTACAATTTCTCTCCAGTGGGATATACCTAAGATTTTTAAAACTGCCCCCAAATTATAGTGATTTTGGTTATCGTATTATTGGCATTGAAACTGTTATTCTGACAAGGTTTTGTTGCATTGTGTTTGTGTTGGAAATGACTGGGTCATAGGAGGAGGAGAGAACAGGGAGGAAACTTTTTTCTCTGGTTCAAACTCCTTTCTGTGCTCCTGTTTTTGTTTTTGTCTTATTTTTTTAAGAAGTACAACATAACGATTTAATATACAATATATGTTGTGAAATGATTAATATAACCAAATTAACACATCCATCACCTCACGTAGTTGTGTGTGTGTGTGTGTTGAAAACAGTAAGTGTTCCCCCATTCTTCTCTAGGTTTCAGATTTTTTGCTTTAATGGCTACCAACTGCTTGCTCACTTTTAATGTGAATGCCTTCTTAGCATTGCCTAGTAATGCTGTGCAATTGGGTCACTAGTCTTATTTTAAGCAAACTTAGATTTGAAATGCAAGCTAATACTTTCAAATACATGTCAGGGTTTAACCTGGAAGGCAAAAGATGAGCACTAAGGACTTGCATTTTCCCAATTGTTAGGTAGTTAGAATAGGGAAAAAGAGTCCAAAATGGCGGTGGCTAAAAGACCTGGAAGGGAAAGCCCACGAAAATAGAACAAAGGAAGGTCCGAGGACCGGAGTAAGAACCTCAGGTACAACAAACAACACTCCTGGCTGGCCCAATTTACATAAGACAGGCCCAGGGACAGAGAAACATATAAAAAGAGGAGCCAAAGCCCTCTTCTCTCCTTTTCTCTCTCTCCCCCGTGCGATGGGGCGATCTTCTCTTCGCGTCTTTGTATCGACGTGCCTCATGCCTCGAAGATGGATTTTCCTGCTATTATCTAAATAAATAGAGCTGTAACACTGAGCTGTAACACTGATTTATTTAAGAGCTATAACACGGTCTATCCTCCGAGAGCTGTGACCCGCCAAGGGGCTTTAATGTCCGCCACTCCAAATTTTTATTGTGACGAGACAGAACCAAGGAGCATACACTCGCGTGACACCAATTAATTGAGTTCTTCGCTTTCCTCCTTAACATCAATGAAGAAATCAATGAAACGACTTACTTTATGGCTGGAAAGGTAAATTGTCATGTAAAACATTTCCTCACAGTCTATGAATCCTGTCAGCACAAATTGTTACGTTATTATTGACCAAATGCAGGTGATATTATTCGGAAAACTTTTTATATGCGTAGAAAATGAAAGGTAGGGAAAGGAAACTGACCCCGCCCGTGCTGAGGCCCTCGATCACGGTGTATAGGCTCACAACCTCAGTCCGCGCTGTGCCCACCTTCCTGCCTGCTCTGCCCGGTTCCCAACATGCGGAAATCCCGCCCCGCCTGCAGAATTCTGCACCCGCTTCAGGTGGAAGAGAAGTGGGCATTAGTTGTCTTTGTATGTATAGTGAAGGAGGAAACAGAACAGGCTCTTATCTTGAAAGCAGGACTCCCATCTCCATGGGGACTGTGGACTTTGAGCTATATGCCCAGTATCTATGGAAACGACATACAAACTGGAGAACCAGGCCCCAGGAAGCCTAAAGAATACCCTAATTATCTGTGTAACAGAATAGAATCATACATTCTATTATGCTTATTGGGGTGTGACCACAGGCCTATTGATAATTGTCTACTGTTAACTACCTAGGCTTAAGGCATATGAATCACGGGTTAACTTTGATTGTCAGGGGATTTGGGGAGGTGGGTTTGGGCACATACACTTAGGGTATATAAGGTTTTCACAAAAACTGGTAGGGGTCCTTGGCCAAGAGGAGACTCTGCATTGGGCTCGCCGGTAAACTGCACTCCACTATCTGCATTGTCCTTCTGAGTGAACTTGTTTCCCAGAATGCATGGCTACAACAATAGTAGCTCTTTTCATACAACCTGGCAAAGGGCAGGCTCTCAATAAAGGATTATTAAATTAATGGCATTATGCAAAGTTTACAACACCGGAGAATAAACTTTGGTCATGAAAGATGCTAAATGGAGGATGGCTATTCTTGTTACAGTTTTACTGTGGATCCATATACTAATCAAAAAATCCCTAAGGATATTTCTGAAGGCCATTTGTTCTTCATTGGGAGTATGCTACCTACCTTCTGTTAGGTAGTTAGAATAGGGAAAAGGAGTCCAGAATGGCAGTGGCTAAAAGACCTGAAATGGAAAAGCCTGCGAAAATAGAACAAAGGAAGGTCCGAGGACCGGAGTGAGAACCTCAGGTAAAACAAACAGCACTCCTGGCTGGCCCAATTCACATAGGACAGGCCCAGGGAGAGGAAAACATATAAAAAGAGGAGCCAAAGCTAGCTCTCTCTCTCTCCCCACCCCCCTCCCCGCGCTGGGGCGCTCTTTTCAAATCTTTGGGTCGACATGCCCTCATGCCTCAAAGATGGATTTTCCTGCTATTATCTAAATAAAATTGACCTGTAACACAGATTTGTCTAAGAGCTATAACATGGTCCATTCGAGACCTGAGAGCTATAACACGGTCTGTCCAAGACCCGAGAGCTGTAACACGCTGAGGGGGGCTTTAATGTCCGTCACTCCAAATCTTTGTTGTGACGAGACAAAACCGAGGAGCACACACTCGCCTGACGCTTCTATCATGATGTTGTTGTTAGTCACTTAGTTGTAGGACTCTTTGTGACCCCATGGACTGTAGCCCGCCGGGGTCCTCTGTCCATGGGATTTCCCAGGTAAGAAAGCTGGAGTGGGTTGCCTTTCCTTCTCCAGGGGATCTTCCCTGCATCCAACACACCTCTCCTGAATTACAGGTGGATTTTATTTTACCACTGAACCACCGGAGAAGTCCTCTATCGTAACAGTATTGATCAAATAATGATGATTATACCTTAGGGTTATTAATTATATTGTGTCAGAAGTTATCACTGTTAATAAAGTTATTTTTTTAAAAAAAAGTACAGAGGAACTAGAGGAGAGGAAGAATATACACGTAAGAAAGTGCTTTTTCTTTCTCTTTAATATTTTGAATAAAAGCTTTGATCTGGAGAAAGGCAAAGGACAGGGGACAAAGCTCTGATCTTGAGCTCTCCTGCAGTCTGCTAACAGGTCCTCCCCTGGTCCTAGGCACAGCAGTGGGAGGTGTTCACCCTGGCCAGTGGCAGAAGCGTACTGATGGTCAGCCTCACACTAAGCCGGTCTTTAAATCTGGGCAACTGTGAGAGTGGATATGCAGTGAGGCAGGAATCTGGTTAAGTGCGAGATATTTCTGCTTGGAAAATGTTCCTTTCCTGAGAAACATCTTTTAGGTCTTCCATTTCTTGACCCTCTATGCTTGTCACCAGCCCACCACCACCACTCCCAGACCCTAGCCACATTCAGACTCCAGTCTCTGGCCTAGCAGAGCAGCACCCAGCCTGGATCAGAGGTCCCAGCATGCAGCCCTCCTTGCTCCTTTCCTAAGATCCCCATGTTAATGAAAATTATCACATATATAAAGGATCAAAATATTTTTATTTTGATTACAGATAATTCATAAAGGAAGGGCTGATAAGAAAGGGAAACTAAGTTTTTAAGATAAAATATTGAGAAAAATTTGGGTTTTTTCTTTTATGTCTCCCTTTTTCTCATCTAAAAATCATGAATGATATCAAACTAATATTCTCAAAATATCCTGAACACAGAAAAGAAAAAAAAAACATGAATACTTGAATGTTTTCTAAAGACAATCTAGATTCATTCTATAAAGGTTGTTAAAAGACAGAGAGACTGTAATAAACTTTAAGAAGTATAAAGTTGAATGTTTGTCACTGTTGTTTCTTTTTCTGGTGTTTAGCAACAGAAATAGAATGCACTTAACAGTTTAAGCATAACAGGATTTATTAGGAGATAAAGATCACTCAAAATTCAATAGAAAGATGAATCCAGATTTTAGACTGAACAACAGAGAGTATCTTTCAGAAGCTCACTGCAAACTAAGGCACAGAGATGGTCAGAAATCAGAAAATACTGCATCTGTGGCTATCACCCTGCAGTTGCTCTCTGAGGACCATGCAGACCCTGGCAAATGTTGGGATTTGGGGTCATTTAGTCTTTGTGGGAAATGTGTGCATCAAGTGTTAATAAACTTCATGCACTATTATTAGAGGATTGTAAATACTACATTCTAAAGAACCACCTAGCAAAAGTTGGTAGAGTTAGGTTTATACATTTTCTATGACATGATTCTGCTCATGGGTATATATCCAACAGAAATTTTCTCACAGGTCCATAAGGGACTATTATATATGGTAGTGGTGACTAAACAGCCATCTGAGCACCCACTGGAGATAGCAAATATATAAAGTGGCAGAGACTTATAAGAGGCTAATGTGCCAGATGTGGAAACAGATCAAATGTCCCTGTAAAGATCTTAGGAATTTGCAAATGAGTGGGAAATAATAAATAAAATAACATGTTTAGCCTAATATCTTTTACATGAATTGAAAATATAAGCACACAAAAGAATAAATCACACATTACAAGACTGACATAAGACTTTTTAAATAAAATATTCATAGGAAGAAATTGCAGTGAAAGAAGGGAAAGCAAATAATAACTAGTTGTGCCTCCCCCCACATTGGATTTCAGCTGTGACTGGGTTTGAACAATTCTGAGTTGGCCTCACTCTCCATCCACTAATGCAGAGCTCTGTTATCTACTCTGAATATCTTTGTCTGAATCTGGCTCAGAGCTTAAAGCCTCTGCCTGCAATGCGGGAGACCCAGGTTCTATCCCTGGGTCAGGAAGATCTCCTGGAGAAGGAAATGGCAACCCACTCCAGTATTCCTGCCTGGAGAACACATGGACAGAGAAGCTTGGTAGGCTACAGTCCATGGGGTTGCAGAGTCGGACACAACTGAGCGACTTCACTTCACCTCAGCTGTAAATGCCTTTAAATTGCCTCCTAAATTCATCCAGCTAGTTTTCAATCATCTGCCATCTTTACTGTTTGTTGTTTGGTTTTTCTGTTTTGTTACTTTTACCATTTATTATTTCTATTACGGTCTTCCCCCACTGCAGCTAACAAAAAAAAGCTGGCTTTCAAAAATGGAAATATAGGTCAATGTAACAGTACAGAAAGCTCAGAAATAAACTCATACACCTATGGTCAATTAATCTATGACAAAGGAGGCAAGAATGTACAATAGAGAAAATACAGTCTCTTCAATAAGTGGTGATGGGAAAACTGGACAGCTACATTTAAAAGAATCAAATTAGAATATTCTCTCACACCATACAAAAAAATAAACTCAAAATGGACCAAAGACCTAAATGTAAGACCAAATACTACAAAACTCTTAGAGGAAAACATAGGCAGAACACTCTGACATAAATTACAGCATTATCTGTTTGGATCCACCTCCTAGAGTAATGAAAATTAAAAAAAAAAAAAAAACAGGACCTAATTAAACTTAAAAGCTTTTGCACAGCAAGGGGAATCATACACAAAATAAAAAGACAACCCACAGAATGGGAGAAAATATTTGCAAATGAAGTGACCAACAAGAGATTAATCTCCAAGGTATACAAACTCAATATAAGCTCCAAAGTATGCAGTTCAATAATAAAAAACAATTCAATCAAAAAAATTAGAACATCCAAATAGACGTTTCTCCAAAGAAGACATACAGATGGCTAAAAAGCACATGCAAAGATGCTCAACACAAAAAAGTACATGAAAAAATGCTCAACATCACTAATTAATACAGTAATATAAATCAAAACTACAATGAGGTATCAGCTCACATCATCATAAAGTCTACAAACAATAAATGCTGGAGAGGGTTTGCAGAAAAGGGAACCTTCCTACACTGTTGGTGGGAATGTAAGTTGGTACAGCCACTATGCAAAACAGCATGGAGGTTCCTTTTAAAAAGTAAAACTAGAGCTACCAGGTGACCCAGCAATCCCACTACTTGGCATGTATTTGCATAAAAGTACACTTAGATAAGATTCACACTGACATTCACTGCAACACTAATTAAAATAGCCAAGACATGGGAGCAACCTAAATATTCCTCAACAGACAAACAGATAAAAAAGACTATAGATAAATAGATACAATGGAATATTGCCTGCCTGCTCAGACTCTTTGTGACACTATGGACTGTAGCCCACCCAGGCTCCTCTGTCCATGGGGATGCTCCAGGAGTGGGTCGCCATGCCCTCCTCCAGGGGATCTGTCCAACCCGGCCTTGAACCCGTGTCTCTCACGTCTCCTGCACTGGCAGGTGGGTTCTTTACCCCAGCCCACCTGAGAAGCCCTTATGTACCCCAGTGTTCGCTCAAACATTTTTCCCCTCCAGTGTACTAGTACTTTTTCTTTTCAACCCTAATCCAACCTATCTTGAAGAGATTTGACCTGCGTAATTTTATCCGAGATGTATTATTAATAGTATTAGAGCTTTTGATGCAGTTATCTCCTAGGATTACTGTCACCACCCAATCTCCTTCTATCTGATAGGGCCGTCAGGAGGCCAGAAGAGCATAAAAACTGCGGACTGAGGACTTCTGAATCGCAGACACTCTGCATCTCCTGGTGTGAGAACCACTCCTTGGCGCAGCGCTTTCGCGGCTGTGAGCTCTGCGCCTCGGATCCCGCCGGCGAGGCTCCGGGGCCCTAGAAGCCGCCAGACCAGCCTTCGCGGACCCCGCGTGGCCGCCACTCCCTTTCCACACTGCCCTGTGTGAGCTCTCCTGGGACCGTCCAGGTTTCGATGGGGAAATGCTCTCTAGTCCCTGAGGGCTCCGGCACCGGGACAGTTCATGAAACGGACGCTTTGCTGGAGGCCGGAGCGCCTCACGGCGGTACACAGAGCCCCCCTGCCCCGGACACGAAGTCCGCGACCCACCCGGACCCAGAGGCGCCCCGGGGAGAGGCGGCCGCCGCCGCTGCAACCTCCCTTGCCGGGTGGCTCCGTTCCCTAGACCGACGAGAGGATCCAGAGAGCGCCGAAAGCGGGGACCCTACGGAGCCTCGCGTGGCTCCTGCCTTCAGAAGCCACCGCAGGTGCCAAGGTTGGAGGCAGCGGATCCGACGCGCAGGGGCCCGGAAGACCCAAGGATGCCAGGAGTCCGAGGTTTGCGCTGAGTCCCTCATCTCCGTGAGCAAATGCTACCGTGACAACTCTGCCTTTGCTCAACAAGGATGGAAGCCCTTTGCCTTCAGAGTTCTCGGATAATTTTACTTTCGCTAATTAATAAAGATGACGAGAAACGACGTCACAGTTCGCTGTTCCTCCGGTGAGTCTCTGATTTGTCCATTTGGGAAGACGAGGCGCACGGACGGCGGTGGCTGCCTGTTCGCAGATCCTTGGTCGCCCGACTTTGCTGGGCGCCGTTGGGACCCTGGGGTCGCCTGTGCACCCAGGGGAGGGGGGGACATTAGGGGAAAGGCGTGGCCTCCCGTCGAATCCCGACCCACACTGGGCCTCCAAGGAGAGCAGACAGGCGGTCTGCAGCCCCGAGGACTCCGCTCGCCCGGGAAGGGCCCCGGCTCCGTGGCCGTGGTCCCTTTGGGCTCCGAGTCCAGCTCAGGGCCCTCCAGTACCTGCGCGCGGTTCTGGCACCGCCTCCACCGCATTCCTCCACCCCTTCCCCGAACTGACCCAGAAGTTCAGGGTTCCTAAGGCCCAGATGTTTCGGCTTTCTCAGGCGCAATCCAAATCCCAAAAAAGTGTCCCTTAATCCCTCTGACCCTCCCCACCGTCCTTGCCCAACGCCCGCCAGCGACCGGCGGAGATGATCTGCTCAGAGATCGCTGGCGTGGAAGCCGAGGGGATAATGACCTTGGGCTAGAGGCCGGGAAACCTGCTCTGCTGGGACGGACCGATCTCTGCCTTTCCTACTCCAACCGAGTGACTTTGTAAGGTGGGACTCCCATGTAGCGAGGATTGTACCAGTGAACGGAAACGACCAGTAACGAACCTCTCTCCAAGAGGACCCTCCTCTCCTCCCCTCCCCCTCCTTTAACCCAATTCACCAAAAACCACTCAAAATTTCCATGCGCCTCCCAGAAGGAAGTAGTTATCTCCTCAGTCTCCAGAAACCCCGAGGTAATTTGCAAGGCAAATGAGTGTGTATCCCACCTATCAACACCAGGGTTTCCCAAAATCAGGTCAGGCAGGCACTATGAAAGTCACACTCCGCTCCCAGCTGAATCATTCAATCATTCGCCCCTGTGCTTGGACCCACTTAGCTCACGGCCTGGTGAGGAGGCTGAAGCCATGGAAGCGCACGCACACTGCTCCTTGGAAGCGCAGTCTGGGAGGAGCGCACATCCCGAACCCCATTTGCCTCCGGGCCTGAACCGAGAACAGGCCTGGGCCTGGGCCCTGGATAACTTCCCCGCGCTGAGCCGCCCCTCCTGCCTAAGCCCCGACTTCTGCGGGGACCCGCACTACTGCGCCTGTGGGCTGCCGCGCCACGATTGCCCCGGACACGCGGACGGTCCCCGCGTCGAGAGCGGCCAGAAACGCTGGCGAGACCCCGAAGTCCAGGAGCCGGCTGCTAGTCCGGGCTGGAGCGACGGTCCCCTCAAGAAGAGGCCAAAGCCACACAGCGCGGGGCCCAGGAGGGTCTGAACAGCCAGCAGATGCCAGCAGCTGAGGAGGCCGCCAGACCCGCAGCCAGATCGCCTCCAGGAGCCCAGGACACCCCCCACCCCACCCCACCCCACACACCCCGAGGCTGCGGAAAACTGAGACATGGAACCCGGTGGAACCCGGCAAGGGAAGGAAAAGCAGGCTTCTGTCTGACTCACAGCACCCCTTTAACCTCTGCCCTGGACTGGAGCCTGAGTCACTCCAGTCGAGGCCTCATTTGGCCAGGCTGGACTTCTCCCCTGGGCCCCGCCTTGCTCTGCTATCTCAAGGGACTTACTTGTAGCTGCACTCAGAATAGTTGTGTTTCTTATGTATTCCAACTGTGCACAATGATTAAAGCCGGTTTCCCTTTTCTCTGCGTGTGGAATTGATTTGGGTGGGTGGAGTCAGGACTGGAAGTGGTAGGGGTGAGGGGGAAGGCTGTATCTGAGGGGGGAGCTGAGACCCAGGTCAGGGCTCCTTAACATCAATGAACTGAAAAGTGAAACAATGACATAACTTTGACTACCATAGAGGCCTATATTAAATTTTTCATTTTATCCACTGTTGGTAAAGTAAAAACTCCACAACACAGCTTTTGGGAATTGATTTGAAAGGATCTTTGGAAAGGCAATGTTGTATGGAAAGCACATTAAACATTTCAATGTGAACACTATTTTGACCCAGAATTTCACTTCTTACAAGCAAAGAATTATACTTTTTTTTTTAAAGTGCTTTCCAGTAAAGGCTGGGGAAAAAATATACATCTGCAGGAGCCCCTCTCCCATTTTCACAACTATTTCCCACTTCCCTATTCATATGTCTGCAGGAGTAGCCAAGTTAATGCTAAACCTTTGTGCTAACTGGGTATTGGTTGATGATCTAGATCTTGGCATTTACCCAAGCCAAGTCAATAAGTCCAAACCATGGAATGTGCAACTGAGACTTAGAATTTGATCTTTTTTTTAAGTTTTTTTTTTTTTTTTGCTATGCTGAGTCTTTGCTGCACTAGGCTTTCCCTAGTTGTGGCACATGGGGGCTACTCTTCATTGGGGTGTGCAGGCTTCTCATTGCAGTGGCTTCTCTTATTGAGGAGCAGGGACTCTAGGTGCTTGGGCTTCAGTAGTTGCCCCACAGACTCAGCAGCTGTAGCTTGTGGGATCCAGAATGTTGTCTCAGTAGTTGTGGCTCAGGGGCTTAGTTGCTCCACAGTATGTGGAATCTTCCTGGACCAGGGATTGAACCCATGTCCTCTGCATTGGCAGGCAGATTCTTAACCACTGGACCACCAAGGAAGCCCTAGAATTTGATCTTAACATGTGCTCTAAGTACCAATTTCCTTTCCAATTTCTTGTTATCTATCTCATGTCTATGTGTAAAGGAATGTTCTCATGTCTCTTACTGGATCATTCACACAACCATTACATCACAGCCCTCACTGTGGCCCACTCTGTTATTCCCAGCTCCTCTTTAAGAAAACTTCACATCACTGTTCCTCTCCCACTGGATGGATAGATGCCAGGACATGTGTGTGTGATGTCACTAAGTCGCTTCAGTCGTGTCCAACTCTGTGACGCTATGGACTGTACCCACCAGGCTCCTCTGTCCATGGGATTCTCCAGGCAAGAATATTGGAGTCGGTTGCCATGCCCATCTCCAGATGATCTTCCCAACCCAAGAACTGATTCTGGATCTCCCACATTGCAGGCAGATTCTTTACTGTCTGAGCTACCAGGGAAGCCCCTAGATGCCAGGGCATGGTCACCCTAACAGCACACAGTTGTCAGTGAGCTGGTTCTGAAAAAAGATTACTGTTTCAGGATGCATTTCCTCTTTACTGCCCATTCTTTAATCCCATGAAGTATCATCACACAAGGTTGAACAGCTATATTGATTTTTATAGAAGGATGTGAAGGAAACTACACATCAAACAGGAGAAAATTAAACTATTTAATTTTTTTAAAGTTATCATTCTGAGAGTACCCTATGACCCACTGTAGAAGATGAGCCTCTTTAGAATTAGTCTACTTACAGGGCACAATAATGATTCAAAATAGAATCTGAATATTTACCCTGTGCACTAAGCCGAGCCAACTGGGTTTCTCAGACCCTCCAGATTGTACTGCTCCCTTAAATCAAGTGGGCTCACAGCTATCACCCACTTGTGCTAGGAGGGCTGAAAGACAAAACTGTGGTTCCTCGTTCAGGAGTCTACATTTTGTTTCATTTCTTTCTCAACACATAAAGAACAGCAGCACTAAGAAAGCAGTCAATAAGCAAGGCCTCCTCATTCTCAAACTAGAATCCCACCCCCCAGGAAAAGGAACCCACCTTTTGAAACATATAGTTAGGATCCCTGAGAATAGAAGGATCCTTGAGGATCCTGTAGTCCCACACTAAGACTGTCCCTGACTCTCACCAGAAGCCAATCCATGCCTCACATACCCTTGTTAACTCTTCTCACAGATCTATCTATATTCTATCATGATACCCTTTTTCCTAACAATGCACCAATACTTATTTTTGGTATAGGCAGAAAAAGAAATGGACTTATTTTATTCAGAAGCCTGTCTACATTATATCACATTCATTTTGATGATTATTTGTTGAATCTATAAAATACTCATTCTTTTTTCCCTTCTTGAAACCACCTCATTCCTGTCTTGAGAATATAGCTACCTGGAAGATATATTCCTATTTCATATGCCCAGTATTGAAGGATGAGTTTGCTCCATGCTGGCTTACAGGATCAGTGGAATTCTCCTATTTTTGTTGCTCAGAAGAGTTATTTATGAATAAAATTTAGAAAAAACAGGTAGCACACAGTACTTGATTTGCCATTTTCTTTGAAAATTGAAAAAGGTAAAAGAGAATGGAAACCCTTACAGACTAAAAGAGATTGTTGCTGTTTGGTCACTCAGTCGTGGTGTCCAACTCTTTCGCAACCCCATGGACTGTAGCTCTCTAGGCTCCTTTGTCCATGGGATTTCCCAGGCAAGAATACTGGAGCAGGTTGCTGTTTCTTTCTCCAGGGGATCTTCCCAACCCAGGGATCAAACCCACATCTTCTCATTAGATTCCCCCCAAATCAGTTGCAGCCATTCCATGTTATTCTAATGAACCCCTTCAACTTACCGCTATTGGCTCTCTTGACAAGAGCTTCCAACCCTCTACTTCATCTGTTGTTCATACTTTCATCCACTCACTTTATTTACTTATTTCTCATATTTTTCATTTGGATTGTTTTCCTTCTTTTCTCTGTTTCCTTTCCCCTCATTTTTACCCCTACCATTGTCTTTTTTCCTCAGATCATGCAAAATATTGGTGTTAGTGAGTCTTTCAAACATTAGAGTTTTCTTTCCAGGCAGCAGATCGACTGTCATAGGGAACAAGATTCGGCTGTATCTTCATGTTCTCTGGTCTGTGTCTTTGCTCTCCCCTTAAAATTCAGCTCTGCCAAAGTAGGACCAAGTTCTACAATTCTGTATGTGCAGCACTATCACAGCACCTTGCTCATGGTAGGTTGTCAAAGCATTCTTGTTTAGAACTCTTTGAATTCAACTGGCTTTGTTAAGTTGAAGATAAATGACTGATCAAGGAAATTTAGGCTTGGATGCACTGACATGTTTGCCAAGACAATGTCTGAAAGAAATGAGGAAGGATGTAAGGCGATGTAATTTCACTTTAGATCTGACACTAGAAGGAAAAAGCAAATCACTCTGATTAAAGACACAGAAAAAGACAACATTTTCAGTTTGCTATTGATTGATGTTATGTTTAATATCTGTGATCATATTACTAAGAATGATGATGACAATAACAATTTTAAGTGAATAACGTTTTTTTGTCAGGAAATATCTAATTATTTGGCTTTGTTATTGAATTAGCCATAAAAGCTTCCTGTTAAATTTTTGCTATTATCCAGGTAAAAATATGAAGACAAGAAAGGGTAGGTAACTAGCTGAGTCATATAGAAATAATAGACAGAACTTGTATCCAAGACGTCTGCATCTAGATTTCTAGACCAACTCCCCCTACCAACATGTTGGCTCAAAGTCTGAAGTAATTTTAGTTTTGAACTGAAGAACTAGAGTGACAGTCTGAGCAGCAGTATGATTTCAAACTAAAACGGCCAACTTCTTATTCTGATCAACTGAGTAATATTTGATGGAATTTTCCCAGCAGAAGGGCCCTGAGACTCAATGGACATACAGTTACCTAAAAGTGTCAGGCACTTAGGATACTTTTCATAGAAGAGTAATCTTCCAAAGGTCTTGTCTTGACAGAGCTCCTGTACCTGTTATTCCTGTAAAAACAAACAACACAAGAACATTAATTCTCTCAAAACACAAAATCAACTCTGTTTTGAATAACTCAATCAGATGACTGGATTTTCCTTTAACCTCCTCAGATCCCTCTTTCTAAACCAATTTGCAATGGGAATAAAAAGACAGGTCAGGATTAAAAGCTTAGAGTCACTAAGTCTCCTCTGACCCTCTTGCTACCCCAAGAACTGTAGCCCTCTAGGCTCCTCTGCACATGGAATTCTCCAGGCAAGAATATTGGATGGAGTGAGTTCCGTTTCATTCTCCAGGGTATGGAACCCGGGTCTCCTGTATTGCAGGCAGATACCTTACCACTGAGTCTGAATTTTCCTTGGCCTTCTGAACCAATTTGTAACAGGAGAACAACCACACATCCGGACTATATTAAGCCTAGGACAGCATAAATTCGCATGGAGGGGATTCCTGGTGACTTCTCCTCCGCTGAGGGGCGAGGCCATGGAGCACTTTCCCCGCTGTGTGCACGAGTGCTGGGGTTCCTCAAAGGAGCCCCAGGAAACAGAGGTGCTGCAACTCTTGAGTTTAGCGGACCCTGAGGAATGGCAGCTGCCTTGCTATCCTACTCTGGGCGAACGCTCTTCGAGCAATGAGAACTTCAATCGGAAACAACTTTCTACCCCCTGCGGGCTTCTGCGCCCATACTGCCCGAAACGCGGACCCGGAGGCAGAGCAACTGCGGACCAGGAGCCGGGCCGCCAACTCCGGACACCACGCCCGCGCCCGGCCGGGAGCCACCGGTGTCCTCAGAAGGGGAAGACGCCGCGCGCCCCCAAAGCTTCCCTGGGCGGATCTTGCCTCAACAGGAGGACCCCTCGTCTGAAACCCGAGACCTCTGACCCCGGGGACTGTTTCGGAGCATCGCCCTCCTCCTGACCTGGGGAGACATCACCGCAAGTCCAAAGAATGGTGGCCGCGGACTTAGTCTCAGCGGCCGGAGGCTGCCTCTCCCGCCGCCTTTGGCCCCAGGAGCCCTCATCTCCGCTGAGACTCTTCATTGGACGATCCTCTGCGACAGACGCTATTACAGTAGCGTCTCTCTTTTTAGAAATTGTGGAAGAATTCGTCTTCATAGACATTTGGGAATTTCTCTTTCTCTTAATAAACTGTACCAAATTCCAACGTCTTTCTCTCCTGCTTTGACTTTGGGGGGAGGACCGGGCACGGGGGCGTGGTGGCCGGTGCTGTTCTCCCGGGGGACCCTCAGTCCCCTGATTTGCTGAACTGGGGTGGGGGAATCGATGGGGTCTCTTGGGCACACGAGTGGCCAGAGGTTCACACAGCTGTTGTCAAACTGTGTCACACGTGTCGGGATCCAGGAGATCCAACAACGCGCAGCCAGCAGCCTTGACAACTTCTCTTCCCAGAAACGCTCCTGCTCTCTAGCGGAGACTCTCCCCCTTCCAGTCCATTTGCGGGGCGTCCAATCATTTGCACTTGGCTCCCCGGCCCCCAGCGCCCGTCGCCGCTCGAAACGTTTCCAGAAGGCCGGACTCAGCAGCGCAGAGCTCCTGTCTCCCTCGGACACTTTCCTGGGCGCGTCCCTTCTTCCTCTGAGCAGCCACGAACCTGATTTCCACCTCGCACGCCCGAGCTGACCTGGAGCCAGATCGCTAGGGCCGCGGACAAGAGAGAACTCGGGATTGACTTTGTGGTGAGGGATTTCTGCGGCCAGATTCTGGAGCGGTTAGGCTCGCTTCACATCCTAACTCCAACTCCACGACTTACCAAGGCTCCAGACTTCTCATTACCAATCAGAGCAGAACTCGATTTTCCCCAAACCTGGGGTTGAAATGGGGCGCTGAGAGAACAATGGCAGGCCAAGCGTAAGAGCTTAATATATGTTAACACAGTCATTCTGAGAATCTCTCTACTGCTGTAATCTGGGAGTAAAATCCTTCACCTGGATTAAGCTCACAAGAGTCTGAAAGTGAGGACTCCCTTCCCAGGTAGGTATTTCTTTTAATTCTTTCACCTCACCTCTCCAGTTTCTGGTATCCCACCCAAACCTACCCTCTCTTTTCGTGCTAGGATTCCATGGACCACCTGAGCAGACTGCATGCTGTGGCTCAACCAGTTTGTAACCCTGACCTGTCCCCAGGGAATTGCAAAAAATATTCTTTTCACCCACCTATTGGGCCCCAGGGTGATATTTTACCTTTTAGACTCAAATAGAATTTTTCCAGTGATACTTCAGCATGGGAAACATACAGTATATAATAAGAGGATGTAAAAACAGCTTCATAAGGGGACACTGGGTTTCTAAATGATGGATCCTGAGAGCTGGAACAGATAATTGGCAAGTGATTATTGGGAAACTTCAGCAGTGACCCCCCAAAAAACTGGCTGCAGCATTGCTGTGCCAAGTAGTAGAAATATGTCTGTCCCAGTATGAACAGTGAATTGACCTTTGCGTAGTAAAGATAGAAAATAGACTGAGTGGCTATAGCACACAAGAGTGAGGTTTCCCAATGGGGAGCCCCATTAACCAGGCAAAGACCTATTAAGCAGCTTTCCAGCTGACACCCCTCTCCCTCCAAGCCATACAAGTCATGTTATTGGTTCCTTATAACCTCCATAGAAAGAAACTGCTGAGAGGGGAGATAATGTATTAGAGAATCTTCAGTTTACACAATTCAAATTGCACTGTTGTTTTAAAATTCTACTGGTCACTAGTGTCTTGGAAAAGCTTCTTGAATCATCACTTACAATATGTTTTTTACACACATTTGTATCTACCATGGAAAAACAGTGTCATAACCTAGAAACTAAATAACTCAGCTGATGTATGGGGTCATATAATCTGACAGAGGAAGGAAGGAAATGTGAACACATCTTCAAACACCATCAGTTAGGTCCCCCTTATCAATCCTTCAGATACGTCTATAGTCAATCTCATAATTTATTAGGTCAATATCATATATTTGAGCAGTCTTATAGCCAGTAATTAAATAATCCAATCAAAACTAACTAAAAACTTCAGCCACCATCCAAATGATCTATCAAGTGTACTTTGATGCTGTCAGGGCCTCTTGAACAGAGAACGCCACAACTGCTGTGGTCAAGATACATTACACTTAGGATTGGCTCAGAATGGTGGAGTAGAAGGACATGCACTCATTTTCTCCTGCAAAAGCACCACAATCACAACTAGCAGTTGAACAACCATTGACAGGAGGATGCTGGAACCCACCAAAAAAAGATACCACACATCCAAGGACAAAGGAGAAGCAAGGAGGCAGTAGGAGGGGAGCTATCAGGATAAAATCAAAGCCTATGCCCATTGGGTGGGCAATCCACAAATGGAAAACAGTAATACCAAAGAAGCTATCACACTGTTGTGAAGGTTCTAGGCCCCACATAAGACTCCCCAGCCTGGGAATCCAGAAAGGGACTAGGAATCCCCAGCAAATCTGACTTTGAAGGCCAGAAAGATTTGATTACAGGACTTCCACAGCACTGGGGGAAACAGAGACTCCACTCTTGGAGGGCACAACAAAATCTTGTGCACACTAGGACCCAGGGGAAAGGAACAGTGACCCCACTGGAGACTGAGCCAGACCTACCTGTGAGTGTTTGAGGGTCTCCTGCAGAGGCTTGTGTTGGCAGAAGCCCTCTGCTGAAAGGATGGGGGCACTGGCAGCAGCAGTCCTGAGAGATGTGTGTTGGCATAAGTCCTCTTGGAGGTTGCCGTAAGCCCTATCATAGAGCCTGTAGACTCCAGGACTGGGTCACATCAAGCCAAACCACTAACAGGGAGGGAGTACTGCCCTACCCGCAGCAGACAATTGGATCAAAATTTTACTGAGCACAGCCCTGCCCACCAGAGCAAGACCCAGTTTCCCCCGCAGCCAGTCCCTTCCATCAGGAAGCTTATGTGAGGCCTCTTATCCTCAGCCACCAGAGGGCAGACAGAAGAACCAGGAACTACACTCCAGCAGCCTCCAGAACAAAAACCACAATCACAGAAAGCTAACAACAACAACAAAATTATGTCCCAGATGAAGGAACAAGATAAATCCCCAGAAAAACAACTAAATGAAGTGGAAATATGCAACCTTCCAGAAAAAGAAGTCAGAATATTGATAGCAAAGATGATCCAGGATCTCAAAAAAAAGAATGAAGATGCAAGACATGTTTACCAAAGACTTAGAAGCACTAAAGAACAAACAGAGATGAACAATACACTAGAAAGAATCAGTAGCAGAATAACTGAGGCAGAAGAACAGGTAAATGACCTCAAAGACAGAATGGTGAAAATCACTGCAAAACAGACTATAGAAAAAAGAATGAAAAGAAATGAAGGTTCATTATACTTGGGCCACATGAAGCCAGAATTTGCCCTCCTTCTCTCCCTGACTGCATTAATCTTGTTCTGTGGTGAGCCCTTAAACTGATATTCTCTCTTGATGATGATCCTGACTCTAGATTTTGATGATTTTCTATCACAAAACTCAGATCTAAGTTGAAAGGACACTCCCATATCTCTAATAATTCTATCTTGACCCTTGTAGATAGGAGGAGCACCCTCCCAAAAACATTCTTTCAATTAGTTTATAACCATTCTCAATACATTAAAATAACCTTATAAATGTACTTGTTGACATGTTTACTGTCTGTTCTTCCCATGAAAGTATCTGGCATTTTACGGCAGATCTCACTGTCTGCTGGGTTTTGTGTTTATACCCAGGACCACGTACATAGGTAGCATAATATTCATGCTTAGTAAGTCTTGGGAATGAAGAAAGAATGAATACACAAAACATATTCTCCAGCCAAAGGCTGAACAGAAGAAGGGCAGATTTCTTTGAAAAGGAGAAAAATACCTTTCTTGGAGGGAATTATTTGTTTTCCCACGCTATTTCTCAGAAGATGCTACTAGACTTACTGTAACTTTCTAATGCTAGCACAACCAAACCAAACAAACCTTACCAAACCTTACTCAACTTAGTTTCATTGGGTGGCATTCAAGAAAGGCATATTTAGATATTTCTTCTCACCAGTCCTGGCATCCTGAAGCAATGTGCAATGAAAGTTACCGCACCATGTTTTAGCACCTTGTTTCTGATGCCTTCGAGGTCCTAGGCTTGAGGACTTCTGTTTCCTGCTCTTCTCTCTCTATGTGGGGACGTGTTGCTTCACCTCTAGGAGAGTAAAGGTTTGGCACTTCACCTGTCTTGCTGCAAAGGTTGTCTGCATTAAGAGGTGGGACCCTGGCTACAGTTCTCCTTCACTGAGTAGAAGCCTGGGTCTGGACAACCTCCAGGAGCTGGGCAGAGGCTCAGGGGAGTGCTCTGCTTCTGGGAGCATACTATGTGGGAGAGAAATAATGAGGGCTCAGATGCTATCTCTCTGCTATGAATAATTGGGAAGCTTCCAAAAACGCCTGCCTGGGAGTTGACACTTGGATTCCTGCCTGGTCCCACTGCAGCCCCAGAGAAGCTGAATACCCAGAAAAGCCACAAAACTCCATTGCAGGTGGTCAGAGGGTGCCCACAGGGTAAGCACCTGGAATTCCGTCTTCTCTAAGCCTACGTGGGCGGTGACCTCAGTGTTCTCCCCTCTAACTTGGTTAAAACCATCTCCTTGAATTCAAAGTCCTGTTGTTATAGTCACCTCCTGCCCAGAGTTCAGTCCCCCTAGTATCCATTCAGCCTCTGGGATATCTTTTCAAAATCATACCTTCCACTTATTTCTTCTGTGCTTTCCTGGTGGCTCAGACGGTAAAGAATCCGCCTGCAATGCAGGAGACCTGGGTTCGAGCCCTGGATTTGGAAGACCCCCTAGAGGAGGGCATGGCAACTCACTCCAGTGCTCTTGCCTGGAGAATCCCCATGGACAGAAGTCCTCTGGGGATTCTCCAGGCCTAGCAGGCTACAGTCCATGGGGTTCCAGAGTCGAACACGAGAGACTAAGCACAACCATTTATTTCTAGGGCTGTGTAGTTTTGGATCATGCTGATATAACCATACTTTTTTAAATCAGGTAAAAGGATGATCCCGAGGTTGCTCGCTGGCTGGCAGCTGTGTGCACTCGCTCCTTCTCAGTACTTTTAAGCATCCCGGGACGTCACTTTCTGAGTCTGTGATTGGCGCACCGGAAGGGCGGTTTATCCTTCCAACGAAAGTGTTTCCGAAAGCGCGCACCAAACTTTCTGCACTGTCCCCGCTTTCTCGCCAGCAGCACAGCTACTTGAGCGGCCCGGGGATATTTCCCTTGGTAAAAGCAGTAAGTTAAAAAAAAAAAAAGCAAAAAAAAAGCAGTAAGTTGCCCAGAAACCGCCGTGCGGCACAGAACTCACCTTCCAGTTCGACCGGAGCGCAGGGCGTGGGAAAGCTCTACACAATCGAACCCCTAAGTTCTCCCAGGACATCTTCCCCACCCCTGTTACCGGTGGCACTTTCTATCACAGAACACGGGTGCATGCAGTCGTTTTCTCGGTGGCCTGGGTGCTCCTCCTGCGTCCCTGCGCGGCTCCTTGCTCCCGGGCCGCGTTGCTTAGAGCCAGCGCAAGTTGCGGCGCTGGCATCCGTGTTTTGCGAATCGCGGTTGGAGAAAGCGCTGGTCAGCGTGGTTTCTCGAGCAAAGCGAGTCGCTATTCAGGACCAGCAGCGGGTTAGCCCCACCTGCGACTTCTCAGTCGTAGAAAGTCGGGCCTTAACCTTGCTCTTGCAAGGTTAAGCAAGGTTAAAAACCTTGCTGGGGTTTTTCAGTCTGAGCAAGCCGGGCTGGAGGGATTCCTTAGGGTAGCAAGATGCCCTTCATTGCGGCCTGCGAGTTTTCAGTCGTAGCAAATTCCGGTTTCAGAACAGCAAGTCCTGACTGATGGTTCCTCGTTTGCGGTGCCGCAGAAGCTCCAAAGCCAAAGTTTGGGCCTGGCGCGTCGACCCCTCCCCTATGTGGTCGCTTTGTGGGACCTCGCAAAGCTGGTGTCTGCCTGATGCCCCTGGACGGTGGTGGAACGATGAGATTGGCCTCGTGTGATTGTAGCCCTTAGTGGCAGTGTGTGTGTGTGTCGCAAAATCCGACAGGACTCTTTGCCACACCATGGACTGTAGCCCGCCAGGTTTCTCCATCTATGGGATTGTCCAGGCAAGGATACTGGAGTGGGTTGCCATTTCCTACTCCAAGGGATCTTCCCAACCCAGGGATTGAACCTGTGTCTCCTGCATTGGCAGGTGGATTCTTTACTACTGAGTCACCTGGGAAACCCTTAGTTTTGTTTATGTGGCCCAAACCGTTTTGTCCCCTAGGGGGATTTTCAAGCCTTATCTATATTTTATTTCCTTTCATCCCACATCATTCATCTCATTTTATCCCCTGCAACTCTGATCTTTCCTGAGAGTTAATACCCTCATTTCTCAGTCTCCGCTATTTTTAGTGCCTTGAAAGCTCCACAATGAATAGTTGCCTTTGAACACAACGCTGCTGAACTCTGCCTGTATGGCTGGGTCCCTGCACCGGCCCTGTTAGAGCCTCTGTGTCAGCGTTTTGGAGGTTGCGGCCCTGGCCAGGACCGGAGTTTTCTCAGAACTCAAAATTAGAGCCCAGTTGGCACTTTCTCAGGGTCGCAGCCCCTTGGCCATCCCCATCCTCAGAGCAAGTGGCCAGAAGCAATGTACTTGCTCAGAGCTGGTTTCAACTTGGCAAGTTCCACGTTAACCTCTGCTTCCCAGTTCACTCTTGTACAAATCAACAAGTCTTATAAGCTGTAGTATGTCCTGCCCAGTGATTTTCAGCATGGCCAACACTGATTTAGCAAGAGTGACAGTAATCATTTAATGGCAGTGTTATTAACCAGGGTTCTTGGCCTCTTTAATCAATAAAAATTGAAGAGAGGCTAGATGAGAAATTCAGGCGAGTCTTTACTGGGGCCCCTGCTGCAGAGGAGCTAAGAACTTGCTTTCTCAAGGAGGTGGGGCAGCTGGTTCCTTATAAGGCGTGAGGATGGGGTGTGCCCAGGGGTTGGTGGATTGGGTGGTTTACCAACACCTTAGAGGGTGTCGTGGGCAAGGAGCGTGAGCAGTACCCTGCTCTTGCTCTCTGCTCTGTGTAAGTGGCAGGTGGGATTTTAGGTCTTTTTGTTTCTCCTTGTCCAGAATTTGCCCCAACTGGGCAGGCACGCGGTTCTTTTTAGTACCTTATAGGTTCTTTTATCTTGGTGCCTCTGGAGGAGACATTTTGTCCAGGTGCAAGCATTGCAGGACTGCAGCAAAGGGTCCCAGGTCTCAGGCCATCGCAGTAGACTATACCTATCCACGGTGTCTGCTGTCTGATCTTTGTAGAGTTAGCTTCTCTGAACGGTTGGCTTGCAGAAATTCTTTTTCGGTGTGGTTTGCGCTGCAATCGGTGCGATCCTGTTGTTTTGTTTTTACTTATATCTGCGCCTGAGGACTTATTCTCATTTGTGTTATTATAATGTAAGTGTAGTTTTCCACCGAGTCTCTGGGTCTGTCTGCGCTCAACGGTAACCCTCTGGAGCGCCCCTGGATCTTGCGCCGCCAGTGGAGGTTCCGGGAGCCAAGGTTGCGGGCTGTTCCAGCCGCCCAGCCGGGGGTTTCTCAGCCGCACTTCGGCCTGCAAGCGCCGAGCCGGCGCTTTCTCTTTGGCATCCACCCTCCCGGCACTAAAGGGAACTTGTCTCCCTCGCGTGGGCCCCAGGTCCCCTGTGCTGTCCCTTCTCGGCCCTAGCTCCGCTCGCTTCGTGCCGCCGGGTCAGCGTCGCGGCGCCGGGATTCGCCCCGACCTGGGGATCTAGTAACATCTAGTAACATTTCTGGGAGGCAGACTGGCTGCCATTTTTCTGACACAAGGCGAGTCTGCTACCCGCTGGGTGTCTTGTTGGCGGCGGCACCTTTCCTTCCACCAAACCCGATGTTTCTTGGCCGCTGACCGCTAGGGTCTCAGAGTTTCTCGGTGACTTTCCCGGCGCCTTTCCCGGCGCCAGGCGCCTCACCTCCCTAAGGAAAAGGGAAGCTGAACTAGAGTATAGACGCCCTGTCCCGGGCTGATGTGGGGCGCCGGGTTAGAGCCACGTCCAGCACCGTCTCAACGCTCGGTGAATGTTAACTACAAGTCTTAGAATCGTTCTCCTACTGCGATTTCTCGGGGGCCAAAATAGTCCCTGAGGATTGAACTCAGCGGTGATTGAAAATCTGTACTCTCTTCCCCGGGCGCCGTCTAGGGTCTGGCACCCCACACTCCCCCTTCCTTCGCTGACAGGATTCTCTGTGCCGCAGGTGTAGACGTGAGCGCTGTGACTCAGTTGTTACAAAGCTGCGACCCAGAGAAAGGGCCAGCTCGGCTCTGGCGGAAACTACGGAGAAAACACCGCCCCCCTGCACTTGCCCGAGGGCGATCGACAAAACGCTGCCGACCAGAGACTTAAGCGTGGCGGCACCCAGCCGGCGGGCACAGCGCAGATCGCAACATTGTGTCCAAAGGCAGATGTCAGTTTTGGAGCTTTTCGAGGGTGCTGTCCCCTAGAAACTGAGAACCGAGTTTCAAAAGAGTTTGAAATCTTGAAAGATCCGGAGGTGCAGGGGATAAAATGGCATGAATAAAGTGAGGTGAAAAGAAATAAAACATAGATAGGCCGTGAAAACTCCCCCGATCGAGAAAACTGAATAAGGCACGTAAGCAAAACTAAATTGAATTTGTTCAAAACACACGGTTACTTTTACTCAGGCTATTCCTTACAAATGCCTTTGAAAATGGTCTTTAAAAAACTGTTGTTATCTTCTTAAAACGAAGTAGGATAATCAGTTTAACCAGTCCCCTGCTCCCTGGAAACCCCCAGCGTAATAACCAATTGTTGTAAAGGTCAAACAGTTTCCTCACGTTCACTTTATACGCTGCCCTGAGACATCAAGGCTCTGGAGTTTCATGCTAGTTTTGAATTTGAAATCTTTCCTTTTGAGAAGTTTGTTTCTTTTTCAATAAAACATTTATATCCAGTAAAGCTCTCTGAATTTTCTTTTAACAATTCTTGTTGTTAAAATAGGGTAGGAAGTAATCTGAAGCTGGCGAGTAACTGCAACTGGTACCCATGGAGCCCAATGCGCTCACTGATTTCTGACTGATCTGAGATCTCAGCTCTTCTCCCTTTGTGTTGAGTTCTCCAATTCTGTTGAGGGGCCTTTGTGGAAGCTTCTTGGTAATCAGTCTACTCTGTTCAAAAGGGGGATACCTCATGATTCTCTGTGTTTTTTGAAAACCAGCCTGGCAGTGTTGTGGCCTTAGGGGATGAACACAAAGATGGGTTCCACTTGGTACAAAACTGGAAATATGATCTCGTGCCTTTTGGGGAAATGGGTCAACTATTGGATGATTTGTGAGGAAATAAAATTTCTATTTCAAGGCAAGACAATAAAATTTAACACAAAACTCTTTTTCCCTTCATGCCCCCGCCCCTTTCAGCCTCCCCTTTCCCTCCGAGTGTGCATCCTGTGATACACACCAGACGTCCTGAAAGAGGGGAATACCTGTTCCACAGCAGAGATATTTTCCCCTCTTTTTGTGACCCTAGCAATGCAACTTCTTAAAGATGACCATCCTTTCCCAACTCCATAGGGGGTCAGAGTGACAAACTGCTTGCTTTGTGTTTACTTGGACAATGTATCTTTGGTGAACTTTATGTCAAATGTCATTTTGTAGGCTCCTTTGTCTCAAAAATGCCTATGACTATGCCTTGGGCTGCTAACAGGACAAGAGTTCTCAGAGCTTCTAAGGCTCTATCTCCTGGGTTACAATCCTCAGTTTGACTTGAATCAAATTCTTTTTGGCTTCTTGATTGTTAACTGATTTCCTGTCAATATTTGCTTGGCATAGTTGGCAGGATATAAGAGACACCCAACAGAGGAAATCTGGACTCTACCGTGAACAGGTGCTTGGACACATGCCCCGCCCTTTGAGCCCAACTGGCTTCTCGGTATTCCTTTTCAGTATTTATCTTTTTGGTAAATTCTCCTGATATCCTGGCATCACTGCTTTAAATTTATAGTTTAAATGACATCCAAAGTTTCACTCAAGCTGTTTTCCTTGGGACTTGGCCTCCCAGGTGGGTACTGACATTTCCTACACTGGGACGGGGAGGCGGGGGGTGGGGGGTGGGGGTGGAGAGAACTAGCTTAATTGCCTTTTTGAATTTTTGGCTTAAGTTGGAACGACTGTGTATATATGGTCTGAACAAACCGTTCGCTAGTGAGAGACAGTCGGCTCCGCTCCGAAGAAAAGGGACCCTTGTTCTTCCAGTCCACAAGGCGTTCTCAAGCGACTGAGAACCTAGCAGACGTGTTTGAAAAGGTCAGTCCTCATGAAGGGAGGCAGGGATCGCGCGTTCGAGCAGGCTGGGCTGCCACGGGCTTTGTCCGCGGCGCAGGGCGCGGGGCCGTCCGCGCCTTGCCTGCCCCCGGGACGACCGCTGACCCGCCGGGCTGGAAGCGCCAAGCCGGCCTAGGCCAGCCACGCCTCCCAGCTCCTCCAGGTCCAGCCGCCAGGCTGGCCGCAGCTGCCCTGCTCGCCTGCGCTGCGGAGCCAGTCTGCCTACCTGCCGTGCCGGCGGCCGCGGGTTCGAGGCCGCCTGGATGCCCAAACCAGACCCCAGGATGCAGGGCTTCTCGCTGGAAAGCGGAGCTGGCTCTTCTGCTGCTGGGCCTGCCGGAGCCGCATCGCCGTCAAGCTGGCCTTGCCGACTCCTGAGCCCATCTGCACGGTGCTGGCGACCTTCCCTGGCCTCGGCCGCCGCCACCGCCACCGCCCTGGCCCAGCCGCACAGCAGCCGCCAGAGGAGGGCGCGGGGCGGGGCGCGTGCAGCCTGCCCCGGAGCGAGCGCGCGCACTTGGAGATGCTCCCGTTGAACGTCGAAGTTTTCTCGCTCACCGCCTGGGACAAGCGGCTCGGCTGCCTGTTCTTGTGCTGGGAGCCCTCCAGGCGCCGCGCGCTGTTCTCTCCCACCGCAACGCCGTGGGCCTGGGCCAGAGGCGCAGCTTCTATTGATACATCGGCCTCCGCTCGTGCATCAACTGCAACATCTACCTCGACTAGGGCTACGACGTCAGCTCGGGCAAGCCCTCTAAACTGATACCGACGCCGCCTGGCGGGCGCTGCACCCCATATGGCGTTAAGTCCTGAGAACATCATCTTGTCTGGTCACAGCTTTTGGAAGCTCCTACCCCATGGTAGACCTGGCCTCCAGGTACGAGTGTGCAGCTGTAATTCTCCATTCGCCGCTGATGTGTGGATTGCGTGTGGCTTTTCCCGATACCAAGAAAACACACTGCTTTGATGCTTTCCCTAGCATTGACAGATATTTAAAGTCACCTCTCCCATACTTCCGCGGCACACAGGACGAGGTCATGGCCATGTACAAGCGCTTTCCCGGGGCCGTGGAGCCCCTCTGGGTCAAAGAGACCGAGGATAATGACATAGAGTTTTATATATGCAATACCTAGAAAGTCTACTACAGTTCATATCTCACGAACTTCCTAATTCCTGAATATGACTTGATTTTACTTCATCAACTGTAAACGTGCTTCAACTGGATGGCTGTCACGGGCCTGATAACCACTAGGAAATGCCCAGCGTTTTGGGAGTCCTAATCAAAGACCTGAGGACATCTTGGTCTTTGGTATATAGAGGTTCTTCTAACTCACACATCATGTTAAACCGAACAGTTGTGATTTCCAGCTTTGTTGCCTTGTGGAATGGAAAGGAGAGCTGAGTGGGGGGATCGTTTTCTTGCGCTGTAAAAGGGATGCTCACACCCCTTTCTCCACCTTGCCCATCAGGTGGGAATCATTTATTGTAGGATTCAACCTCTCTCCACCAGTGTTATCAGTATTTGACCCACTGGATTCGTGGCTCTAATCCATTGTGAAGCTGTGGTAGTGTAACTGGAAACCATTGTGATGAAAATTCCTTTGCTAATTTTTGTTAACATGCTGATCTTTCCCCCACACAAATCAATTAAGGGGTAATTTATTGGAACACTTGTGAACAGCTTCACCAACTGGAACGATATAAATATAACTGGAGCCTTCTTATACAAAAGTAAATAGGATTTTTAAAGCGTAAATTTATTACTAATCCACAGAGTTTTAATATTTTGATCATCTGATTAGTCTAACAAAGAATCTAGTGGACTGTAAAGTCCATTCTGTGAAGTCCTCCTTGTAGGCTTCTTTAAAGTGCTGTACATATTTGCAGTTACATTGTGCATGGATTGTTAATGAGTAATTTTCTTTTGTCAGGCTTCAACAACAAAACTGCAAATTTATTTGTAATGTAAATGACTGAATACATTTTCTTAATATGTTTTACTCCTATATTTTGCTATTAAAAATGTTATAACATTTCTGAGACAAAAATTACAAGTTTATGCTTTGAAAAAATTACATAATTAAAATTTCACTAAATTTTTAGTTTAGGAGTTACTTGGGTTTGACACAGGAGTTGTGCCAATAAGCATCAGAAGTGTAAAAATACTAAAACTGCTACACTACTTGTACTGGTTGGGGTTTGGGTTTGAGGGAGTCTTTGGTTTTATTAAAATGGTTTTCTCCCCCCAAATTTGAAAGCCTTAAATTGCTGTCCAGTTGGATTAAGATGGATCACCAGTTTGTATACTGTTGCTTGGATATGACACAGTAGTTGGTCATGGAATAAAGGATGCATGGATCAGAAAGAAATTTTAAAAGGAATTCTGAAAAAAAGAGTTTTATGCATGGTGAACAATGAATAAAAATAGATTGAATTCAATCAGGTGAATGAATTTTAATAGTGAAGTTGTACAAATCTAGAACTTGTCTTTTCCCTTATTAAGAGGACAAAGTTTTCTTGAAATACTGATCTTTTTTGATAAATAGCTTATAAACTTTCTTTACTAACTCTTATGCAATCTGTTGTAATTTTCTGTATTTGCCTTTGAAATCTTTTATTGTTGCTTTGGCTAAATGACTAAGTGGTGTTTCACAGTGACTATGATCCTACTTAGCCAAATGTTAAAAACCCATTTGATATCTTTGACAAGCTTTTTCAAATCAAATTCTGAATGAAGTTCTTTTGACCTCTGGTTAACTTTGGAATGCTCCAATGCATCCCTGAACATCTCAAAGAGAGATATTAAACTAATTAGGCTTATTTGGTATGCTAAATTACGTGGAAAATATTGTCAAATAATGATAAACCTTCTTAGGTTACAAATGTTCTAGAAATTATATGATCTTTCCTAAAATTTGAAATGTTGTGGTATGTTCTCAGTCATTTCCAGTTATTGTCTCAAAATGTTGTATGTCACAGAAATAGCCAAATTTCCTTGACAACTGTATTATAACCAGGTCTTTAGCTATATTTTTTTGTCTTTTGTCATTTGTAGTTATTATCTCACTCTGATGCTTTTACAAAAATCTATGTAGATGACTTGCTTTTATGCTTGTAAACTAAATTTGAGGAGCTTGGTGGGGTATAGTCCTTGCAGTCCCAAAGAGCCCAACAAGATAGCACATTTCTCATTCATAATCTCAAACCTTCCTATACTCTGATCCTAGATTTTTAATTTTTTTCCTTGAATTTCCTTTTCTTTGTGCTAGCTTGTCCTTGTCCCTAGGATTCCAAAGTTTAGCAGTCTTCTGGTTTCTTTATCTGCTATTTCCATCCATTCTACACCCTATTCTGTTGAGCCTTCCCATCCCGTGTGAGCACAACCAGAGGAATAGTTTCAGTGGAAATCTCAGGGCTCCTAAGATGCTTAGGCTCTGCTTCCAGCATCACTGGAACTGGCAATGGTGGTTCCTGGGGCAGGAGCTGAGCTGTAATGCTTGGAAGTGTCCTGGACACTAGAGTGTCCGCGCTCAGTTCTCAGAGTCGGGTAACTCCGGCTGATGGTGAGATCCCTCATCAACAGATCTCCACAGAGTCCGCCTCTTCTGGGGTCTCCTCTTATGGACCCTTATGACTCTCAGGAGTGGGCTGTAGGCTGTTTCTGTGCACTGCGGCTGGATGCACTGCGTTCTGGGTCTGTGTCACTGACAGGGGCAATGCACAAACTCACAGAGACCAGAAAACAAATCTCACTCGAAGTCCTGGAGGTCCCAAGAGAGTAGACTCACCCTGGATAGGATCAGAAGGTGACACCTCCTGGCTCCCTCATCCTAGATCATCCTTTAAGCGTCCCCTCCACCCACTAGCTTCCCAGGTGGCACTAGTGGTAAAGAACCTGGCTGTCAATGCAGGAGACGTGGGTTTGATCGCTGGGTCGGGAAGATCCCCTGGAGAAGGGCACAGCAACCCACTCCAGCATTCTTGCTTGGAGAATCCCATGGACAGAGGAGCCTGGTGAGCTACAGTCCATAGAGTCGCAAAGAGTCAGACACGACTGAAGTGAACTTAGCCACCCCCACAACCCCCATGACCATTTCCCTGGCAGGACCTGTGCTCCAGCACTACCAGAGCGGTGCTCTGTGTCAGCTGGTCTGAGAGCTACGCACTGGAACAGAACTTCCAGGCCGTGAGCTGCAGGCCTGGGATTGCACAAAAGAGTGGCCAGCCTAAAGATCAGCAGATTCCGGACCCTGCCCGAGTCACCTCTCTTGGGATCATGCCTGCATGCATGCGTACTCAGGTCACTTCAGTCATGTCCAACTCTGTGACCCCATAGACTATAGCCCACTCCTCTGTCCATGGGATTATCCAGGCAAGATACTGTAGTGTGTTGCCATGACCTCTTGCAGGGGATCTTCCCTGTGTTTCCTGCTTTGCAGGGAATTCTTTACCACTGAGCCACCAAAGAAGCCCCCTTTTGGGGATCACCTGGACTTAAGTGGCAAACTGCTTTCCAGTCTTTACAAGTTTCTGAGTTAAGGCTCAGAAACCAGAGTACCTCCAGGTGAGGTACTGAGCCACCAGCCCCAGACCGGATGCCCACGACCTGCTAGAGGTGCCCGCGGGAGAGGTGGCCGTCAGTGATGAGGAGCCCCATTTCCACCTCCATGGCAGTCTCCCTCAGCAGGTGACACTGTTTCTTAGGATGAACAAGTGGAGCACCAGAACACAGATGGCTTTGCCCTGCTCCTGCTCTGGGAGCCACCGCTGCGTGTCCCAGTGCTGGTGGCAGCAGATGCCAAGAGTTGAGGCCTGTAAGAATATGGGCTGTCACCATCTTCTGTGTCCAGAAGCCTGAGATTTCCACTGAGACCTTTCACTGGGTGATCCTCCACTCTGGATATTATAGCAACATCCCTCTGCCCGCATGATGGGCAACGTTGTGTCTACAAAAAATGTGTGCCCATTTTCCCCCACTCTTTTAATAAAGTTGTCCATAAATGTGAGATTCTTCTTTCTCAGGTTGATTTCTACTTTGGCTGTTGGAGATGGAGGAGGTACAGGGGTGGAGGTGTGAGTGCAGGTTTTGGGGCTGGTATTATCAGGACGTAGGGAGGGTGGTTCTGTCCCCTGGGCATACAGAGATGGTCAGAGCTTACAAAGTCACAGACATGCACTGGTCTTCTAGAAGATCCAGTAGACAGGATATCTGAGAAGTTCATTGAGTCCAGTGCTAATCGTTCAGTCGTGCCTGACTCTTTGGGACTCCGTGGACTGCAGCCCACCAGGCTTCTTTGTCCATGGAATTCTCCAGGCAAGAATACTGGAGTGGTTTGCCATTTCCTTCTTCAGGGATCTTCCCCACATAGGGATCAAACCTGGTCCCCTGCACTGCAGGCAAATTCTTTACCAACTGAGCTGCCAGGGAAGCTCAATGAGTCCAGGGCCCCAACTAAGTCTTCCTGTACCTCCTGGGGTCCCAATCCTCCTGGAGAGGGGGCTTTTTGAGGTATTCCAGCTGCTCTGGCATCTCTACCTCACTTCTCTGGCTTCTTAATGATTCAGGATCAAATTAATAGGCTATAAATGAAAAGGGGTATTGGCCAGACCCCTGATCCTGACTTTTGTGAGGATCATACTCGTATGGATTTCTAAAACACTTTCCTTCTTTTGGTGGGTGGGCTGATGCATTTCCTACCTCTGGGCTTGGTGTGTGTGAGAGGAGGGTATCCAAAGTGGCCAGTGGCAGAGGAGATCCAGCTGTTGGTCTCAGAGTCAGCCTACAAATTTGGGACCAGGATGAGTGTGGGTAAGATTCTGGGTCAGTGAGTAACCTGCCTCTTAGATAATTTTCTTTCTGGGTCTAGCTAGGGAGCTGCTCTTCCTTCCAACATGGACAGAATAAAGGGATAATATGAGTAATTAAATAACTAATCCCACTAGAGAATTGTAAGTAAAGAAGTAGTAAGTATGGAAGACACTTGTAAGTTAATTGTTACCCAAGAAAGCAGGTCTGTTTAGCTGCAAAACCAACAGGCTTGCTTAGCAAAAAAACCATGTAGCAAAAGTGTAAGATATGCCCCCAAACAATAAAATAACGGTAGCTTGAGACCCATATTCTGTGAATTCAGTAGGCTAATGACCCATAGGACATGCTCTCTGCACACCTAAAAAGCATTGCTAAAAAGCAATGATTTATGAAAAGGTAACATTTCAAAGTGGAAGACCCCCATTGTACTGAGACCTAAAATAATTTTTCTACAGTGCCACAGTACTGACTTGACCATGTAAGGACAAGAAAATTCCCCTGCCCAACCTGGAGGAGGAGAGAGGATTGAAACATGACATCTACTTAAAAGTGAGGAAGGGTCCCCTTCCCCACTTTTCCTTTGATTATAAAAAATGTAGGTCACTAAGTTTTCAGGGCATGGCACCTTCTTGCCCACCCACCTATAAGCCTCACAAGCCTGCTATTGTAGTAAATAACTTATCTATCACTTTATCTCTTGCTGAATGCTTTCTGAGCTGAGACAAAAGGACTGAAGGTCCTTGGAGCCCCCAAAACACCACCTAGGAGTTTCAGTTTCAAGTCCTCTGCATTCCCTGTGGCCCTCACCTACCACCAATCCTGGTCCATTACCATATACAGACTCCTGATGCTCTGATCACTGAGCTACTTTAGTGACCAGCAAGAATCAGAGGAGCTCCTGGCTTTGTCCTGGGATTCTATGTTATTTAAAGTAACACATAGGGATTTCCATGGTGGTCCAGTGGCTGAGGCTCTGTGCTCCCAACACAGGGGGCCCAGGTTCTATCCCTGGTCAGGGAACCAGATCCCACATGTCGCAGAGAAGAGTTCACATGCTGCAACTAAAGACCGCCCCCGTTCCGCAACTAAGACTTGGTGCAGCCAAGTAAATAATTTTTAAAAATAAAAAAATAAAGTAACATATACAAAAGAAATAAAGCATCCTTATTTAACTATTTTATTTATTTCTTGATGGAAATACATGTACAAAGGGAAACTGTAAAAGTCCCAAATGAAATATTGTGGGGAATTTTTCTTCTTTTTACTTTTTTTCTCATTGAAAAATCATGATCAGTACCAAACAAACATCCTGAAAATATTCTGAATGCAGAAAGTAAACTTTAAAAATATTTATACATCTCATTCAGGGCATCTAGATTCATTTTTAAAAGGTTGGTTTAATAAATAGGATTGTAATAAGTCAGTAAGGATGAAGATGAGTGTCTTTTCACTGCCTTACTTGTTTATACCTTCTAAGAAACAAACACAACACTGAAATCACTTACACATGAAATTTATTAGAGGAAGGAGATAACTGGAATTTGATGGAAAAGGAAGACAACAGACTGAACATCCCTCAGGAAAAGAGTCTGAGAACCACACTGCAAACTGGCCCCCCAAGAGAGACACCGTCAGAGATCCAAAAAGAAAAACATTGAATCTGAAGACTCACTAGCTGCTCTCTTTGGGACCATGCAACTGATGCATGGGGTAGAATACTAGGTCATTCCAAGTATTAATATGTGGGGAACATATGCATCGAGTAATCTGTACTCCTCATGCACTACTTCCTGATCACAAACGCTGCGCTGAGCCCAAAGAATCATCTGGCAATACTCCCTTAAGTTTGGTTGATGCATTTTCCATGACATGCCAATTCTGCTCCTGGGTGCCTATCCTAGAGAAACTGTCTCAGTGACCAATAGAGATGATTCCATATGGTAACGGCAATAATTCCATATGGTAATGACTTAGCAATCTGTCCCTGGGGTATAGTGCAGGGGTGAAGTATGACAGAAGTTCATTAGAGGGGAACAGGCAAGAGAAGGAAGCAGTAGATGAAATTTTCATACAGAGATTTTGTAAATTGGCAAATGAGTGAAATGTAATGAATAAAATCAGAATAGAACACATTTCCTTTTACATGAATATAGAGGCATGCAGAAAAATATTATATAATTAAACACTGAAAAATATTAAAATACACACTAAAACTACAATAGTTATTAATAGAAAAAATCACATGTAAAGGGGAGCAAACAGATGAGAATCAATTATGACAGAATGGCAACAATTATAAATAAACAGGACAGGGCCATACAAACAGATATGATTAAAAGCACGGTGTTCACTCAATTCAATGTGCTCTGTGAAGTAAGATAATCAGGTCAAACCAGGTTGGTTAAGAACCCACCAACCAATGCAGCAGATGTGGGTTTGATTTCTGGTGGAGGAACTAAGATCCCACAAGTGACAGGGCAACTAGAGAGACTTCGTGCTCCAAAACTACACAGCCCTTTCACGCTGGAGCCAACAGAGCCACAAGGGAGACCTGAAGAAGAGTGAAAGTGTTAAGAGCCAAGTCTCTCTGCAACTTCATCGTCCTGTAAGGAAGACCTGGTGCAGGCATAAATATATATATATATATATATACATATATATATATATATATAATTTTAATAGAAATATGAGAATTCTAAGTAGGCACTGCACTCTCCTTTTTTCCACCCTACGTGATCACTCCCTTCCTCTTTTTCCCACCTGATGTGAAAGCAAGAGGACCTGGAATCTCAGGCCAGCTCCAGCATGAACCAGCTGGGGATTTTGCAAAGGGGGAACCTGGCTGAGCCTTCTCTCTAACACCAGAGCATCCCCTCTCATCTGCTCAAAGAGAACCTGAAGTGTGATTTGAGCAGTTGTGCCTCCCAAGCACAGATGCTTCTTCCAGGGAATGGAAACTGCCAGGGACCCTCATCTTCTCCCCTTCCCCTCCTTTAACCCAATCACCAAAAACCACCCAGAACTTCCATGCCCCTCCCAGAACGAAGTAGTTATCTCCTCAGTCCCCAGGGACCCCGAGGTAATTTGCAAGGCAAATGAGTGTGTATCCCACCTATCAACACCAGGGTTTCCCAAAATCAGGTCAGGCAGGCACTATAAAAGTGACACTCCGCTCCCAGCTGAATCATTCAATCATTCGGCCCTGTGCTTGGACCCACTGCGCTCTCTTCTCGGCCTGGTGAGGAGGCTGAAGCCATGGAAGCGCACGCACACTGCTCCTTGGAAGCGCAGTCTGGGAGGAGCGCACATCCCGAACCCCACTTGCCTCCGGGCCTGAACCGAGAACAGGCCTGGGCCTGGGCCCTGGATAACTTCCCCGCGCTGAGCCGCCCCTCCTGCCTAAGCCCCGACTTCTGCGGGGACCCGCACTACTGCGCCTGTGGGCTGCCGCGCCACGATTGCCCCGGACACGCGGACGGTCCCCGCGTCGAGAGCGGCCAGAAACGCTGGCGAGACCCGCAAGTCCAGCAGCCGGCTGCTAGTCCAGGTGGAGAGACGGTCCTGTTAACAAGAAGCCAAAGCCACACAGCGCGGGGCCCAGAAGGGTCTGAACAGCCAGCAGATGCCAGCAGCTGCGGAGACCCCCAGACCCGGGGCCAGATCGCCTCCAGGAGCCCAGCACCCCTCCACCCCACCCCAGACACCCCGAGGCTGTGGAAAACTGAGACTTGAAACCCGGTGGAACCCCGCAAGGGAAGGAATAGCAGCCTCCTGCCTGGCCCACAGCACCCCATCAAACCCTGCCTTGCCCTGGACTGGAGCCTGAGTCACCCCAGTGGAAGCCTCATTCTACCTGGCTGGACTTCTCCTCTGGGCCCCCTGCCTTTCTCTGGGATGAGCCTGGAGATCTCTTTGGGCAGAGCATTCCTTCTTTATCATTCCTTTCCTGAATTACTGACAGACTTTTCAGTTAGAAATCTCTCTTCTGCTTTTGAACTGTGGTGTTAAAGGAGACTCTTGAGAGTCCCTTGGACTGCAAGGAGACTGAATCAGTCAATCCTAAAAGAACTCAACCCTGCTATTCATTGGAAGGACTGATGCTTAAGCTGAAACTCCAATACTTGGGCCACCTGATGCAAAGGGACGACTCATTAGAAAAAGACCCTGATGCTGGAAAAGATTGAAGGCAGGAGGAGAAGGCAGTGACAGAGGATGAGATGGTTGGATGGCATCACCAACTCGATGGACATGAGTTTGAGCAAACTCTGGGGAGATGGTGATGGACAGGGAAGCCTGGTGAACTGCAGTCCATGGGGTCCCAAAGAGTCTGACACAACTGAGTAACTGAACAATAACAACTTCTGGGAATCCATGCTTTCCTAAGAAACTTCCTTGTAACTGTAATTCATTCCAATTGTGCCCAATGATTAAACTGTAACTTATTAACCTCTGCCTGTGGAATTGATTTGGGTGGGTGGATGGGTGGGGTGTGTGTAGGCTCTGTGGCTGAAAAGGGAACTGTGGCCCAGGTAAGGGTTCATTAAGATTAAAGAAATGTAAAGTGAAACCATGGCATATAACTTTGACTACTTTAGTGGCCTGTGTTAATCTTTTCCATATGTTCAAATATTAATGAAGTAGTAACTCCCCAATTCAGCTTTTGAGAAAGAAGTTGAAAGAATCTTTGGAAAGCCAATTGACAATATGCATTAAACGTTTCAATATGTATACCCCTAAAGCCAGAAATCCACTCCTACAAGTCTGAAATTATAGTTCAAAACTGATGGGTTTTCCAATACAAGATTTTAAAAATGATAGTCATATTTGAACAATCCCAACGTATGCGGCCCTAGAAATAAAATGGAAGACATAATTTTGAAAAGATAACCTGGAACACAGTGCAGTGACTGTAACAACAGGGCTTGAACTCAAGGCAGAGATTCTAACCAAGCTGCAGAGGAAGGCAGTGATACAACCACCCATGTAGGCTAAGACAGGGCAGAATTCCAGGTCCTTCCCCTGTGGACACCCTGTGACCACCTACCCTGGGATATCCCGGCTTTTCTGGATCCCATTCAGCCACTTGATCCACACTATTTGGCTTCTCTGGGGCTGTAGTGGGACCCGGCTGGTACCCAAGTGTCAACTCCCAGAAGGGCCTTTTGGGGGAGCTTCCAAAGTACTCAGGGCACAGAGAAAGCCTCTGAGTCTTCACTACTTCTCTCCTGCTCAGTAGTTCCTACCCTCTCAGAAGTAGAGCACTCCCCTGAGCCTCTGCTCAGCCCCTGGAGGTTGTCCAGACCCAGGATTCTATCCAGTGAAGGGAGGGCACGTAGCCAGATTCCTGCTCTTGCCTGCAGACAACACAGCCCTTGCAAGAAGACAGGTGAAGTGCCAAACCTTCACTCTTCTGTACCATGAAATAACATGTCTGGGCCAAGAAAGAGGAACAAGAAGCAGAAGTCCTCTAGCCTAGGACCTCCAAGATGTCAGAAACAAGATGCTGAGAAAGAGGCATAGGTATTAACCCTCAGTACACATTCCTTCAAGATGCTAAGTCCAGGGGAAGAAGCAAATTAATATCCTCTTCTGAATGACAAAACTAGGTTGAGTGTGGCTTTGGTCAGATCTGATTGATTAGGTCATCCTAGCATTTGATCCTCACAGCATGTTTACCAGCGCTTCTGAGAACCAGCAAGAAAAAACAAAGAAATAAATCCTCCCAAGAAAAGTATTTCTGTCCTTTTCAGTGACATCTGCCCTTCCTCTGTTCAGCATGTAGCAGAAGAATTATTTTTTCTATGTTCACTCTTTCATTCGAAAAGCCTTTCTAAGCATCAGTATTGTACTACATGTGTACATGATCCCGAAGCTAAAGCCATCAACCAGCAGACATGATCTGTCTTAGTGTTTGACTTTCATGGGAGGAACAGGCAGTAAACATGCCAATAAATAAGCAAATAAAACTCATTTAGTATGATAAGTGCTATCAAGAATGCTTTGTAAGTGAATTGAAAGAAGGTAACTAGGAGGGTGCTATGCTTACCTTGAAGAGTCAAACTAGCATGTTAGAGACATGAGGATGTCCTTGCAACTTAGATCTCAATAGTGTGATGGAAATGCTAGAGGAAGGAAAACCTCACCATCAAGAGAGGACATCCAGTTCCCAGACTCAGCCTAGAAAAAGATGAATACAGTCATGGACAGAGGGAAGGCAAATGCAGGCTTTCTATGGCCCTAGTGAGATTATCTGGACATTTGCAATCTCAGAGTCTTCTTTCTGAGAGGACCTGCTAGCATAAAATGATACCTAATAGACAATTATAATGAAAGATTAAATTTTGTGTTAGATTTGAATAGTTGAATTACTGACTTTGCTGACCTAATCAATGATCAGATTGACCATGATGTAGCCAAGAGATTGATAAGAGAGAACTAGCTGATGGTATTTGAAGGTGTTTTCACATTTTCTTCTTCACTCTGTAAGATTATATGACTCCATATATTAGCTAAGCTGTGTAGTTTCTAGGTTATGACATTGTTTTTTTTCTGGGGTAGATACAAAATAAATAAACAGAAGAAAAAAATGTGACTATTCAAAAATCTTTTCCAAGACACTAGAGAGCAGTAGAATTGGCTTTACATATACCAGAGTAATCTGGAGTATGTAAACTGAAGATCCTTTAATATATCATCTCCCCTCTTAGCAACTTCTGTCTAGGGAAGTTGAAAGGAACCAGTATGGTGATTTTCACGGTTTGGAGGGGGAGGAAATGTCAGCTAGAGGGCTGCTCAGTAGGTCTCTGCCTTGGTAATGGGACTCCCCACTGGGAAACCTCATTCCTCTGTGCATTATAGCCACCCAGGCACCTTCCCTTCTTACAATGCAAATGTCCCCACACAGTTCACACCTGGACAGATATATCTCTGCTACTTAGCATAACACAGCTGCACTCAGCTTCCTATTTAATTTTAAAGATATTATATTTAATAAAACACTGGTGTCTAGATGTATATCATAATTTAAAATGTAAGAAGTTTATAAAGTGATAATAAGAGCTTACCTGATAGAGTGCAACCCTATCTGCAAGGTCCAGGACAGCCCCAGGAAGCAGTCATTCCTACAAACACTCCTGCTACTTTGGGTCCTATGGCTTCACATCACTCTATGCCATATTTTGCTTTCAACAGAGCTTTGAACTGAAATTTACACACAAAAGGTTAGGTTGCATAAAATTTTGGATTTTCAGATTGCTAAAAGGACTCTAGAACTGTATATTCCAAATCCTGCTAGTGATTCTTGACAAGTGGGCTTATAAAGAACTGTGTCTTTCCATGAATTCAAGGGCTATTTCATTTATTTATCTAAGAATTTGAAATTACTACTGAAAAAAGGAAGATGAAATGTAAAAGTAATTTCTTTATTTCCAGTTCTTATTAATTTCATTTCTCATATACACTCTTTAAGAAATAAAGGACAAAGTAGAACATGAAAGTACATCAATAGAGGCACAGCAGTGACTACAACACACAGCCATGTTATCATGTCCTCTTGTTATGTGTTGTTTGTTTTACAGGCTCAAGCCTCACTGGGAAATTTTTTACTGAATCTGAAAAAGTAAAATATCATCCTATGTTCCAATGGGGGTGAAAAGAATACTTCTGTAATTCCTTGGTACAGGTCAGGGTTACACACTGGTTGAGCCACAGCATGTATTGGGCCCAGGAGGTCCATGAAATCCTGGCAGGGAAAGAGAAAAAGGGTGGCTTAGGGTGTGATACCAGAAACTAGAAAGGTGAGTTGAAAGAATCATAGGAAATACCTCCCCAAGGAGGGAGCCCCCACTTTCAGACTCCTGCCAATTTAATCCCAGTGACGGATTTGCCCCCAGAGGAATCACAGCAGTTGAGAAAATCTCAGAATGACTGTATTAATGTTTATTACACTCATACATGAGCTTCCATGTTGGTTTAATAGTAGAGACCTGCCTGCCAATGTAGGAGATGCAAGTTTGATTCCTGGGTCAGAAAGATTCCCTGGAGAAGAAAATGGCAACCCACTACAGTATTCTTGCCTGGAGAATTCCATGGACAGAGGAGCCTGGCGGGCCACAGTAGCATAGTTGGACATTAGCAACTAAACAAGGTCTTACACTTGGCCTGCCATTGTTCTCTCATCGCCCTGATTTCAATCCCGGGTTTGGTGGAAACAGAGTTCTGCTCTGATTGGTATTGAGAAGTCACGAGTCTTGCGAGTCGCCGAGTTGGAGGTAGGATGGAACCGTTCCAGAATCTGGCCTCAGAAATCCCTTCCCACAAAACCAGTCTCCAAGGCTCCAGCACCCCGGCTACAGGTTAGCTCGGATGTGAGAGCTGGAAATCGAGTTGGGGCGGCTCAGAGGAAGAAGACCGCCCCCAGGAAAGTGTCCGAGGGAGACAGGAGCTCTGCGCTGCTGGAGTCCAGGCTTCTGGATGCGTTTGGAGCGGTGACCTGCGCCGGGGGCCGGGGAGCCAAGTGCAGATGACTGGATGCCCGGCGGATGGACTGGAAGGGAAAGAGCGGGTGGAGCGCGCAGGAGGGTTTCCAGGGCAAAGCGAGTTCTCAGGGCTGCTGGCTGCGCTTTAGGCGATCTCCTGGATCCTGGCAAGTGTGACCCAGTTTGACAACAGCTGTGCTGGCCCCCTGGCCGGCCGGTGTGCCCAAGAGATCCCTCGACCCCCGAACCCCAGTTGAGCAAATCGCGGGACCGAGGGTCCCGCGGGAGAACTGCGCCGGCCACCCCGCCCCGCACCGGGTCCTTGCCCAAAAGCCAAAGCAACAAAGAGAAAGACGTTGTAATTTGGTTAAGTAAGAGACTTAATGGTTAAGTACGTAATAAAGATACAATTTATTAAGGGAAAGAAATTCTCAAATGTCTAATGAAGAAGAATTCTTCCACAACTGTTAAACAGAGAGGTTTTCTTGTAATAGCATCTTGTCACTGGGAATCCTCCAATGAAGGGTCTCCGCGGAGAGGAGGGATCCTGGGGACAAAGGCGGCCGGAAAAACAGCCTGGGGTCTTTCTGACCAGTGCGTGGGGCGTCTGGTGGTGTCTCTCCAGATAAGGATGAGGGCGATGCTCCGGAAGGGTCTCCGGCGTCAGAGGTCTCGGGTTTCAGACACTGGGTTCCTCATTTGGCAAAATCCGCCCAGGGAAGCTTTCGGGGCGCGCGACGTCCTCCCGTCCTGAGGGCGTCGGTGACTCCTGACCGGGAGCCGGCGTGGTGTCCCAAGTCCGAGACTCGCCGCGCGGCCTGCAGGGGCTCTGTGCTTGGGGTCCGTGTTTGGGGCAATATGAGCGCAGAAGCCTGCAGGGAGGAGAAGCTTCTTCCCGACTGAAGTCCTCCTTGTCCGGAGAGAGTTCGCCCAGCGTAGGATAGCAAGGGAGCCGCCATCCCTTAGGGTTCAACGAGCGAAGGAGCCGCCGCACCTCCGGTTCCTGGGGTTCCTCCGCGGAATCCCAGGCCTCGCGCACACAGCGGGGAAAGTGCTCCATCGCTTCAGCCGGTGAGAAGAGGAGCCTTCGTGGATCCCGTCCTTGCGAATTTATAGTGTTCTGGGCTCTTAGGTGTCCAACCAGAGGCTATTAGGGTGGGTGGTTGCAAATTGCTTCAGAAGGTGGGACCTGAGAAGATTAAGGGAAAATTCAATCATCTTGGATGGAGCTATTAGAAGTTGAGTTGATTTTGTTGATTTGAGAGGATTAAAACTTGTTTGTTTAAACGAAATAGAGGTACAGGGGCTCTGTCAAGAAAAGCTATTTGGGAGGCTACTCTTATGAAAAGTATCCTAAGCACTTATTACTTTTAGGTTACTGTGTCCATTGATTCTCGGGGCATTTTGCTTAGAAACAGAGTATCATTAGATTTTATCAAGATGATCAAACTGTGGCCATCTTTGCAGGAAACCACACTGCTGGTCAGACTTCCCCTCTGGTCTTCAATTCTAAGTTAAAACTGCTTCAGACTTTCAGCCAACCAGTAGAAATGCCAGGGTCAAGATCTACAGATTTAGATGCAGACTCTTTGGTAGGAGATAGCTACTTGTCTAACCTCTCTTGTCTTCATATTCTTACCTGGATGGTAGCTGAAGTTTAACATTTTAAAGGCAACTTTTTTTATTAAATTCATTAACAAAGGTCACGTAATTACATAGTCCCAGGCAAAATGATAAGTTGCTCCATTACAGTTATTGTTATTTTCATTGTCATTCTTAGTGCTATAATCATGGCTATTAAACAAAACATCAATCAATAACAAACTCAAAATGTTGTCTTTTTCTGTGTTTAATCATAGTGGTTTGCTTTTCCCTTCTAGTGTCAGATTTATAGTGAAAATGCATCTCCTTATATCCTTCCTCAGATGTTTCAGGCATTGTCTTGGCAAACATGTCAGTGCATCCAAGCCTAGATGTCCTTGATCAGTCATTTATCTTCAACTTAACAAAGTCAGTTTAATTCAAAGTGTTTTAAACAAGCCTGTTTCCACAACCTGCCATGAGCAAGGTGCTGTGATAGGCACTGCACAGCGACTTGTAGAAACTGCTCCTGCTTTGGCAGAGCTGAATTTTAAGGGAAGAGCAAACTTATAAACAAGAGACCGTGAGGACACAGCTGAATCTTCTTCCGTACAGCAGTTGATTCTCTGTCAAGAAAGCAAACTCTAATGTTTAAGATGATCCCCACTAAAGCCAGTGTTGTGCATGAGCTGAGGGGAAAAAAAGAAAAGTAGGAATAAAAATGAGAAAGGAGATAGAGAAAAAAGGGAAGAGAATCAAACCCAAAAATGAGAAATAAGGAAATAAAGAGGATGGAAAATATGGACAACACAAGAGGCAGGGAGTTGGAAGCTCTGGTCAAGGCAGCCAAGAGTGGTAAGTTAAAGGGGTTCATTAGAGCAACTGACTTTGTTCTTGTTGTTACTAAGTCGAGTCTGACTTTTTGAAACCCCATGGACTGTAGCCCACCAGGCTTCTCTGTCCATGGGTTTTTCCCAGGCAAGGATACTGCAGTGGGTTGCCACTTCCTTCTTAACGAGATCTTCTCAACCCAGAGATTGAACCCAAGTCTCCGGTGTTCCAGATAGATTCTTTACCACTGCGTCACCTGGGAAGCAACTGACTTGGGGAAATCTAATAAGGATATTCAAGGCAGAAAGCTCTGCTGGTCCAGGCTTAAGGGAAGGACAACAACACTGTTCTCTTTGAAGGCTCAGCATGATGCTATTAGGCTCTGGTGGTGTGGAAACTTCCCAGAAAGTTGTTTGAACACAAATGACAGCTACTTCCCCCACAGAGGTTAGGAGCAAGTAGCCTGTGTTATGGGGCTTCCCAGGTGGCTCAGTGGTAGAGAATCTACCTACCAATGCAGGAGCCATAAGAGACTCCAATTGGATCCCTGGTTCAGGAAGATCCCCTGGAGGAGGAAATGGGAACCCAATCCAGTATTCTTGTCTGGAAAATTCCATGGACTGAGGAGCCTGGCAGACTATATTCCATTGGGTCTCAAAGAGTCGGACATGACTGAAGCAATTTAGCATGCACACAACGCATCTTTGAATAAAGAAAGAAAGGTGTCCAAAGTAGTAATGACTGACAAGTCAAGTTATTAATCCATGCATATAATGTGGTTCTTTGAAGGGAAATAATATTTGTTTAATTAATTTGCATTAGTATGTTTACATTGTAAAAAATATAAACATACTTCAAAATATATCAATATAGTTACTCATCAGTTGGGAAGGGGTAGGGTGTAAGTTATATTTTCAATTTATAAGGTACTGTCCTATTTCACTTTAAAATATTTATAACTGATATTAAAATGTTTAGAGATAGTTCAACAAGAAATAGAAGGATTCTAATGCCTATTCACACTACCTTTAAAAGTACAACAGGTAATAGTCACTAAGAACTTATGATAAGCACTGTACTGTGTCATTTTTATGATCCCATTTACTTAAGTGCTATTATAAATTACATTTTATAAGTAAGAAAATGTAGGGTTACAGAATTTAAGTAATATTTCAGAATGAAGTGCTGATTAGCGCATGTTGGGATCTCTGATTTCCGTTTGAAAATGACACAGCTGTGTGTGACTGTCACGTGGGCACTCCCTGTTCTCCACAAAACTCTTTCCGGGTCCAACCTCTTGGCCCAGATGTGTTGGTTCAGCATCTAGGAGACTAAAGGTTTGGAACTTCATCTGTCTGCCCTCAACGGTATTGTTGTCTGGAAGCCAGAGGGGTAGCACGGGTTACTCCCTGTCCCACAGGGAACAGGAACTTGGGTCTGAAGAACCCCCAGAGGCTGAGGAGGGGCTGGGGGAATGCTCCGCTTGTTCTAGGCTGAGAATTGTGTGGCAAATAATGGCTCCCCATCCTCTCTAACTTCAGCCCCCAGGAAGCTGAATACTGTAGATGAGGCAGCTCGTGAGACCCAAAAAAGCCATGAGAGACCAACGTGTGCACTTGTGGAAGGAACTGCAGCAGAACGTCACATAGGAAAGGCTCTGGAAACTCTGCCCTCCCTCAGCCTTACGGGTAGCTCTGCGTTAGTGCTTTCCCCTCCAATTTGCTTAGAAATACCCCCTTCATGCTTAGTTGCTATAGTTACTACCTGTTTAGGATTCACGTACTGCTGTGGTACATTCAGCCTCTGGGTGTCTTTTAAAAATCATGTCTTGCAGGGGCTTCCCTGGTGGCTCAGCAGTAAAGAAACTGCCTGCCAGTGCAGGAGACATGGATTCAGTCTCTAATCTGGGAAGATCCTACATGCTGTGGAACAGCTAAGCCCTGGGGCCACAACTATTGAGTTTGTGCTCTAGAGCCCACGTGCTGCAACTACTGAAGCTCATAAGCCCTAGAACCCATGCTCTGCAACAAGAGAAGCCACTGCAACGAGAAGCCCGCACACTGCAACTGAAGAGTAGCCCCTACTCACCACAACTAGAGAAAAGCCAGCATAGCAATAAAGAAATAGCAGTCCAAAAAAAAAAAAAAAAATTTAAATCATGCTTCCCATTTTATCTCTAAGAGCAGTATAGTTTGGAATTGTGTAGATATGACTATCATTTACATTTTTTTATCTTGTATTGGCATACATGTCTGTTTTTCACTACAATTTCTGCTTATAGAATTAGTACTCTGGCTCAAGAGTATTCGTGTTGAAATGTTTAGTGCATATTATCATACTGGCTTTCCAAAGATCCTTTCAAATTTTTCTCAAAAGCTATGTTGGGGAATGCTAATTTACCAATATTTGAACAAATGAAAAAGATTAATATAGGCCACCAAGGTACTCAAGATTATATGTCATGGTTTCATTTTGTATTTCTTTAATCTTTTGAAACCCTGACCTGAGTCTCAGTTCTCCTTTCAAAGACCGCCCCCCCCCCATCCCAATACCACTTCCAGTCCTGACCCTACCCACCGAAATCAATCCTGACCCCACCCACCCAAATCAATCCAGAAGCAGAGAATAGGGAAGCTTTTACTTTCTTTTTTTTAGGGAAGCATGTTTTAATCATTGTGCAAATTGGAATTAATATAAGAAACATGACAATTCTGAGTACATCGACAGGAAAGTTGCTTGATAGCATAGATTCCCGAAGAGAGATTTCTTTTTTTCTAATTTTTTAATTGAAGGGTAACTGTTTTACAGAATTTCGTTGTTTTCTGCCAACTATCAACATGAACCAGCCATAGGTATACATATGTCCCCCCTTGGTCTGAACCTCCCTCCCATCTCTCTCCCCATCCCACCTCTCTAGATTCTTACAGAGCCCCAGTTTGAGTTCCCTGGTGTTATACACCAAATTCCCATTGGCTATCTATTTTACATATGCTAATATAAGTTTCCATGTTACTTTTTCCATACAGCTCACCCTCTCCTTCCTCCCCCTGCCCTGTCAATAAGCCTGGTCTCTATGTCTGTTTCTCCATTGCTGCCCTGCAAATAAATTCATCAGTACCATCTTTCTTGGTTCCATATGTATGCGCGTTAGTATAAGAGATTTATCTTTCTCATTCAGACTTAACTCTGAATAATAAGCTCTAGGTTCATCCACCTCATTAGACCAGACTCAAATGCGCTCCTTTTTTTATGGCTGAAGAGATTTCTTCTTGAAAAGTCCGTCAATAATACAAGAAAGGAAGGACAAAGAAGGAATGTTCTGCCCCACAGATATCTCCAGGCTCGTCCCAGAGAGAGGTGGAGCCCAGGGGAGAAGTCCAGCCCGGCAGATTGGGCCTCCGCTGGGGTGACTCAGGCTCCAGTCCAGGGCGGTGATTGAAGGGGTGCTGTGGGCCAGGCAGGAGGCTACTATTCCTTCCCTTGCGGGGTTCCACCGGGTTTCAAGTCTGTTTTCCGCAGCCTCGGGGTGGGGTGGGGTGGGGTGGGGTGGAGGGGGTGCTGGGCTCCTGGAGGCGATCTGGCCGCGGGGTCTGGCGGCCTCCGCAGCTGCTGGCATCTGCTGGCTGTTCAGACCCTTCTGGGCCCCGCGCTGTGCGGCTTTGGCTTCTTGTTAACAGGACCGTCTCTCCACCCGGACTAGCAGCCGGCTGCTGGACTTGCGGGTCTCGCCAGCGTTTCTGGCCGCTCTCGACGCGGGGACCGTCCGCGTGTCCGGGGCAAGCGTGGCGCGGCAGCCCACAGGCGCAGTAGTGCGGGTCCCCGCAGAAGTCGGGGCTTAGGCAGGAAGGGCGGCTCAGCGCGGGGAAGTTATCCAGGGCCCAGGCCCAGGCCTGTTCTCGGTTCAGGCCCGGAGGCAAATGGGGTTCGGGATGTGCGCTCCTCCCAGACTGCGCTTCCAAGGAGCAGTGTGCGTGCGCTTCCATGGCTTCAGCCTCCTCACCAGGCCGAGAGCGCAGTGGATCTAACCACAGGGACGAAAGACTGAATGATTCAGTTGGGTGCGGAGTGTGCCTTTCTTTCATAGTGCCTGCCTGACCTGATTTTGGGAAGCCTTGGTGTTGATAGGTGGGATACACACTCATTTGCCTTGCAAATTACCTTGGGGTCTCTGGGGATTGAGGTGAAAACCACCTCGTTCTGGGAGGGACACGGAAATTCTGATTGGGTTTTGGTGATTGGGTTAAAGGAAGGGGCTGGGAGAAGAAGAGGTCCCTGGCAGTTGCCATTCACTGGAAGAAGCTTCTCTGATTGGGAGGCAGGACTGGTCAAATCACACTTCAGTTTCTCTTCTTTGAGAGAGGGTGGGCTGGTGTTAGAGAGAAGGCTTAGCCCCAGGTTCCACCTTTGCCAAAGCCCACAGCTGCTTCATGCTGGAGCTGGCCTGAGATTCCAGGTCCTCTTGCTTTCACATCAGGAAGAGAAAAGAGGAATCGAGTGATCACGTAGGGGTGAGGAAAAGGAGAGTTCCATGCCTACTTAGAATTGTAATATTCCTATTTTTTTTCTACAACAGATGATCTAAATCAAAGGAAGACTTCATATATACTATGGTTTTCATACCTACTTCACAAATGCATTGAGTTAATGCCACATTTTCAAGACTTTTTTCTTTCATTCTTTTTTGTTATTTGAGAACTGTTATCCTTTCTTATGTAATTATGTTCATTCTATTATTCCGGGCTCCTCTTTCTCTCTGCTCTCCCTGCATCTACTGCAATTCTTTCTATTAAAGAACTATTTTATTTTCTACATGTGGTTTTGTATCAGACTTGTAATATGTGGCATCGTTTTGTGTATGCATATCTTCAATTCATGTAAGGTTATCAGGGTAAAGCATCTACTTCTGCTTCATTGACCATGAAAGCCTTTGCCTTTGGATCATAACACACTCTGGAAAATTCTTAGAGATGGGAATATTAGACCACCTTACCTGTCTCCTGAGAAACCTGTATGCAGGTCAAGAAGAAACAGAACCAGACATGGAATAATAGACTGGTTTAAAATTGGGAAAGGAGTATGTTAAAGCTGTGTGTTGTCACCCTGCATATTTAACTTCTATGCAGAGTACATCATGCAAAATGCCAGGCTGGATAAAGCTCAAGCTGGAATCAAGCTTGCCTGGGGGAAATATCAATAACCTCAGATATGCAGATGACACCATTCTAATGGCAGAAAGCAAAGAGAAACTAAAGAGCCTCTTGATGGAGGTGAAAGAGGAGAGTGAAAAAGCTGGCTTAAAATTCAACATTCAAAAAACTAAGATCATGGCTTCTGGTCCCATCACTTCATGGCAAATAGATGGGGAAACAACAGAAACAGTGACAGACTTTATTTTCTTGGGCTCCAACATCACTGCAGATGGTGAATGCAGCCAGGAAATTAAAAGATGCTTGCTCCTTGGAAGAAAAGCTATGACAAACCTAGACAACATGTTAAAAAGCAGAGACATTATTTTGTTGACAAAGGTCCGTTTAGTCAAAGCTATGGTTCTTCCAGTTGTCCTGTGGAATGTAAAGACCCTGACACCAGAGGGCCTCACCTTGTATTGAGAGTGGGCCCCTTTCCTGTTCATTTACACCCCTGTGCTGCTATATTCTCCAAAATTATCTCCTCCCAATACACCCATACCACTTTAAAGCTTAGGATACAGCCTTTCCACTTTGAGAAACCTTCTTAAAGATATGCTCACATAATGTTTCCACTATATATAGGCACTTTCTCTTAGGTCAACACAGGCACCCCTCCACTTTATCACATCAGGACTTTCATCACATTCTGTGACTTTTCACATCTTTACCCTCTCATTCAAAAGGGACACAAGACCACATCACAAACTTGTGCAACAATCCTGTTGCCCCACTGGTAAGTGATAAATTCTTTAATTTCTGTCATCTTCAGTGTTGATATATATTTATGTCCTTAAGCTCATCTTCCCTCCCTCTTCCTCAAAACGGCAGGGGTAAAGAACCAATGTTCTACTTTGATGATTAACATAGTGATTTCTGAAATACTTTCAGAGAATGAAGGAAACAGGCTGGGTCTCTTCTACATCTCTAGGATATGAATTTACCTCTGAATAAAGAGGCGGAGTCCGAAATCTGATTCCTGAGGGAAGATAAACGAAGGATGGCCTGACTCCCCCTCACAGGGGGTTGAAGGTAAGAAGTGTGTCTAGAGAATTCTTCCTCCCATGCCACGTCTTCATAGTTTGGTGGTGCTTCTGGCTGATCTGGCAGAGTCAGTGTCAACCAGCTTATATGAACCGCCTGGATATTCTGGAGTTCCTGCTGCCAAAACCATTAGTAATGGAATCATGCTAATCAGTAACAGCAGCTCAAGCATCAGTTTGTTTTAGTACCAGGAATGTGAACAGACACAGCTAAAGAGTAGTCCGCTTTATGCTGCAGCAGTTCAGGATGGTTGGTGTCACTGGCGGGATCCTAAGGATCTTCCCTTTCCAGCTGTCGGTGGTTCCTGGTCAGGTTGGCCACCTCCAGCCTCCCAGTCTTTGTCGTCCTGTTGGCCAGCTATGTCTGCATCTGGAAAACCGCCACTTTGGGATCAATCAGACAAGAGCAGCAATTCTCTACTTCTGCATAGATTGGAATAGTTTCTCCATTGCAGGATCCCTTTCCTTTAGTCTTAGCACTCAGTGAAATTGGACCAGAGGTGAAAAACTAACAGGGGGTGGGAGGTGGAAGAATAGGAAGGAGACTCAAGAGGGAGGGGATATATGCATACATATAGCTGGTTCATGCTGTTGTACAGTAAAAATTAACACAACATTGTAAAGCAATTATACTCCAATTAAAAAGAAATAAAATGGAAAAAATTAATTAATTAAAAAACCCAACAGCCAACTATTTTCTCTTGAGCTTTCAATACAGGGGTTCATACACAGTACTGAATAGTTGCATATTTCCAGATGAATGAGGCTACCAAAGGTTCAGATGGAAGCTGAAAGCTAAATGGAAATCCATGTTTTCCAGGCTGTGGTAAGCGGATGCCTTCTCCGACTCAGGCGCAAGGTCAGGTACTCCACCTGCAGGCAGCGGGGACTCTGGGTCTCCAGGCACAGCATGCACCCTGGCTCCGCAGCATCCAGCTTCCAGCCCCCAGCCGCACACTGAGGCCCTCGAGGCCGCTGTGTGGTGTCCTGGGGGAGACCCCGCAAATTATGTGTTATCTCCTAATAAATTATTTTACATTTACATGATTGAGCTATTCCATTTCTGTTCCTAAAAACCATAAAAAGAAATACAACAGCAGCTCCAGTCAACATTATATTTACTTATTGCAATCTGTTTAACAATCATAGTGGAATAAATCTAGATTTCCTTAATAACATGTAAATATTCAAATTTTTCTTTTTGTTTTCAGGATATTTTGAGAATATTTGTTTTATATTTATTAGTGTATTGTTTTTTTTTTTTTAATGCTTATTTATTTGCTTTCCTGGGGTCTTAGTTGCCAGACACAGGATCTTCATTGTGTGTGTGGCCTAAGTAGTTGCCCCAAACCAGGGATGGAACCCATGTCCACTGCATTGCAAGGTGAATTCTTAACCACTGGATCACCAAGGAAGTCTCAGGGTTTTTAGATGAGATCATAAGGTTAAAAGATGAAAATTGTCTCTCAATACCTTATCTTGAAATTTTACCTTTCCTTTCTTACACATCTTTCAACCACAAATTAAATAAACCATTCTAATAAAGATATTTAAATGTCTTTTGTTTGCCTTAATCTTTTAAACACAGGGATCCTGGGGCAGGAGCAAGGAACTGCTCAGACCCCTGGTAGGCGCTGAAGTAGCCCAGAGATTGGGGCAGCCAGAGTGTGATGTGATGAGAGGCTGAGCCTAGTGGTGGAGTGGATGTGGACAGTTGAAAGGACCTGAAACTAAAGACCAAAGTGCAGTTCCTTAGCTAGACCAAGAAGGAAAGTCATCAAAGAGACAAAGACTTCATGATTAATCTCGTTCTTTCCTCATTTACTCACACCCCTTCCCTGAAAAGGGAAGAAGGAGAAGAAAAGGGAAGAAGGGGAACAGGAGATAGTGCAAGAGGAAGAAAATAAAATAGTAGTGTTTGACTCTCAGAAAATTTTAGCAGCTTCAGATCATGGAATTTTCCCAAGTCTCAAGTCAACCCTTCCCTCGTCCCTCTTCCGCCTGCCAATGGAGGAGACTCAGGTTCAATCCCTGGGTGGGGAAGATCCCCTGGAGGAGGAAATGGCAACCCAACCCAATATTCTTGTCTGGAAATCCAGACAAGAAGAGGCAGGCTGGCTACAGTCCATAGGATTGCAAAGAGTCAGACTTTACTTAGTGACAAAACAACATTTATGCCATATCCCTCAAATGCTACAAGGATCTTGGTTTTAGGCTTAGAAAATACGACAATGGTGCAGAGGCTCGGAGCTATCAGAGCAGGCAAATGCAGGGAAGAAAAGTAAGTTGGAAGAAAGAAAAAGGGAGAAGAAAGGAAACTTTGGGTCAAAAAATCCTATAAATCTACAGATTCAATGCAATCCCTATCAAGCTACCAACAGTATTTTTCACAGAACTAGAACAAATAATTTCACAATTTGTATGGAAATACAAAAAACCTCGAATAGCCAAAGTAATCTTGAGAAAGAAGAATGGAACTGGAGGAATCAACCTGCCTGACTTCAGACTCTACTACAAAGCCACAGTCATCAAGACAGTGTGGTACTGGCACAAAGACAGAAATATAGATCAATGGAACAGAATAGAAAGCCCAGAGATAAATCCACATACCTATGGACACCTTATCTTTGACAAAGGAGGCAAGGATATACAATGGAAAAAAGACAACCTCTTTAACAAGTGGTGCTGGGTAACTGGTCAACCACTTGTAAAAGAATGAAACTAGAACACTTTCTAACACCATACACAAAAATAAACTCAAAATGGATTAAAGATCTAAATGTAAGACCAGAAACTATAAAACTCCTAGAGGAGAACATAGGCAAAACACTCTCCGACATAAATCACAGCAGATCCTCTATGACCCACCTCCCAGAATATTGGAAAAAAAGCAAAACTAAACAAATGGGACCTAATGAAACTTAAAAGCTTTTGGCACACAAGGAAACTATAAGTAAGGTGAAAAGACAGCCTCAGATTGGGAGAAAATAATAGCAAATGAAGCAACAAAGGATTAATCTCAAAAATATACAAGCAACTCCTGCAGCTCAATTCCAAGAAAAATAGATGACCAATCAAAAAAAATGGCCAAAGAACTAAACAGACATTTCTCCAAGAAGACATACAGATGGCTAACAAACACATGAAAAGATGTTCAACATCACTCATTATCAAGAGAAATGCAACTCAAAACCCAGTGAGGTACCATTACACGCCAGTCCAGGATGGCTGCTATCAAAAGTTACAAGCAATAAATGCTGGAGAGGGTGTGGAAAAAAGGGGAACCCTCTTACACTGTTGGTGGGAATGCAAACTAGTACAGCCACTATGGAGAACAGTGTGGAGATTTCTTAAAAAACTGGAATATAGAACTGCCATATGACCCAGCAATCCACTTCTGGGCATACACACTGAGGAAACCAGATCTGAAAGAGACACGTGCACCCCAATGTTCATCGCAGCACTGTTTATAATAGCCAGGACATGGAAGCAACCTAGATGCCCATCAGCAGACGAATGGATAAGGAAGCTGTGGTACATATACACCATGGAATATTACTCAGCCATTAAAAAGAATTCATTTGAATCAGTTCTAATGAGATGGATGAAACTGGAGCCCATTATACAGAGTGAAGTAAGCCAGAAAGATAAAGAACATTACAGCATACTAACACATATATATGGAATTTAGAAAGATGGTAACGATAACCCTATATGCAAAACAGAAAAAGAGACACAGAAGTACAGAACAGACTTTTGAACTCTGTGGGAGAATGTGAGGGTGGGATGTTTCGAAAGAACAGCATGTATATTATCTATGGTGAAACAGATCACCAGCCCAGGTGGGATGCATGAGACAAGTGCTCGGGCCTGGTGCACTGGGAAGACCCAGAGGAATCGGGTGGAGAGGGAGGTGGGAGGGGGGATCAGGATGGGGAATACGTGTAACTCTATGGCTGATTCATATCAATGTATGACAAAACCCACTGAAATGTTGTGAAGTAATTAGCCTCCAACTAATAAAAAAAAAATTAAAACAAACAAACAAACAAAAAACCAAAAAACAAACAAAAAAAAAAGGAGTTGGGACACAAATAAACATTTGGGGAAAAAAAAAATATCCTGTAGACTTGAAAGTTGAACCAAACTACAAGGCACACTTTTGTCCACTAGAGTTGCCCCCTCTAAAACTAGACAGCCAACAAAATTCATTTGCAAAAGTAAAATAAAACACAAACAAACAAAATTGAAATTTCCCACACAGTTTAGACTTGGGTTCCTGCCAGAAGGTCCACTCTGTCCACCTTCTATGTCATGTTCGTTTCACATCCCTGCAAGTAGGGAGATGGTACTGACCAGGAAAGGGCTCAGATCTGGCACCTCGGTTGAGGGATCCCATCTCAGCCCACCCTCCCAGTGCTGGGCCTGACCCTTCCTCCTGCCTGACTGAATTACTTGGAGAGGCTTGAGGGGAGTAGACTGGGTGTGACGGATTTCAGAAGTCCAGTCAGTTTCAGCCTTTGTTAACCTCCAGGCTGGATGTTAGGGCTTCCCTGGTGGTTCAGATAGTAAAGCCGCTGCCGCCTCCGCCGCTAAGAAGCTTCAGTGGTGTCCGACTCTGTGCGATCCCATAGACGGTAGCCCATCAGGTTCCCCCATCCCTGGGATTCTCCAGGTAAGAACACTGGAGTGGGTTGCCATTTCCTTCTCCAATGCATGAAAGTGAAAAGTGAAAGTGAAGTCGCTCAGTCGTATCCGACTCTTCGCGACCCCATGGACAGCAGCCTACCAGGCTCCTCCGTCCATGGGATTTTCCAGGCAAGAGTACTGGAGTGGGGTGCCATTGCCTTCTCCGAGATAGTAAAGCATCTGCCTGCAAAGCAGGAGACCTGGGTTCGATCCCTGGGTTAGGAAGATCCTCTGGCGAAAGGAATGACAACCCACTCCGGCATTCTTGCCTGGAGAATTCCATGTACAAAGAGGAGCCTGGCGGGCTACACTGCACGGGGTTGCAAAGAGTTGGACACGACTGAATGACTAACACACACAAAGAGGCTGGAAGTTTGGGGCTCCCTCGTCCTGGAAGAAAAGCAGTGGGCCCTTTGCCACCCACTCACCACTAGGGGGCAGCAGCAAGCCAGGCTCTACCGTGGTTGAGGCGTCAACACTGATTTGCCCCTGATACAAACCCAAACGCTGCGGTTCAGATGCAAACCTAGAACCTGCAATGGCCTAAAGCTACAGGCTCAGTCCTGAGAGGATTAACCAGTTAACCAAATTCAGCCACCAGGGAAGTGATGTCGCCTTCTCAAAAAGTGAAAGTAAAAACATTTTGTTTCCCGTCCCGCCCCCACACCTTTATTGATATATAGTGAACATTTATTTTGTAAGTTAAGGTATACAATGTGTTGATTTAATATACTTATATACCATGAAATAATTGCTATGGGAACATTAGTTAATACTTTCATCACTTCACATAATTACCATTTCTTTTCCTGATGAGAGCATTTAAGATCTACTCTCCTGGCAAATTTGCTCTTTGACCTCTCTTCTTCTCCCCCACACCCCAGCCCTGGCAATTATCATTCTTTCTATAAGTTCAGCTTTTCTAGATCCCTCATGAAAGTGAGGCCATATAGTATTTGTCTTTCTCTGTCTGACATTTCACTTAGCATAGTGCCCTGAAGTTCTGCCTATGTTGTTGCAAATGGCAGGATTTTGTTCTTTCTCATGGCTGAGTAGTATTCTGTTGAGTATATACACGTGGTGCTAGTGGTAAAGAACCTGCCTGCCAATGCAAGAGATGTAACACACGGGTTCAATCCCTGGGTTGGGAAGAGCCCCTGGAGGAGGGCATGCAACCCACTCCAGTATTCTTGCCTAGAGAATCTCATGGACAGGGCAGCCTGGCAGGATACGGTCCATAGGGTCACAAAGAGTCAGCCATGACTGAAGCAACTTAGCACGGGCACGCATGCATCGCGTCTTCTTTTGTCCATTCATCCGTTGACTGACACAAGGGTTGTTTGCATATCTTGTCTATTATGAATAACGCTGCAATGAACACGGGAGTGCAGATAGCTCATCAGGAGCCTGATTTTGTTTCCTTTGGATATACATACCCAGAAGGGGGATGAGTGGATCATTTTTAGCTTTTTTAAGAAAATCCATCCTCCTTTTCCTAGTGACTGCAACAAGTTACCTTCCCATCAGCAGTGCACATCCTCACAAACGCTTGTTACCCCTTGTCTTTTTGGTGACAGCCATTCCAACAGGTATAAAGTTCTATCCCATTGTAGTTGGGTTTACAGTTCCCTTGTGATTAGTGATGTTGGTATCTCTTCTTGTACCTGTTGGTCGTTTGTATGTCTACTTTAGGAAAGAATATCTGTTCAGTTCCTCTGACTATTTCTTAATTAGATTTTGTTGCTATAGTTATGAGTTCTTTATGTATTTTGATATGAGCCCTTTTATAAGATATTTGATTTGCAAATATTTTCTCACATTCTATAGGTTTACCTTTCCATTGGGGTGATTGTTTCCTTTGTGATACAGAAGCATTATTTTTTATATAACCCCACTTACTAACTTTTGCTTTTGATGCTTGGGTTTTTTGTGTCATATGCCAAAACATGATTGGCAAGACCAATGTTAAGGAGATTTCCCCTATGATTCCTTGACAAGTTTTAAGTTTCAGGTTTTCTGTTTAAGTCTTTTTGAAACAATTTATTTGTTTTTGGCTGTGCTGGGTCTTCGTTGCTGCATGTGGGCTTTTTCTAGCAGCAGCGACCGAGGGCTACTGTTCATTTCTACCATTTACTACTCCATTCTTTCAGCCGCTTCTCTTGTGGCAGAGCACAGGCTCTAGGCACACAGACCTCAGGAGTTGCGGTGCGTGAGCTCAGTCGTTGTGGTGCATGGACTTAGTTGTCCCACTGCATAGGGGATCCTCCTGGACCAGGAATCAAGTGAAGTTTTGAGAGTGGTGTAAGAAAGATAAGGATCCAATTTCGCTTTTCCGAATACGGTTATCTATTTTTCCTAACATCATTTATTGAAGAGACCATCCTTTCCCCACTAAGTACTTTTGGATCCCTTGTCAAATATTAGCTGACTGTGCATGTTTGAGTTTATTTCTGGGCTGTCAATTCTGTTCCACTGGTCTCCTTTTATGCCAATACCGTATTGCTCTGATTACTGAATCTTTGTAGTACAATGTGATGCCTCCAGCTTTGTTCTTCTCTTTCAGGATTGCTTTGCTATTTGGGTCTTTTATGATTCCATACAAATTTTATGATTTTTAGGACTTTTTTCTACTTCTGTGAAAAAGGTCAATGAGGTTTTGTTAGGGGTTGCATTTAATATATAGAAGGCTTTGTATAGTATGAACATTTTAACTATATTAATTCTTCTGATCCATGAACACTGGCTATTCTTCCATTTATTTGTGTCTTCTTTGATTTCTCTTACTTTATAGTTTTCTATATACAGATCTTTCACAACCATAGTTAAATTTATTTCTAAATATTTTCTTGTTTTTAGTGCTATGGTTAATGGGATTATTTCCTTTATTTATTTTTCAGGTCATTTGTTGTTAGTGTATAAAAACACGACTGATTTCAGTATGTTGATTTTTTAATCCTGCAACTTCACTGAATTTGTAGATTAGTTCTAACAATTTTTTAGTGGAGCCTTTAGGATTGTATGTATAAGATCATACCATCTGCAGACAAGGAAAGTTTACTTCTAACTTTCCTGTTTGGATATTTATTGCTGTTTTTGTTTTGTTTCTTTGTTTGTTTGTTTGTTTTGCCTGACTTCTGTGGCTAGGACTCCCAGCACTATATTTATAAGAGTGGTGAAAGTTGGCATCTTGTTTTGTTCCTAATCTTACATAGAAAGGTTTCAACCTTTCACCATTGAGTATGATATTAGCAAGGCTTGGAGAAGGAAATGGCAACCCACTCCAGTACTCTTGCCTGGAAAATTCCATGGATAGAGGACTCTTGTAAGCTACAGTCCCTGGGGTTGCAAAGAGTCGGACACGACTGAGCGACTTCACTTGTCATATATGACCTTTATTATGTTGATGTATTTTCCTTCTATGGGCTTCCCAGATGGTGCTAGTGGCAAAGAATCCACCTACCAATGCGGGAGGTATAAGAGTTTGATCCCTGGGTTGAGAAGATCCCCTGGAGGAGGGCACAGCAATCCACTCCAGTATTCGTGCCTGGAGAATCCCATGGACAGAGGAGCCTGGTGGGCTATAGTCTATAGGTATGCAAAGAGTCGGACATGACTGAAGCAACTTAGAACACACGCATTTCCTTCTATACTAAATTAGCTGAGAGTTTTTGTCATAAAAAGATTTTATGCTTTGTCAAATTATTATATGAACTATTAAATTATGTAATAACTTTTATCTTATCTTCTATTAATGTGGTGTGTCACATGTTTTGATTTGTATATCTTGAAACATCCTTATACCCCAAGGGTAAAACCTGTTTGATCATGGTATAGGATCCTTTTCATGTGCTGCTGAATTCAGTTTGTTAGAATTTTGTTGAGAATTTTGCACTTGAATTCTTCAGAGACATTGGCCTGTAGTTTTCTTTTCTTACAGTGTCCTTATCTGGCTTTGGTATCAGGGTAAAACTGACTTCATAAAATGATTCTGTGACTGTTCTTTTCTCTTCATTTTTTGATGGAAGGGTTATGTAGGATTTGTGTTAATCATTCTTTAAATAATTGGTAGAATTCAGCAGCAAAACCATCTGGTTCTGGGTTTTTCTTTTTAGGCAGGTCTTGGATTACTGGTTTAATCATCTTATTCATTATCGGTCTGTTCAGATTTTCTATTTTTTCATGATTCATTCTTGGTAGGTTGTATGTTTCTAGAAATTTTTCAATTCTTCTAGGATATCCAGTTTGTTGGTATTCATAGTAATTTCCTATGATTCTTTGTATTTCTGTGGTATCACTTGTAATGTCT